>NC_085858.1:44366042-44506042 GCF_034702125.1 Engraulis encrasicolus | reverse complement strand
CTCTCCCTCTCTTTCCCTCTGTCCTCCTCGCTCCTCAACTCTATCACTTCCTCACTCCCTCTCTCTTTCCCTCTGTCCTCCTCGCTCCCCAACTCTGTCACTCCCTCTCTCTTTCCCTCTATCCTCGCTCCCCAACTCTGTCATTCCCTCTCTCCCTCTCTTTCCCTCTGTCCTCCTCGCTCCCCAACTCTGTCACTCCCTCTCTTTCCCTCCGTCCTCCTCTCTCCTCAACTCTGTCACTCCCTCTCTTTCCCTCCGTCCTCCTCGCTCCTCAACTCTGTCACTCGCTCCCCTTGGTGTCTACAGATGACACTGGCTTACCACGATAGAGGGATTCACAGTCATTAGTGTCACAAGTTAAACCTTTCAAACGCGGGGGCAAAAAAGTGCCAAAAAACAAAAACAGCCAGCAACATAGAAGAAAAGAGGGGAAGAAAGTGGAGTACCTGAAGCAGCCAGAGCAGGGTTGCCAGATGAGGCTGATGATTTCCAGCCCAAAAAATGCTCGAAACCCGCTTAGAAGCACTAAATCCCGCCCAATTCTACTGATTTCTATTGAAATTGGGCGGGTTTTCCTGCAAAATGCCATTTTTACCCGCAGACGGCCATCCAAAGCAGCCCAATTGGGCGGGAAACAGCCCAATCTGGCAACAATGTCCAGAGACCTGCCAAAGGACACAAGGTCACAAGTTTTACAGTAAAGAGAGTGGAGTGTCATGAGTTTACAGACTCGTGCTGTTTGAGCAGCTTATCAGTGCCTTTTTGAGAGCCGCACTGGCAGTTTTCTTCATAATGCCTGCTCCACACTGAGGCGTCGCGGAACGGAAGCGAGACTTATGAGGTCTTTCTGCTTAGTTTCGGCCGGTGTGTTCTACTCTGCCTTTCACACTGACAGCGTTGGCTTGCGCGGCCAGTCCAGTTCAAAATCCCCCCCACAGCCAAAGCTATCGTGCTACTTCGCCATTCATTTGAATGGGACACCGCCGGTCGCCGGCGTGAAAAATACGCTCGCTGATGCCCGACTACCGCCGGTTGGTGTGTAAGGACAGATATGTTTCCATGTATTTTCACCAAAGCCGGTAAAAATCGCTTCCGTCCCGCGACGCTTCACCAACTTGATGTGTAAGCGGCCTAACAGTCTACAACAACCCCACCCCCACTGCAGTCGGCTACTCACTTCCTGGCTGCAGTAGATGCAGAATTTTAAAAACAAATTTTACTTTAATGAATTTTACTTTTGCAACTTTGTGTCAAAACTCTTACTCAAAATGAAGTGATCACCACTTGTGTTGTTGTTTTGGCTTTGATTTAACTCAATAATATAATGCAGACTCACACAGTCAAATATCACTCACATTCAAGCTTTTAAATAGGATGCAGGGTTGTTAAGATGTTAATTCAAGTAAATATGCAAGATGTTAATTCAAGTAAAGGCAAAAGTGACTCGCATGGTGCACACAGATGAACTCGCTTTAACTCATTTTGTTGCAGTGTGACATTTTGGATCTGTTTCAAGCATCTCACTGCAATATAT
Source organism: Engraulis encrasicolus (assembly GCF_034702125.1). Classification (NCBI taxonomy): domain Eukaryota; kingdom Metazoa; phylum Chordata; class Actinopteri; order Clupeiformes; family Engraulidae; genus Engraulis; species Engraulis encrasicolus. The sequence goes on along the minus strand of NC_085858.1, from coordinate 44,504,508 downwards.
TGGATTAAAAAAGGAGTTCACCTGTGGGTGGGCCATCATTACCTTCACAATAGCTGTATATAGACCAGCATAGCTGCTCGAATTCTGTAATATTGTGATCAAAGCCATGTGTGTTCACTAGCCATTTTCACATACACGACCAACAAACCATTTGCAAATGCCTTTTCTAATGCTTGCTGACCAAGCTTTTAGAATAACACTGGCATTCTTCTGTCAAATACCACCCAAGTCTCAAGGACTGAAATGTGTCATGCAGGGACAAGGGCGTCGCAGCAAATTGTGGGCCCTATGAACAGTTAGCTCCAATGGACCCTGACCCTCCCACCCACCCATCCCAGCCATATAGCTATATCAGACACTGTATGGGCCCCCTATATAAGTGGGGCCCTGGTAACTCAGTCAAACTTTACCCCCCCTGTGCAACACTACTGTGCAGGGAATCTTGCACGGGGTCAAAGGGGTCAGTTGTCTCGGGCCCAGGGAAAGCAGGGTATCAGAATTGGGTCCTTATTACATAATAGGCCTATGTATATGTATTGGGTGGAGGGGCCCTTTCAAATGATTTTGTCCCAGTACTTCCACCGGCCCTGGTTGCATTTACTGCTGGTTTGCATGTGCTCCGTACGTGACGTACGTCAGCGTGTCATGTCAGCTAGATGGAATTCCATGTTGAACGCTCTCCCCTCGGCTCTGATGGCCTTTCTGGTTGCGGGCGACAAATGAAGTCATTGTCGGGGGAATTGTCAAGGGCGACATTGTTGGTCTGCCCACTGAGCTCTGGCTATGTAAGTAAGTCTGTGTATGCATGCTTTCAGCTGCCGGCGTCAACTCAAGGTCAAGGGTAATGTTATGTATGGATTTCTCACACAAGTTTGTTGGCAAGAGATAGCATTCCTTGAAACTGCGCCTCCCCCGCAGGGCTGTTTTCACAGTCTTCAACAGACCATGCTTAAATAAACAGGTGATTTAACACGTTGCAAAGTCAATATTACACAGTAGTAGCGCATACATTTATCGAATGGTGAACTTCAAAGTAAAGCAAATACATAATATGTATGTATTTTTTTTCTTTTTAAGAACTAGAACAAAATGTGGCCTTTGTAAAAACCACTCACGGCAACAGGTCTAACACATCCCCCAGGCATCCCAAATGAATCCCCCTAGTGTGTGGAGGACCTAAGGCTGTCTCGCCAGACAGGATGAATTCATTCTCCATCAGCCTGAATCCCTGCCTGCTCAGTTCATGCATGCTCTTCTCTTCTCACTCCTCCCTCCCCTGCTTTCGTTCTCCCCTTTCAAGACGATCGTGAGAGCTCCAGACGTGCACAAAGGGCCGTGAAAAACGGACACACGCACGCATGAACACGCAAACACACACACGTACACGCATACACAGACACACAGACACAGACACACACACACACACACTACAGTGGATACGAACACAAATTTTCATGTTTTTTTTTTTGCTGCCCTGCGTCGTCTCTCATCTTACTTCAGCATTTCCTCTCCTACTCCTCCTGCTTCTTCTTTTTCTTCTTCTCTCTTCTTCATTCTTCTGTCTGTCTCTGATCTGCCCTCCGCAGCGCACTCGCTCCTTTGCCGCCTCATTCACATCAAGGCTACAACACAAAGGCCTCTTCCTCTGTGCTCTTTGGACGCAGCCTGTCACATTCTCTGCTGTTATTTTCCATGGTCTAGTCTTCAAAATAAACAAACAAACAAACAACAAAGCAAAACAAAACAAAAAACACAAGGTTGTGGTAGATGCCATTTCAATGAAATCGGGATAATATTTTACACATATACGTACATAGATATTTTTCTTGTAAATGCCTCTTGCTTACATGTAAACAGAGTTTTAGCTCCCTAAAATGATTTTAAAAAGAGCTGGAGCTTTAGATAAAGCTTAGACTTCTACAATGCACCTACCACAATGGTGATCCACAGTGCAGGACAGGATCAAAATATGTAAAAGGATTAAAAATATATAATTTAAAAAAATGTTTTGCTCAATCTGCCCATGCACAATAGTAGGCCTACTTTTGTTTTCTAAACAGTGATCAAGCTGACTACACATTTTCTAAGTGAAAACATCTCTTTTGTGCACTGCTTGTGTGAGCACATCATGGGAGGTAACAGCTGCTGCTGTTGAAAATGTACAGGCTATATGCCTACACGTATCCAGGGCAGCGGACAGGGGTTGGGGCAAACGGGTATGTTGTCCCAGGCCCAGGTAGAGAGGGGGCACAGAATTGGGTCCTCATTACATTGCATGTATTGTGTGGGGGGCCCTTTCCGATGACTTTGTTCCCAGGCCTGGCCAATGCTGTTAGTGGCCCTGCAGCTGCAGACATCCATAAGTGACTATAAACAGCACATGCTGAAGTTGCTACGGCAGAGAATTGGGTCCTCATTACATTGCATGTACTGTGTGGGGGCCCCTTTCAGATGACTTTGTTCCCAGGCCTGGCCAATGCTGTTAGTGGCCCTGCAGGCATCCATAAGTGCCTATAAACAGATGCACATGCTGAAGTTGCTATGGCAGAGGTGCGGAGAGCAGAGGTGTGGGAGTAGAGGTGTGGGAGTAGAGGAGTAGAGAGGCAGTCAAACTGAAACGTGAGAAACCTCATACGACCCGTGAGGGTGTGAGTAACATAGTATGTGACAACAGGAGGACTAAATCCACAATGAGATTATATTTTTTATCCACGATGTGAGAAGCCCTACAGCAGGGGTTCCCAAACTTTATCATGATATACCAGCTGAGGCCCCCCTTACATCGATCGTGTCACACTATTTTTTTTCATTTGCGCCCCCTTTCACAACCATAGTCTACGCCTGTGTGTCAGTGCCCCATCTGGATATATAAAATAACGATAATAGTTATTAACTAATGGGAATATTGTTTATCTTATGCTTTGTTTATTTAATTATATATATATACTTATATATAATCATAATTACTCCATTATTCACACTATTTTGTTTTCTTATTAATTTTTCTTCCAACTTGCCATGGACCCCCTAGCACCCCTTTGCGGCCCCCCAGGGGTCCGCAGCCCCCACTTTGAAAACCACTGCCCAAGGGAATGAGACCTGTGGGATTTTAAAGGGCTTTGTATGCAAAAGGAATTAAAATATGGGAAGCTGATACTGATCTAACACTGTTAGATTCTCTAGTGCTCTCATGCACACGTGCACACACACACACACACACACACACACACACACACACACACACACACACACACACACACACACACACACACACACACACACACACACACACACACACACACACACACACACACAGGTATGATAACTTGAACATATATACACATTTCAGCATCTATTTTGACCTGAAATACTTCCAATAGCCTCTTCAACTCACTTAAAAGTTGTGTGTGTGTGTGTGTGTGTGTGTGTGTGTGTGTGTGTGTGTATGTGTGTTGAGAGGCACTGTTGCCCCCTAAAAAATAAATAAACGGTAAACAAAGCCCTCAAACATATTTGAACCATTGAAGGCAAATAAGAGAGACCAATGCACCACTGTGCTCTACGTATCCCAGGGCGTAATTTGCAAGACAGTGAGGAAACAAGAGCTAAGGGGCCCGCCCAGGGGCGTAGCAGCAAATTTTGGGCCCTATGCAGAATCAGCTCCAATGTACCCCCACCCACCAGCCATACACCTTCACAAACCAGACTGTGTATGGGCCCCCTATATAGACCTACATGGGGTCCTGTTGACTCAGTCCCACTTTACCCCCGTGAACGACACCCCTGGGCCCATCTGATCACTAGTGGTCATTAGGGTGGTTATATAGTGAATGAGCAATCAGCAGGTTCTGCAGGTGCACCCTGGCCTGGCCTGTGTTGTGAAGTGGCTGGGTAGCCATGGGGGAGAGGGTGTAGGCGGTCATCTGAAGCCAGCCATACGATTGGATAGATCACGAGCCGTCAGTAATTAGCAGGGGTGCGCCAAGAGGGGGTCCATTTTAATCTCTGCGCTCCGCTACTCTCTTCTCTTCTCCACTCTCTTCCAGTGTTGCCAGATGTGTCTGACCAATTCGCGCCCAAAAGGTTCTCAAAACCCACCAAAATGCGCTAAAATCCGCCCAATTTCAACAAATTACATTGATTTCTATGGGCATAAAACGGCAGAAAAAAGCGCCAAATGCCCAATTTTTCCCGTTTTTACCCGCAGACGGCCATCCCAAGTAGCCCAATCTGGCAACACTGTTCTCTTCTCCTCTCTCGTCTCCTCTCATATTGTGTCCCTTGCTCCCCATCCACACGCAGCAGAGCTCACAGCAGAGTGCTAAGTGCAAAATTCGGCACTAATATGGATAGATGAATTCGCCCCTGTTCACTCTCACGCTCTCTTGTTCGTTCTCTCTCGTTCGTTCTCTCCAGGGCTGGACTGGTAATCTGGAATACAGGGCATTTTGATAGGTCGTCTCATTGGTCAATCTTCAATACAGCCAATCATGCTATCGTACAAATGCAAGGAGGGCATTGTGAGGGGCTGGCTTATGCCAAAAAAAATGCCCGGGCTGTTTATTGATCCCATTCCAGTCCTGGTTCTCTCTCTCTTGTTCTCTCTCTCTCTCACACCTCTTACCACCTTCTTGCCTTTCTGTACTCTGATCCGTTGCCTTTTCCACCATCAGATAAATAGCTGGAAAATGCCTGCAGAATCATGTTATAATCGACTGCTGCTGGAAGGTTAATCAACTGCTCTGTCTGATGCAAGCATCTGGCATGCCAATAACACTGTGGCTGCCCTTTACTGCTCCCTGCCTCTTCATTCTGTCGTCTATGTCTCTCTCTCTGTCTCTCTGTCTCTCTCTCTCTCTCTCTCTCTCTCTCTCTCTCTCTCTCTCTCTCTCTCTCTCTCACTCTCTCTCTCTGTCTCTCACTCTCTCTCTCTCTCTCTCTCTCTCTCTCTCTCTCTCTCTCTCTCTCTCTCTCTCTCTCTCTCTGTTGTTTGTTTGTTTGATTGTTTTCCCTAGCTCTCTGTAGATGTGCGTATGCCGTATGTACTCTCTCTCAGCTCTACACCACAGGTTACTGTGGAAGAATGACAGACAGACAGGCACCTGACGGACGCCTGTCTCCGAGTCACACACCTGTGATGGAGCAGGCGTGACAGCAGAAATCTGAGAGGAGATATTCTCAAGACAGACAGACAGTCAATCTTTGATCTCTCATATAGCTGCCTTCGGGAAGAGAGACGGTACCATCATCATCATCATCATCATCATCATCATCAACAACAACAACAACAACAACAACAACAGCAACAACAACACAAACACAACAAAACAACACAAGTAAGCTATGGGAAATCTACCCAGATCAGCCTTTTCATTTTTGCCAAGTGTTATACACAAGAAAAATGGAATGAAAGGATCTCATCCGAAGATAACTACAGTACAAAGATAACTGTCATCAGTCTCTTGTACAAAGTTGAAACCACTGAAAAGCATCTGACAGACAAATGGCATGCAGTTCCAGGGGAACAGGGAGAAGGTTGTATACACAGCAAAGCCTTCAGTATAGTGACAAAAATCCATTAACTGAGTGGCAAAGTGAATCTGCAATACAAGTATGACATGGAAACAGAAACACATACCCTAATATTGCAAAGTTGGGTAGAAAGGCTGGTAGCACATTTGTATGCCACAAAAAGACATCCCAAATATACTCCACCTGTCCTAATTCATGAGGCATAAAGGGCGAACTTCAGTCATCATACTCAGTGGTCCTCACAACATCTCACTGAAAGGGTATATTTTTTGTACACTGCATATCAACTTATTTTAAATGCAGACCTATATAAAACATCAGTAAGGGAAAAAAAACACAAGAACTTAATTCCCCATTCAAAATCATTTCAATGGACCCCATATCTCGCTGGATTTTAAGATAGCAGAAAGCCTATTTTTAGCCTTTCATTACGCATTTACGTTCCAGCAAGTCCTGTTCAAGTGTGCACTTGACTCTCGCAACACCTGCTATCTAGCCTACTGATTGATTCTGCCGACTCTATTGAACCTACACAGCGGTGTGATCCATAACGAACACCAAAGCTAGATGATATAATTTCTCATCAGATGCCTTTGGTTTTTTGTTCATAAATGAGTTTTCACTTAACGAGCGGAGTGCCAATGGTGAACACTGTGCTGTCCTGTATCAGTGCGTAATCTGTGCGTTGCAATAGCGTACATTTCAGTGCACATACCCATCCAGCGATGTTTTAGCAAAGTCTGCAATTATAGGTAAACCTGTACAACATTTTTTTCAGCACTACTGTATAGGCAGTCTTGGAACGCAGACTAGTTTTAAGAGTTGTTTCTCCATGAAAATATTCAATTAGCCTTTTAAGTGAAATTCGGCGACATACACATAATCTGATGTTAGTAAATTAGTTTGAATTATTTTACATATTAGCGAAATTCGTGTTAGTGTATAAAGACTCACCTTGCATGAAACAGTTGAAGCTCCAATCCAGAAGATGTCAAGCAGCGATACAAAAGTAGACTACATGCGGAGAACGAATGCCGTGCAATCTAATACAATATAGTCAATTGTACTTGGTAGTAATATGCTATTGTAAAAAGTCATTGAATCAACGCAGGTGCGTATGTCTGCTCGTTTACTTTATCTAAAGAGATGGTCGTCCACGATTTTGGCTTGGGATGTTCGACTTGCATTGCATGTATGCAACTCCTTATCGGTATCCTACACGTCTCAGTCTGCCACTGCCAGTGCTCGCTCGACTCACAACTACAGTACTTCCTACGCCATCGCTAGGCAGTAACCAGGTAACGAACATGAGAGCAGGCGCCCCGGGGGGAGGCGGAGGAGAGGTCTTGGAAACCAATCGCAGGACTGATATTTACAAACTGTTTCTCGAAAGAAAACTATAGACGAAGGAATGCATTGGCAGGAGACGAGAAACAATCTGGAAACTTTTGGACTCCTGCTGATTTGTAATAATTGAAAAGGAGGGGTAAATGTGTTGGAGGGGAGGAGCGCATCTGAGGAGAGTCCAGCGTGACCGCGCGTGCCAAGTCTGTGGTGCTGTGCCTGTGCCTGTGCGACACAGTCCTTGGAGAAACGGCCGTGATTACGCATGACGAACACATGCATTCCCCATGCAGAGAAAAATAAGTGTACCCTTAGTCCAACTGAATAACAATTACAGTCAACATGAGTTACAACAAATCGCCCAGCTGTCATTTTCCCCCCACATCTTAAATGAACAAGCGTCGTTGCAGTATGGACACAAAAAGAACACTAATGGCATCTCTCTTGTGTGGGAGCATACTTTGTAGATCAGGCCTATTTTAGGTTTTTTTGTTAATAGAGAAATGAAGTATATCAATATGACAAATTGCTATAGTTATACGATTGAGGCACAGTGGAATATGTTAAGCCCTCATTTAATGTCACCTTGACACTCTTTGGGAACGCTCTGAGTCGATTTGTGGTACGTCGTCGTGACGTTATTTGGTGGTTATCATTAGCCGCCTATGTGGGTCTGCCTTCCTAAGAGGACAGAGAAAAATCAATAGCTCATTACTTGTTCTCGACTTCGCTTTGTTGTTGTCTTTTCTGTTGTCGTTTCCTTGCTGCTTCCACGGAATCACTGATCTCCCAGAGATCCCTGCCCAACAGCTAACCAACCACCCATCTCCATAACTGTCTGCCCACACACACCCTGCGAGGGAACGCCGGCTCTGTAAATAACCAGGCAGACAGAGCCTCCAGTAGGGCCCAGAAGATTTGGAGAGAGGCCTGTGTGATGATATACAGTAGGCCCTATCATATGTCCTCGGCACAGCTATTTCAATTCTCAACTCCATCAAGTTTTCTCTCTCTTTGTGTGTGTGTGTGTGTGTGTGTGTGTGTGTGTGTGTGTGTGTGTGTGTGTGTGTGCGTGTGTGCGTGTGCGTGTGAGACCGTGTGTGCGCGCACATCTTAAATTCAACATTTTTATAGCCTCTCTTCTCAAACCACCCACTCCCTCTCTCCGTCACCCCCCCCCCCCTCTCTCTCTACCTCCCTCCCTCTCTACCCCCACACCACACCAAATACATGCGCCCACAGTGCTGGTAAAGGTCGCCCGGAGTGGTGTGGTATTTTTTTTTTTTATAGCAGGCAGCATTAATGGTGGTGAAGGATTGTGAATGCCAACCGGCAGGGCAGGTGGAACCCATCAGCAGCACCTGGGGGGCAGGCCGGGCTGAGATACTCAGGACAAGGCTAAAAGCATACTCAAGGTGAGGTGAGGATGAACAGGGGTGGACAGGACGTGGGTTAGAAATGGGACCCGGGCACTTTTGGCTTAAAGGGGCCCCTCATAATTAGCGGCGTAGAACTGACTCACCGGTGGGGCCCGCACCCTTGTGGGCCCCTATTTTCAGAAATGTGAAAAAAAATTAAAAAATAAAATAATAAAATAATAATATATATATATTACATTTCTGATAATAAGGGCTCACAAGGGTGCAGGGCCCACCAGGAAATGCCTGCTCACTATGCTAGATGGCCTGTCCAGACCTTAAAGCAGCACTCCGTTTTTTTGGACACAGGACCTCATTTCCGAGTCAGCCAGAGTGTTAGAAATGTGTCCAGATCGCTTTTTTGGAATTTCATGCAGTCCTTGTAAAACCGCAGGTCGATGTTGCTAGGCTAGCGCAAGTGATCCACTTTTTCTAGCATGACCCAAAAAAGCAGTCTTAACAAATTCAATAAGCAATCAAATCACATCAATTATTATGCCAGGCTGTGGATGTGAAGGTTTGTAGTGATAGAATACTGTTTCAAATAAAACTGACCTTGCCTTACATGGATTTTTGTAATACGGGGAAATAGTTTCTCCTAGTCCAGTGTTTCCCAACCAGGGGTACGTGTACCACTAGGGGTACGCGAGCATACAGCAGGGGGTACTTGGGAAATTTTAATTTGAACAAATGCATGGAGCAAAGTCACACTGGAATAGAAAAAGCAATGTAAAATATGAGTTAGGGGGTACTCATGGTACAATGAAATGGTTTGGGGGGTAAATGAGACACAAAAGGTTGGGAATCACTGTCCTAGTCAGCGGAATTTTACCTTGCTCTCTGCAGCTGTGATCAGATGTAAACCACTTCAACAGTGAGACGCTAGCTAGAACTACTACATTAATGCGTTTAATGTATAGTGGTGGATTATAAACCAAAAACGTGGCAACATGGTAAATAAATGTGCATATAAAAATTGCAACAATAGAGTCCATATATACAGAAACATTTTCATTATTTTCCTGGAAAAGACTCGGAAAGAACAAAACTCCTAGCTACAGGAGATAGACGTAAACACATCAGACGCTATAACAGGGTGATCTGCAGTGATCATTTCAGCCCTGACGACTTCATAAAGTCCATCAGAATGTCCGCAAAGAAAAGCTTGAAAACATCTGCGATGCCATTCACCTTCCCTGGTGTGCCAAGGACAGCCACTGTGCCTACCAACAGTCTCCGAAGATCAAATTTGTAGGTTTACAGGCTGTTGCTGCTGTCATGGTAGCATTGTTTACTGATGATGATTTAGATAACGTTACCTAAAACCTTTGCTGTGCTTTACGTGCTATGGCTGGTGTACTTACTTACTTAGGCCCATCACTCCCAATGGAGCATAGGCCATCCACAACTTTTCTCCAGCCAACACGGTTTTGGGCTGTCCTTTCTGCCTCTGCCCAGCTGGTTCCCAACCTCTTCAGTTCTGCCTCAGAGTCCCGCCTCCAGGTGTTTTTAGGCCTCCCTCTCTTCCGTTTCCCCTGCGGGTTCCAGGTCAAGGCTTGGCGTGTGATGCTATTTGCTGGTTTCCTAAGGGTGTGCCCAATCCAACCCCACTTTCTTCGTAGAATTTGTTTCTCCACCGGCTCCTGCTTCCCTTTCCTCCAGAGTTCATCATTACTGATTTTGTTGGGCCACCAAATCCTAAATATCCTCTTCAGGCAGCTGTTTATGAATGTTTGTATCCTTTGCAGTGTCTTCTTCGTCATCCTCCACGTCTCCGAGCCATAGAGGAGGACAGATTTGATGTTGGAATTGAAGATACGCACTTTGGTGGTCATGGCTATTTCCTTAGAGGACCAGATGTTATTTAGGATGATAAAAGCTGCTCTTGCCTTCCCAATTCTGGCTGCTACGTCTTTGTCAGTGCCACCCTGTTTGTTCACTATACTGCCGAGGTAGGTGAAGGAGTCCACTTCTTGTATATTTTCATCCTCTATCGATATTGGTTTGTTGGTCGAGTTGTTGATCCTCATTATGTTGGTCTTCTTCTTATTTATCCTTAGACCTACCCCTAGAGATGTATCTGCCAGCTTGGTGGTCTTGTCCTGCATCTGTTTGTGGTTGTGTGCCAGTAGAGCCAGGTCGTCTGCAAAGTCAAGGTCCTCTAGTTGCGTCCACAGGGTCCATTGTATGCCGTTGTTCCTTCCTGCCGTTGTGGTCCTCATGATCCAGTCGATAGCTAGTAGAAACATGAAAGGTGATAGGAGGCATCCTTGCCGTACTCCGGTCTTGATCTCAAAGCTGTCTGACACTTGGCCTGCATGTAGCACCTTGCATGTCATCCCCTGATAGGTTTTTTGGATCAGGCTGATGATCTTTTCTGGTATTCCATAATGTCGCAGTAGCTTCCACAGTGTCTCCCTGTCCACGCTGTCAAAGGCTTTTTCGTAGTCTATGAAGTTTACATACAGGCCAGAGTTCCATTCAATTGATTGTTCCACAATGATTCGAAGTGTGCAGATCTGGTCCGTGCAGGATCTATTGCTCCGGAATCCAGCTTGTTGGTCTCGTAGGATGGGGTCCACTGCTTTACTCATCCTGTCGAGCAGAATCCGGTTGAGAACTTTACCCGGAACTGAAAGTAGAGTTATACCTCTGTAGTTGCTGCAGTTGGTAAGGTCGCCCTTCTTTGGTATTTTGATGAGGATTCCTTCTTTCCAATCATTGGGGATGGTCTCTTCCTCCCATATCTTCGAGAAAAGACTGTGCAGCATATCAACCGCAGTCCTTACGTCAGCTTTGATGGCTTCCGCTGGTATACTATCTGGTCCTGGAGATTTTCCATCCTTCATGGACATGATTGCTTTCTTGATCTCCGCTTTGCTGGGCTTATGGGAGTTTATTGGCAGTGCTGTCTCCGCTGGTCTAATGTCTGGTGGGTCGGCTGGACTAGGTTGGTTCAGAAGTTCAGCAAAGTGTTCCGCCCATCTTCTCCGCTGATCTTCATATGTTGTGAGTGTGTTTCCGTGCTTGTCCTTTACTGGTTTGTCTGTCTGTTGAAATTTGCCTGCCAGCTTTTTAGTGATCATGTAGAGGTCTTTCATGTTGCCGTGGCATGCTGCCATTTCTGCTTGTTTGGCCAGATTGTCTACATGATCCCTTTTGTCCCTCCTAATACTTCTCTTCACCTCTTTATTGACTTGTGTGTAGTTGTTTTGTGCCCTTACTTTTGCAGATCTTGTTGTACTTTTATTCAATTGGTCTTTCTTCTCCTTTCTTTCTTTCAGTTTCTGTTGTGTTTCTATGGAGAGCCATTCCTTGTGTTTTTTCTCCTTTTTTTCCCAGTACTTCTTCACAGGTGTCCTTCCACAACTTTTTTGTGTGCTGCCATCTTGTCTCTATGTCCGTGTCTATGTCTTCTTCATGCTCCTGTAGTTGCTGGTATCTGTTGGTAAGGGTGATCTGGAATGTTCTCTGTACGTCTTTGTTCCTAAGAAGTCCCACGTTGTATCTTGTTCTTCCACTAGGAGTCGTGGAGTGCTTTTTCAGTCGTAGCTTTGCCGTCATTAGCAAGAGGTGATGGTCTGAGGCCACATCTGCCCCTCTCTTGACCCGCACATCTTGGCATGATCTCCTGAACTTTCTGCTGATGCAAATGTGGTCTATTTGGTTCTCTGTGACGTGGTCCGGAGATCTCCATGTGGCCTTGTGAATCCTTTTATGGGGGAAGATACTGCCTCCGATTACGAGTTGGTTAAGTGAGCACAGGTCTGCAAATCGTTCTCCATTTTCATTCATCTGCCCCAGCCCATGCACGCCCATGATGTCTTCATAGCCGGTGTTGTCATCTCCAATCTTAGCATTGAAATCACCCATGAGAATGGTGATATCCTTTCCTTTCTGTCTATCTATCACATATTGTAGATGTTCATAGAATTCAGCTTTCTTTTCCTCTTCTGCGTCGTTTGTTGGGGCATAGCATTGGATGATATTCACTTTGATGTTTTTCTTCTTGGTGGCAAACCTGGCAGTGATGATTCGTGGGCTCACTGGTTCCCAGCCAATGAGAGAACGCTGTGCCTCTGGAGCCAGCATCAGAGCCACCCCTTCTGTGTGAGGTGCACCGTCTTCGGTATGGCCAGAGTACAACACCGTCTCTCCTGATGTCAGTCGTAGCTGCCCTGTCTGCAGCCACCTTGTCTCACACAGCCCCAGAAGAGAGATGTTGTAGCTCCTCATCTCCTGTGCTACCTGTGCTGTCTTGCCTGTTTCGTACATGGTCCTGACATTCCATGTAGCGATGTTGGTGTATGTCCTGGGGGTTAGGAGGGGGGTCGGCCTTGCAGCTTCCTCTCGGCTTTCACTGCCCTGCGTCATAAACCTCCTATGTGGAAGCCCTTCCTCGCCCAGGCCGTGTTGGTTTTGAATTGTCGTTGATGCTTCTGTAACATGTTTTTTGACGGATAGGGTTGTTGGCCCTACGCCAACCCATTTAACCTCTGGGCGAGGTGGTCCAATTTGTCTCACCTCTACCCTTTGACCTGTCCAGCTTGGGAGTCCCTACTAGGTGCTTTTGCACCCGCTGGTATAGCTCTCAGGGTCACGGAGGCACTCAAGCCACCACCCCACGACAAGGGATGGACCGTGTGATGGTATGGCTGGTGTGCCTTCATTGTAATAGTTGCACTGTAGTTACATAAACTTACGCGGCAGCTTCCTTATTCAACTAGGGAACAACTCACAAAATGTTTTGATAACTTAGCCTACCGCATTGACAACTGGCCATTGGGTCCAGCAGGTCCAGGTAATTTTTTTCTCGACTGAGAAGAATGTTTCTAGCACTCCACGATTGAGATACAGGTAAAAGTCCTGGTGCTCCGTTATGCACACATCTTGAGATGTGCTGTGGCCAGCATCTAGACTATATGGAACGATGCAATCTCCATCTCTTGCATCTGTGGGGCAACTAAGTCCCAACTCGGCAGCAAAAACATTCGTCTTCAGTCTCCAATGCCTTGCAATTTTGGCACTGACACCACACCAATCCCATGTTATTCTGTTCCGGCTTTCTGCTACAGTTTCAGTGGCTGCCTCATTCAGACGCGCTCTCTCGTTCGGACCTTTTCAAATCCATCTCAACAAAGAGGGAGTATGTAGCTAAGCTAGTGAAAGTCAATGGATCACTGTAGCGTGTAGCATGCTACACGGATGCATTGACTTTCACTAGCTTAGCGACATGCTCTTTCTTTTAACTTGTCTTAAAGCAAGACAACGCTTAACCTGAAAAATAAGACACTTAACCACCTTTATAAACCCCAGCCAACGATTTTAACTGTATTAAGCCCCAAAATAGTGGCACACGCCTTTAAGACTGCTTTTTTGGGTCATGCTTGCAAAAGTGGATCACTTGTGCTAGCTTAGCAACATCGACCTGTGGTTTTACAATGACTGCATGGAATTTTAAAAAAAACGATCTGGACACACTTCTAACACTCTGGTTGACTCGAAAATGAGGTCCTGTGTGCAAAAAAACGGAGTGCTGCTTCAAGATGAGGGAGGAAGGGACTGGTAATGTGTGGGGTACTGTGCTGTCAGAGTCAGTCCTGCTGGCAGCTTTAGCCAGGGCCAGAACAAAGTTATCTGAAAGGACCCCAACACACAATAGATACAATGTAATGAGAAGATAATTCTGGACTCCCCCTCTCCCTGGGCACGGGACAATTGACCCCTTTGTTGGCTTCCCTGATCACAGTAGCAACAAGGTGGCATGCTTGCATGCATGACTACGAATACAGTCACGCACAGGTGTAGTACACACACACAAACACACACACACACACACACACACACACACACACACACACACACACACACACACACACACACACACACACACACACACACACACACACACACAACAGGGACCCAAATCTGGATCTCTACAGGGCTCGGAACAACTGCACCATTTGTCTGCTTCTGTTGGCTTCTCTGCACAAATACACACACACACACACACACACACACACACACACACACACACACACACACACACACACACACACACACACACACACACACACACACACACACACACACACACACACACACATTGCCCTATGGCAAATAAACTCCCACCACTGCATACAATGGTGACAATTGGCCACCATTTATATATGATGTCCTCTGTGCACAAAGACATCTGCAGTGAGTATTGAGCAGTGGCTCAGGGGAGGCGATGGCTGAATGGGGAAGGAGAAAAAGGTTTAGCAGAGCTACTCCACATCAAGCGTGTGCCTGAGGTCACTTCCAGTCACCCTGCAAGTTGATTATCTGCACAACGTCCCTACACCTGGGAAATGGTGAAACACACACACGCTTGCACACACACACACACGTGCACACACACACACACACACACACACACACACACACACACACACACACACACACACACACACACACACACACACAGACACACAGAGAGAGAGTGAGAGAGAGAGAGAGAGAGAGAGAGAGAGAGTGAGAGAGAGAGAGAGAGAGAGAGAGAGAGAGAGAGAGAGAGAGAGAGAGAGAGAGAGAGAGAGAGAGAGAGAGAGAGAGAGAGAGAGAGAGAGAGAGAGAGAGAGAACATTCATTCAACTCACAGAGTAGTTTGCCTGCCTCTATGGAAGTACCAGCACTCAAGCAGGGAAAAGCAGAGGAGATGGGGTGACAATAATAATAATACAGTAATAATAATAATAATAATAATAATAATAATAATAATAATAGTAATAAAACTTGTCTTTACTGCATTGTGGTAGTCTTTCATCCAAGAATCTAATCTTTGCATGCTTCACATAAGCAAGAACTTCAGTATTGATTCATTGCATGCAATACATTTTCAAAATGACACAGAAATCCCATATGACACGTTTAAGCTCAAAAGTCAACTACAGTGTGTGCGAAGTGAGTGTCAAATCCCTTAACCCAGCGTAGCTTTTGAGGGAGGTCTTAATGGAGCTTTGGGAGTATTACAGCCCTAACCAATTTGTATTGTCTGTACGCCACACCACAGAACAAATATGAATATCCTGTTCAACTATCTTTGTAAACTTTAACTTTATTAAAGTAGCAAACCGTGGCAAAAAAAGAGAAATAAAGACAAGCTTTAAAAGAGGCAGGAAGTGTTTGACAACTGATATTTTCCAAAGATAGCGATGTGCATCCAAAGCATCTGAAACTGATGGACAAAGATTGAGCAGACAAAGAAAACTGAAAAAAAAGATAGAGGGTTAGACAAAATATTACATAGAGCCCTTTGATAGGAACAAAAAATAATGTAGCAGAGTGGAAGTTAGTGATTAATTATCAGTTTTAAGTACCACATTTTGGTTGCAGTACCCGACTACGCCACTAGAGTGAGGTGGAGCCCCACTCTAGAAAATGAAGATTATTCACTACCGTTAAGACACCCAGGTTCGTTAAGAACAACAGAGACGGAGAAAGGCGAACCATTCCATTATTGTTTTATTAATACACAATTTCTTCTTGAAAGTAAAAAAATAGTATTTACAATAGTCCACTGAGGCTGTTCACAGAAACCTGAATAGACAACGCAAGACAAAGACTCTCCCCGACCCAACCTGAGCTTCAATACTTAGGATACATGCATTATGACACTTTGCACGGCAAACAAAAGTTAGTGATAGACATGCAGGAGAATAACACGCACACAATTATTTACACTTGATAGATAACACAGTTAGTATTTACACAGCAAGCGTGAAGCTATGGAGTAGGCTAGGGGCGGCCCAAACGAGCTAGTCAAATTACGGCAATGTGCACAACTCCAGAAAATAAATACAAAAGGGGACAAACAAACTCGCCAAACGAGCACAAATAAAACAGAAAGGAAGTGCACACACATCCATACGCGCAGTCACCGCTCATGGGAGCACCAATTGCCACTGCTCCCAGACGCACCAAACACACTCACATACACTCAACACTCGCTCGTCACAGTCGCGCTCCTGTACACACGCCCTCGGCGCGCGTCATCAGCCAGGACTCTCTCCAAACAAAGCAGCAACTCGGACCAGCAGTCGGCCCCACAGCTAGCAATCTGCAGGCTACCTGCACACACACAAGGCACGAGACACATGAGCATACAGCTGCAATTACATTCATAATAAAAGGGGAAAGGAGGAATGACATACCGACTGGTGAGAAACAGAGTAATCAATCTGCAGCAGAACGGGCGCGTCACGACACTCCAATACCCGTAGGCTACCTAGTCAAGTAATACAGCGGGTGAGATAGGCTACACACAACGTTTACCAGCTCTTCGACATAGGCTGTCAAAGGACAAGTGTGCATACATACCCAGGATACGACAGTCCGTGAACGAATGTCCACGATCTAGTTGGAACTAATTACACTTCACGCGAGCAGCCAATTCTCCGTGAAGTACCAATTTGGAGACGTAAGTTCAGGCTTACGGAATCCCCTAACGCACGCAAATATGCCACCAGCAAACATATCTGCTGCCTCCTGCAGTAGCAGGTGCCAAGGCCTTTTTAAAGACACTCAGGCATTTGGCAATTGGTGGTGCCCACAATCACATGACACCAATTCACCAGCGACTACTGCTATGGCTTAAAGGCGCACGACATTCAACATGCTACATTCTACCCCGGCCGATTTTGTCGTCGCCCCGACGACAACACACATACATCCATCAACCTGGGCCCTAGGTTGCGCCCCGAGCGCAAACACAGCCGCGCACGCACTCTCACACAGACGCGCACTCACACATTCTCACACAGACATGCGCACCCACGAACATCAAAAAAAGGAGGTGAACACATACTATGTAAAAATGAGATTAAGCAGCAACATTACACACACACACATACACACGCAGAGACAATGCAGGATGACACCAGGCGCTGTGAAAGTTTGGTTAGAGGGGTCTATCAAGCCCGGCAGCCTCCCAGGGCTGTGCCCCCCTCGCCCGGTAGATTTCGGTCCAGCTGGCCGCCTATGGGGCGATGGTCCCTTGTCACTGGATTGGCCTGACGGGGAGGGTGGGGTACCAGCAGGAACTCGCACCCCATCGCAGTCGCGCGCCATGTGACCTGGTTGCTGGCACCGCCAGCATATGAAGAGCCCACCTCGCGGCCCTGGTAGAGGCCGCTGCATCCTGTCAACATCCTGCTCCAGTTGGTCTATTAGTCGTTGTTGCTGTTTCACCATGTCCATGATCTTGGTCAAGTCATTCCGCACGTTCTCCCACATCTTACCAAAGCACTGAAATGACATGTAGGTTACAAAGCTCACAAGAACATAGGCCTACAACAAACTGTAGCCTATAGAGAAAAAAATGTCACAGTCCCTGAACCGGGCTGCTGCCTTGTTTGGAGTTACCCTATTACAAACACAATTTCACAACCCAGACATAGAAGTTAAACAACTGGACAATTGCCTACCACAGCGCAAAACAATGAAAGGTTAAGTTGCCTACCCGTCTCTATTAAGTCCTTCTCCTGCCGACACACGTCAAATGTAGCAGAGTGGAAGTTAGTGATTAATTATCAGTTTTAAATACCAAATTTTGGTTGCAGTACCCGACTACGCCACTAGAGTGAGGTGGAGCCCCACTCTAGAAAATCAAGATTATTCACTACCGTTAAGACACCCAGGTTCGTTAAGAACAACAGAGACGGAGAAAGGCGAACCATTCCATTATTGTTTTATTAATACACAATTTCTTCTTGAAAGTAAAAAAATAGTATTTACAATAGTCCACTGAGGCTGTTCACAGAAACCTGAATAGACAACGCAAGACAAAGACTCTCCCCGACCCAACCTGAGCTTCAATACTTAGGATACATGCATTATGACACTTTGCACGGCAAACAAAAGTTAGTGATAGACATGCAGGAGAATAACACGCACACAATTATTTACACTTGATAGATAACACAGTTAGTATTTACACAGCAAGCGTGAAGCTATGGAGTAGGCTAGGGGCGGCCCAAACGAGCTAGTCAAATTACGGCAATGTGCACAACTCCAGAAAATAAATACAAAAGGGGACAAACAAACTCGCCAAACGAGCACAAATAAAACAGAAAGGAAGTGCACACACATCCATACGCGCAGTCACCGCTCATGGGAGCACCAATTGCCACTGCTCCCAGACGCACCAAACACACTCACATACACTCAACACTCGCTCGTCACAGTCGCGCTCCTGTACACACGCCCTCGGCGCGCGTCATCAGCCAGGACTCTCTCCAAACAAAGCAGCAACTCGGACCAGCAGTCGGCCCCACAGCTAGCAATCTGCAGGCTACCTGCACACACACAAGGCACGAGACACATGAGCATACAGCTGCAATTACATTCATAATAAAAGGGGAAAGGAGGAATGACATACCGACTGGTGAGAAACAGAGTAATCAATCTGCAGCAGAACGGGCGCGTCACGACACTCCAATACCCGTAGGCTACCTAGTCAAGTAATACAGCGGGTGAGATAGGCTACACACAACGTTTACCAGCTCTTCGACATAGGCTGTCAAAGGACAAGTGTGCATACATACCCAGGATACGACAGTCCGTGAACGAATGTCCACGATCTAGTTGGAACTAATTACACTTCACGCGAGCAGCCAATTCTCCGTGAAGTACCAATTTGGAGACGTAAGTTCAGGCTTACGGAATCCCCTAACGCACGCAAATATGCCACCAGCAAACATATCTGCTGCCTCCTGCAGTAGCAGGTGCCAAGGCCTTTTTAAAGACACTCAGGCATTTGGCAATTGGTGGTGCCCACAATCACATGACACCAATTCACCAGCGACTACTGCTATGGCTTAAAGGCGCACGACATTCAACATGCTACATACATAGAGCCCTTTGATAGGAACAAAAAATAAAGAGGGGGAAACTGTGGCGCTGCGGTTGCAATATTTCTATGACTTTTTCTTCAAGGCCAATGGACTGTCTGGGTCAGTTCATTTGCCTTGAAGAAAAGGTAAAAAAAAATATTGCCACAGTTTCCTCTTTATGTTTTGTTGTCTACTACCCACTGACTGTTAGAGCACCCGTGTTGAAAAGCTTGAATCCTTGCAGCGCTTCCGTTTTTTTCCTTTTTTTCTGAGCCATTAGATATGAAGTTTTAGGGGGGACACACAACCAAAAGTTTGTCAATGGAAGATAGTTTAACTCAACAACAACACATAAAAAAAACACTGTAGTAACAATATTAATGGGTAAACTGTGCCAAAAAGTGATAGAGTGAAAGACAAAACGATAACGAAAACGAGAAATTATATGACAAGAAGTAAATAGAGAAGGGCTGTGAAGTTTGGTCATGACAAAAGGATAGAGTAGCCTAGACAGGGCATGACAGACAGACAAATAGATGATCAGATAATGATCAGATGATCAGCATCAAGTCAAGTCAAGTCAAGTCAAGTCAAGTCAAGTCAAGTCAAGTCAAGTCAAGTCAGCTTTTATTCTCACTTTCTTCATATGCACAAGTCACACAAGGAAAATGAAATCCCGTTTTCTCTACCATGCCAGGACATAGACATATACAAGACTGACATTTTACAGACTGACATGAAGTACAAGACAGGATAGGTAACAGTGATGGACTGGTAACAATAAGTGGTCAATAATAAATACAGTACAAATGAACATTTAACATTTAACATTTAACATTTAATATTTAACATTGAACATGTAAACAGAAGATAAGATAAATATAAAATAGAATGTGGACATTACAATAATAGAATAAAATAGAATATAGAATATATAGATAACGACAGACAGACAGATAGGCAGACAGACCATTCCACTACACTAAAATTGAGGATATAGTGTATATGACAAGGGATGTATGCCAGATATTATATGCTGAAACATGAAACGCCATCATACTAGTTGTCATTAACATGTCACATATGGTATGCTCTGTGCAAGCCATGCACGCAGGTAGCAGTGTTTGAATTTAGTGTCTGCTGTGGCTTTCCAGCCATTGTCTTTGGAACACACGAAGAGTCTTAAAGAACAAGGCCGACAGGCAGACAACAGATGCATCCCTCTAGCGAGTTTGCGAAACATAGGGCGATGATGCGTCCGCCCGCGTTTCTCGTCTCCAATTGGCCACAGCGGCTCCCCTATGTCTCCTTCCCAGGTAGCAAAAACCGTTAAGAACAGTCGGCCCAATCTTGGCAGAATGTCGGCACTGTCGGCTGAGAGTCGGCTCGGCTGGAACACTGGTTACCGTGACTCAGCCAACACTTCATAGAACACTGAAAATAACTGTCACTTCATGCAGTAGGCTAGCCTAACTGAGCCAACACTCTGCCGACACTGAAAATAACTGTCAGTCTCATGCAGTAACTGAGCCAACACTGAGCCGACACTGTCGGCATACGGTCATAGGACCATTATTGGGCCGCGGACAAAGCCAGAATCGGACCGACTGTTATCACTCGCGAAAAAAGGATCGGGCCAACCATGGACCAGATAAACTTTGCTACCTGGGTTCTGATTGGCTTTCATTTAACAGCGCGCACGACTTACAGATGTTTAAATGCCGTACCTGAAGATGGTTTTTATCACGTTTTGCAACTTAGTGCAGTGTGAGAATGACACATTGTAAACAGTCCCTCTATGTCAGTTCCAACCTTTTTTTCCCCCAAACGCCCCGCTGGCCTCCTCCTAACCTGTCAACCACCAACCCACCCCCCCCCACAAGAGGATGTGCTTTTTGGTTATTATCTTTTTGCAGTTTAGGCTATAATAAGCTTGGATTTGGAAAAGAACATCTAATTTCAAATTTCACATAGGGCCTAGATCAAGTAGGCATAGGCTAGGCTACATTACAAATTACCAGACATTATTAGTAGGGGAGAGGGGGGTACAAAGTAACGGTTTTTGCTTTTGAGCTGATATCTTCACATATAAGGCAGTTACATTATTTATTTTTTAACACATGAAACGTACACATCTCTGTTACATATTAGCACTAGTGGTTTGTTATAAAAACCTACCATTGCTTTACATTTTTACTGTTTGTGGAGGATGTAAAATGTTACATTTTACCCCACAGGTAGTGTAAATTGTAACAGGGGGAGGATTAGTTGTAACACATGCTGAAAATATGTATTTAAAACAATTTACTCAGTATAATTTCACCACAAGTGTGTTTGTTTATAAATCTACGATACTTAAAGATACTTTCTTACCAAACACACTAATAAAAATAAATGAATAAGCTTTAGAGGCTTTAATTGTATTAGTCATTAAAAATCACAAAATCCAATCTCACAGTATAGCTTAATAATAACTTTTATAAACACTTATTATGAATAATATTTAAATAAATAGAGCCATACTTCAAATAAAATGTGATAGGTTTGCATTTGTGTGCCAATTTTATTTCACCTTTATTTTACCATTGACAAGAATGAGAATTTCACTGAGATTTACCGTGTTACAACTAGCCCCCTAAAGCTAGATTTATGCTTCGCTCGCATAGAATCTGCGTCCGTCCGTTTTCTGTCTATGCGAGTCCACGCCCCCCTCTCAGAGGCTCTGCGCCCGTCGTCTAGCGCCTCGAAAAAATTCTAACTATCCGTCGGACGGACGCGGAGTACGCAGACAAAAAGGCACTATGATTGGTCGTCTCGCTACTTCCTTGTTCTGTTCTTGTGGCAGCGCAATGCCAGTAGTTTGCGAGAGCAGAGCTGTATTCTGTTAAAAACTTTATTAATGCCTTGTGTGTAAATGTGTGTAAATACACGAAGCTAAGCTAAGTAACAAACAATGCATCAGTTGAACACTCGTGGCACAATGCCTGCGGTTTTACTACCGTTCCTCCACCGAATGTAAACACACATCGGCAGAATCAACTGTCTTTACATGCTTGCATTTTCTGCTCGTGAAAACAGACTGGGTATGTCAAATAATGATACCACTGCATTGCCTTTGCAATTTGTGTGAAAATACCTAGCTAACCGGGATAGAAAGCAACATTGCTTAATAATGACCGCAGTGCTTACAATGTAGTGAAAGTAGCCTAATCGCGCAATTTCAAATGTGGCTGGCAACGAGACCTCGGACCTCGCAGAGCTCGCAGATGCATGAATACAAAATTGGTTCGTGGCCATTCCCACGCGACTTTTCACGCTCGCAGTTGCTGAAGTCTAATCTGACCTTTAGCCTCAGCCATGATTGTTGTCAACCTAGCACTGGCTACGAAGTAGCAACAAACTTCATTATGGTATCATTTTGTAACTGAGAAAACACAGTATCCGGCAATATCGGAATAGTTTTGGTAGCTTGTACCCATGCTTCACTATACAAAAAACAAGCGGCTTGGAAAAAAATACTTTCAGGGTGCTAAAACACACTTTGTGGAATAACTCAATGAAATCTCAACGAAAATGTTTGAAATTTTTCCGAAGGCTTCTGTTGACTCAAACAATCGTGTTTACAAAAGTAGGCAGAAAATGATTGGTCCGTCTTGATAAAAAGTCCGTGTTACATCTTGCCCCCCGTTAGTTTGTGCCCCGTGCTCCCCTAGGTTATTTATCAACCTTAAGTATCACCATTTCAGCATCATGTGCATGTGGGAAAGAATCTAAACATAGCCAAAGAATAAATAAATAAAACCGTTTGGGTGAATCATGCGCTTATGGGTTCACCCTTTGGGTGAATTATGTGCTTAATTTACAATGCCAACTTTTCACCGTCAAGGAACAAAGCAGTGAGCTTTAGTGCCACTGTTTACCAAATTCACACGACTGCAAACCAATTACGAATCAAAAATGGCATGTCAACTAATTACGGTTACATGTCGTGGAGCATTATGCAATGCAAACGCCCCACTATCCGAGCACAAACATCTGTGTCAAATACTGCCTGCCGACTTCTAAACCGTTCATTTCCGCGAGTTTCTGATGAACCAAAATAGCTGAGCACAACGCGACACTATCATACACAACAAGATAAAGTCCCCTTCCTGTTTGACATCCTCATGACCCGAAGTGTATCACAAGACCATGAACATTAAGTGACACTCACAGTGGTGTTGGTGTGCTGTGGAGAAGGAACGAAGTTGCCTCCCACTGTCCAAACGCAAAACAATGCCGAAAATTGAATGCTCCCCTCAGTTGTCTCACAATGCAATCAGTTTAGCCTTGCCGGTTTGGTAACATATCCGTTTTGGCACGCAAGCTTAGCCTTGCCGGTTTGGTAACATATCATATAGGCTACGTTTTGGCACGCATTCGCTCCAGGCCAAAATGCCTCTCTGCCTCCGCCTGGTGGACACAGGAAGGAACAATTGAAGGAATGCGTTTCAGACGGACGGACAGCGGACGGATGGGCGGACGGACGGGCGGACAGGCGGACGGGCGGACGGACAGACAGACCCTCTTATAGAGATGCTGGGACACATCTAACAAGACGGAGCATACTACACGTAGGTAAGAAAAGAACAGAGAGAGAGGGAGAGAAAGAAAGAGAGAGAGAGAGAGAGAGAGAGAGAGAGAGAGAGAGAGAGAGAGACAGACAGACAGAGACAGAGACAGACAGACAGACAGACAGACAGAAAGCAACAGAGAGAAGTGATATTGATGAGAGATATGGAAGAAAATGAATTGATAGTCTGAGAGAGAGAGAGAGAGACTCAGAGAGAGAGAGAGAGAGAGAAACTCAGAGAGAGAGACAGAGAGAGAGAGAGAGAAACTCAGAGAGAGAGACAGAGAGAGAGAGAGAGAGAGAGAGAGAGAGAGAGAGAGAGAGAGAGAGGTGATATTGATGAGAAAATGAATTGATAGTCTGAGAGAGAGAGAGAGAGAGACAGAGAGAGAGAGAGAGAGAGAGAGAGAGAGAGAGAGAGAGACAGACAGACAGACAGACAGACAGACAGACAGACAGACAGACAGACAGACAGACAGACAGAAAGCAACAGAGAGAGAGAGGGGTGATATTGATGAGAGATATGGACCCAGAAGTGAATTGACAGTCTGCCACTGTGCAGCAGCATCTCCTCCATTCCCCTGGAGAGACGGCAAATGGGCCAGAAGGAGCAACACACACACACACACACACATGCACACACACACACACACACGCACACACGCACGCACGCACACACACACACACATGCGTGCGCGCACGTGCGCACGCACGCACACACACACGCACACACGCACGCACGCACACACACACACACATGCATGTATACCACACATGCACACAAATACACACACACATACATACGCACACACAAATGCATGCCAAACACTCACGCACACACACACGCTCACACACAGACATACACACACACACACACACAAACACACACACACTCACACACACACACACACACACACACACACACACACACACACACACACACACACACACACACACACACACACACACACACACAGTAAGGCCTACTCCCAAATATGTACACACACACACACACACACACACACACACACACACACACGCACACACACACACACACACACACACACACACACACACACACACACACACACACACACACACACACAAACACAAGCACACACACACAGGAGAAGCTTCAAATGAGTCAAGAGGAGCAGCTCTCAAATCAATTGCCTTCTTCCCAGAGAGACACACACTCCACACACTCCTATCCCATACTATCCTTCATACTAATTTCATTTGGAGGGATTTTCTTTTTGGACTGGAGCACTTACGTCTCGCCATGCCAGGCTACATATACGCACGTTTACACACACGCATGAATGCACGCACGTACGCACGCACGCACACATACTCAGAGAGGAAAACCATACAAACAACACACACATGGAGAGAGAGATAGAGAGAGAGAGAGAGAGAGAGAGGCAGAGAGAGAGACAGAGAGACAGAGAGAGAGAGAAGGTCTATAGATACATAAAATAAGTCTGGTGTGCCTCGAAGTGCTCAATCAGAATACACACTGTGGAGTGAAAGAACTTTTCCCAACAGTCAATACCTACCAAAAATAATTGCACATAGACTTGTTGTTTCTGTCTGCTCCAGACTGTCTTTGTCTCTAAGAATAGATACAAGAAAAACAAAAACTTAAAAGTTGTGTGTGTGTGTGTGTGTGTGTATGCGCGCGCGCACAGAACAGACATTGTTGCTTGCAGGGAAGGACACGGATGGGACAGAGGGTCCGTTGTCCCAGGCCCAAGGGGTGTGTGTGTGTGTGTGTGTGTGTGTGTGTGTGTGTGTGTGTGTGTGTGTGTGTGTGTGTGTGTGTGTGTGTGTGTGTGAATTGGGTCTCCATTACATTGTATGCATTGAGTGAGGGCAGGGCCCTTGATGTCTTTGTCCGGCGCCCGACCAAAACTGTCGATGGTCCTGGTTGCATGCATTGGCACCAAAAGAGATGACAGACCAAAGTGTGACTCCATTGGCACTCATTTAATGCAATCTCAAATAACTTGCAGTGCATTGGTTGATCTGATATCACCAAGTATTTACTGATCCAGGATCAACATCAAACTTGTTGGTCCAGGATCAATGTTACAATTGACCAATCAGGGATCATTTTGAGATTGATGATGTCATTGACCAGAGACACGAACATTTCAAATTTCCCTCTCCTTTTACCATCGGGACCATTTTGAGCCTGCAGGACCCTGCATTAGAGGGGACTCACTACTCACTGACAGACAGAGATCCACACATTTTGATGACTGCTTCAGAAACACCTTGCTTTCTCAAAGCAGAGGTAAGGTTAATCAAAAAATCTTTATGAGTGAAATTCAAACCAATGTAACCTACCAGTAATTACCTTCACATATCATGGGTGTCCACAGGTTTAGATAGCCTACTATCTATTAGCTACAATATAATATTATCAATTGTGGTGGGTTAAAACTATCTTAAATAAAACTTAAATAAAACTCACAATGATCCTGGACCTTTGTTTATTTTGCCATTCACACTGAACCTGGACCATTGTTAGTCTTACCACTCATATTCCTGGAAACCAAGACCTTATGGAAGATTATATTTTACTTATGTGTTCTCACCGGTCAATCAACCATACATTGTAGTTCATGTTCATGTTCATCGACCGAGAATTAATCTTGGGACTGAGAGTACTATATTATGTTACATTTGAAAACAAATCAGGGGGCCCCTGGCAGGTGGGGCCCCTTAGGCTGCAGCCATATCTAGCCTGTGCGTCAATCCGGCCCTGCTGCCACCCCCTCCTGCATAGCTACCATGGGTGCTGCCAGGGCAGGGGGCGGATGTTACAGGTTCTGAGGGCCCAAGCACTGACAGCACTGGCAGGGGCCCCTCAGGGCTTCCGTACACCGGCTCCGACAAAGTGCTGCGCACTTTTGCTTCCGACATAATTCGGACCCCAAAACCAAATTTCACACGAACATTGCATTGATAGTCAATGGGCAGCGCCGACAAAATAGAACTCGTCTCTAATTGCTATCCGACATCGGCCAATGTCCACGGACATCGGCGCCAGTGTGCGTGGTTCTGTTGAAAACAATGGAATCACAGGGGCCCGTAAGGGCTTCCGTACACCGGCTCCGACAAAGTGCGGCGCACTTTTGCTTCCGACATAATTCGGACCCCCAAACCAAATTTCACACGAACATTGCATTGATAGTCAATGGGCGGCGCCGACAAAATAGAACTCGTCTCTAATTGCTATCCGACATCGGCCAATGTCCACGGACATCGGCGCCAGTGTGCGTGGTTCTGTTGAAAACAATGGAATCACAGGGGCCCGTAAGGGCTTCCGTACACCGGCTCCGACAAAGTGCGGCGCACTTTTGCTTCCGACATAATTCGGACCCCCAAACCAAATTTCACACGAACATTGCATTGATAGTCAATGGGCGACGCCGACAAAATAGAACTCGTCTCTAATTGCTATCCGACATCGGCCAATGTCCACAGACATCGGCGCCAGTGTGCGTGGTTCTGTTGAAAACAATGGAACAATGTGCGTTACGCCCCTTTACGGGGGAAAATCAAGCCGAATGTCTCATTAATTTACATGCTACATAGGCTAGCCTAAATGAACACAGTCCATGCCTCAGCCACGGCTATTTGGCTATATTATTTGAACAGCCGGCAACACAACACGTTTTCGGAATGTTGAGCGTGGACAACGCTAGTCTACAGGTCCTTGTGTTTCGTTTATTCTTTCCCAACACTACCAATTGACTTGCATTGGCTGTTTTCCCCCACAAATGGGCGTAACGCACATGGAAAACGTCACGCCGTTCATGAGTATAGCTGCCACCACTCCTGTTGTCCAGAGGTTTCTCCCATATTTCATTACCCAGGCTCCGCCCTCCTAATGACACAACACCTTGTTCAGTACATTCTTTTTTTGTGATCAATTTTTTATTTATTCAACAACATCAAAATAGTGGAACAACACATGTACAACAACATAATCGACACAAAGCCCTCAGCCCACCCACCCAACCAGACCCCCCNCCACACACACACACACACAACACATAGAGAAAACCAAAGAAACAACATGTAACATCAAGACAAGGACACAGACAATCACAAAGACACATACATACACCTACACACCAAGCGGGAAATTACACACTGGGTTACCCCAACAGCTCTCTAAGAGATGATGCAGCTGACTGCCACGAGGATAGTGTTCTCTCTGAGGCGGCATGAATCCGGGCAGTGGATAACTCCATATAGACCACATCTAAAAAGGAAAGAACCCACTGCCTGGTGGTAAGTTTGTGGGGTGGTTTCCACCTTGTGGCTACTAGCTTTTTGGCAGCCGTCAAACCAGCCAGAACGATTCGTTTAGTCAGAGCAGGTATGTTTAACTCAGAGAAGTCGTTGAGGATCAGAACAGGCAAAGTAACAGGTATAGGGGTGCCCACCAGCTCTGCCAGAGCCAAAGCCACACCGTTCCAGAACCGTGCAACTGGTGGGCACTCCCAGACCATATGCACGAATGTACCCTGACAGTTAAGGCTACAAAATGAACACATAGGTGAGTTTACCAGCTTCATATAGAAAAGCTTCCGTGGGGTTAAATATGTTCTATGAATGAAGTTGAAGTGTATTTGTTGATGGTTTGGGTTACGTGATGCCACCTGTATATTTTCCCAAACATCATCCCAGTCAAACTCTGGGTCAAGAGCAGGATAGTCTTGTCTCCACAATCTATCTACAACTAATGCAGAATATGAGGATTGAAGAATGAACCTGTATAATGTGGACACCATACCCTTAGTACCATTACATCTTGAGAACACATTAGCTAGTGGATGTGTGGGTAGCGGTTGCTGCCAGGGGACTCCATACGCCTTCATTGCTGACCTTATCTGCAAGTAGAAAAAGAAGGAAGACCCTGGGAGATTAAACAACATTCTAATGCCCTGAAAGGAACCAAGGCAGGAGTCAATGTAAAGGTCGTTTATATAGTGAACACCTGTATTACTCCAGTTTGATGGAGAAATAGGTCTCCCCCCAATCAGCAAAGCTTTATTATGAAACAAAGGAGAAAGAGTATGCCATTTACAGGATATCTTGCATTCTTTTTCAACCAGCCGCCAAATATGAAAAACATTGGATATTAAGGGCCCAAAACGCAACATGGTTTGTCTGTCAGAAATATTAGCAAAGAGAATATCCCGCAAGCTCCATGGTTGCACTATTCTGTCCTCCAAGCTCCTCCACGATACTGGTGTATCTGGATCATTCCAAACAACAATAGGACGGAGGATGAAGGACCAAAAATAATATTTAAAATTAGGCACTGCTAATCCCCCGTCCCCCTTACTTCTTTGTAATGTGGAAAGCTTCAGTCTGGGGCGCTTTTTGTTCCATATGAACTTTGACACGTCCGCGTGTAGTTTTTTCCAATAGTCTGAGGGAGGGCAGAGTGGAATCATTGAACTGACAAAATTAATTCTAGGCAAGACATTCATCTTTACAATAGCAATCCGGGCCTGTAGGGAAGCAGGTAGCGTAGCCCATTGATCCATATCTTTTCTAACAGCTGTGTGCATTTCCACAAAGTTGTAGGTAGTAGTACGGTGCAGAGAGGGGAAAATCCTAATTCCTAGATATTTAAAATACTGAACAACAGAAATAGTAGCAGGGAATGTTAGCAAATTGGCTGAGGGATTCAAGGGAAGGAGAGCAGATTTGGTCCAATGTATCCTAAATCCAGAGAGCAAGCCAAACTCCTCACAAACAGACAATAAAGATGGCAGTGATTGAATGGGGTTTTCCATAAAAACCAAAACATCATCTGCAAAGAGAGATACTTTGTGTTCTGTGCCTAAAATAGAAATGGGGTGTATAGAGACAGACATACGTATCATTTGTGCCAGGGGTTCCATTGAGAGTGCAAAAAGTGAGGGGCTCAAAGGGCAGCCCTGTCTAGATGATCTCGTAACAGGGAATGGACTAGAAAATAGTTGCCCTGTTAGTACTTGGGCAGAGGGGCTGGAATACAAAACTTGAACCATATGCATACCTGCCAACCTTTAAAAATTTTTTTGAGTAGCAACTTATCGCGGCGCGGCAATTCACGGCGCAACAACTTGGCATGGCAAAGCAACGGGGTCGCCGGCGGGCCCATCTGAGAGGCTACTTTGTTTTGCATAGTCTGCCCTACACCTAGGGTTGCCAAATGTCAACAGGGAAGATATGAGACACTTCATTCAGGCAGGGGGGTCCTCCCCCAGAAAAAAATGCTTTTCTTAGATGCAATTTCCTGCATTTTAATGCATTTTAGCCTAACATCCCGTGTATCTGGCAAATAGTTTATCTTGCTCTTCACAGTACTTTGAACTACCATAATTTATTAAACTTTCATGAAAGATTTTTTTGTTTTTGTTTCACACCATAACACCAATAAAATGCTATGATATAGTGTGCTGGAGGCCTCTAAATTAACTTTACTGATCACCAGCCAATATGGCTGTTAATCTTACTAGTCAAACATACCACCAGTCTGGCTAGTAGGCCTAAGTGGCTATTAAGTTATCCTATGTACCAGCCAAACAGAGCATTTGGTCACTTGGGGGGTGTTAAGGAGCTGGAATTGAGTATGAAATTCAAGCATTTGCTGATTATTTTTTTGGCTGTAGAAGGTACATGTAGGAAAATGTATAATTTGATTATAAAATACCGAGGAATTTCAGTGATTTTTATGAACAAAAAGTTGAATTGTAATGATTCTTACACCATCTCCCCCAATATTAATAAATGGTGATGTTGTCACCTACTGTGAAGGAGCATCAGCAGTAGAGAAAAAGATAAAGACAACTGTTATCTAAGCTAGGATAATATCAGGTTAATATTATTACGTTGGGGGCTAACATCAAAATCACACTTTCAGCATTCATTCAGTACAAAATGCGTCATTTAGTGGCTCTACTGAGGGACGGGGGCTAATGGCCAATGCTCTTGGAACTTCCACGGTAACTTTTGAGGGGCATCGCTTCTTTTTTTTCACTTCTCTGCATAATAGTAGGCCTATCTACCCTCATCTGCCGTCATGAGTTGGCTATTGTTCACTGTTCGGCACATATATGATGATAGGAGAATTGATTTTATTAATAGATTGCCATACGTGATTACGGATAGTAGTCGTGGAGTGATGCATATTTGGTATGACGCACGACCTGTTACACCTGTTCACAGAATGGGCCATGACTCAGGGGGGAACAGTATTCCTATACGGTGTCATGGTAGGTTACGGATGTAGACCTACTCCGAGCACAACCGTTAGAACTATCGCTTTATTTTCCCGAGTTAAAATGATCCGGCGCAAAGGGAAACCGAATTTAGTTTGCTGCTAATCTGCTAATTTATAGCGCGGTCATCGACACATTTTCTCATTCGGAAGTAATCTCGTGTCGGTCCAATATCAAAACAAGCAACAACATATTGCCGTCAAATACGGCGAAACATTGGGTGAATCATTACGACAGACCTCGGCCTTTATTTATTTTCACAAGTTTAGGGATTTAGCAACTGGAGGCAATTCACTATTACCATACAGGCTAGGCCTATAACTTTCTCAAAGTCCATTTACCTTTGAAACGGTGATTTTGACGATGCTCACTACAGCGACAGTACCAAGATGGATAATACATGACGACAGGAGGAGGACACTTGTTTCAGAGATTATAGGAGTACATTAACCAGTCTCTCTGCTTGTGTGATTAGTTCTAGATTTCGAAGCAAACTTTCTGTCGGCAGCTGATGCCTCGACTCGAGAGGAGCGCAGCATAACAAATGAAGACATCCAAACTAGTTCTAGCTCTCTGATTGGTCAATATTCCCCCCACACGTTGCTGGCCAATGGAAAGGCCAGCGCGAGACAATTGCAAGCAGAGCCATGTCTACGGCTCTGTCTGGTTGCAAGTCTACAGAGCAATTTATAAGGGCCCATGAACACACTTTGCTATTGGTTTTCCCCGTATTTTGAAGTGACAGCGCCGTAGTTTGATGTCAAAATCCGTATCTGCTACACAAAATGCGTAATGGTCGGCAGGTATGCATATGTATGAGATCCTTGCCAAAACCCATACTTTGTAAAACAGACCACAAGAAAGGCCACTCGAGGCGGTCAAACGCACGAAGCGCATCAACAGACAGGACGGCTTGTGGGACTTTTGCATCCTTTGCAGCATCAATAACATGAAGAAGCCGCCTCATATTATCAGAAGCAAGTCTGCCCTTTATAAAACCAGTTTGATCACAATGAACCAAGTGGGGCATAAACTTCTCTATACGGCGTGCCAAAAGCTTTGCATATATTTTCAAGTCTGCATTTAACAGACTCAAAGGTCTGTAACTAGTACACTCAATGGGGTCACGGTCTTTCTTTAAGAGCAATGTAATGAGCGCAGTATTGACATCTCTAGGAAACATCCCAGCCTCAAGTGAAGCTTGGATCATATCAAGAAGTAGAGGGCCTAATTTCTCCCAAAATAAAAGATAAAACTCGGGGGGTATTCCGTCTAAGCCAGGGGATTTATTTGATTGCATAGATCGTGCTGCCATTTCCAATTCGTCTAGCGTTAAAGGATTGTCAAGGGATGAAGCATCTTCTTCAGACAAGCGTGAAAGATTTAATTTCCTTAGATAATTCTCATAATCACATTCATTTAACTGACCATCAGATTGATACAAAGAGGAATAGAAACTACAAAAAATGTTATTTATGTGTTTTGGCTCTGTAGTGACTAGGCCATCCAGTGACCTTATGGATGGAATGTCAGCAAAACGCTCATTAGATCTTAGTCTCAAGGCCAACAAATGGCTGGGTCTTGACCCGTGAAAATAATACCGCTGTCTAGACCTATGAATTAAAAATTCTGATTGTAGTTTCAAAATGTCATTTATTTCCTTTTTAATGAGATCACGTTTTGTTTCAGTGTCTAAAGAGTAATTATTCTGTAGAAGGTTGTCAAGTCTTGAAAATTCTAATTCAAGAGCTTGTAGCCTGGCAGATTTAGCTTTACGCATAGTTGAACTGAAAAGAGTAACATTACTTCTAATAAAACATTTCACTGTTTCCCATAACACCCGGGGGTCGTCCACTGAACCCACATTAAAAGAGAGAAATTCATCCAAACAAGATAAGAATTGGTCTCTGAAAGCCTCATTCTTCAGCAGTGAGGAGTTGAACCGCCATCTAGTGGCACGTTTGGTTAGACTTTTTAAGGTGACCCGACTAAACACCGCTTTGTGATCAGAGAGCGCGATGGGGAGCAACACTGAGGCATCAATTCTTTGAAACAGATTAGGAGAAGCAAACAGAAAGTCTATTCTTGAAAATGTTTTGTGCCTGTGCGAAAAGAAAGAATAATCTTTGACCCACGGGTTCAGTGACCGCCAGACATCTACTAACGCGATACTATCGGCCCAGCCACGCAGGGCAGCAGATGCCTGTTCTTGTTCACGGTTGATGTAGAGTGGGAACGATCGACGGCCGTGTCCCACACAGCGTTCATATCAGCCCCTACCACCAGAGAATAACCAGTCAGTTGTAACATAGAGGTGGTTAATGAATCATAGAAGAATTTATCACATTTATTTGGAGCATAAACAGAGGCTATGGCTAATTTCCGCCCATGTAGTTCGGATTTAACAATGACCAGTCTCCCTTCCGTATCGGTTTCGACTGCCAGTACCTTTATGGGAAGACACCGCTTAACAACAACCGCCACTCCCCTCGTTTTCGTTTGAAAAGATGAAGACGCAATTACATGGTAAAACTTATTTGCTAGACGCTTGGAGTCGTTGCTCAACAAGTGCGTTTCTTGCAAGAGGGCGATATCGATTTTCCGACGCCGTAGCACTGACAAGAGACTGGAGCGCTTGTGTGGTGCATTTAAGCCACCAACATTCCATACGAGAACGGAAAGGTCACCCATTGATATGATCAAATGGTTCTATGAGATGGCAAAATAATAACTGAGAGTCCCCGCAGCAACCCGAGTGTAGTATGGTGGTAGTGTAAAATAATGGTAGATTATCAGTAGTGGAATCCTCAAAAAAGCAGAAATAATTAAAACCAAGACTGTCATCAAGCACCCCCTCAGTGACGAGACAAAACAATACATGGACAGACATAGACGAGGACAAAATAGGTAAGACAAAGACAAAACTCAAGACGAAATAAAAAGGACAGACACAAAACATAACTTTACGCTGATCCGTGACCAGGAATGGATATGGGGCGGCAGTAACCCAACATTTCAACCCAAATGACTTGCAGCTCAATAAAACTAAGCGTGACGGCAACTGTAGCAGAAAAAACTAACGTGAATCGGGTAATAACTAGGCCTACATTATGTAACCAATGCGGATACAGTGGAAAACTGGGACCACAATAAATTATCAAGCTAAGGACACAGAACCCACTGCGGCGTCTCATAGTGGCTAGGCAACCCAGTTCTCATGAAAAAAAAAAACAGTTCAGTTGAAGCAGAACTGCTAGCTTACCAATATGTCCAGAAAAACGGTGAAACTTCAAAAGTAACCTTATAAACTAGTAGGTGCACACGATCCGGAGCCGGCATTCAAACGCCGTAAACAGCAAAGTGTCACTGTCACTCGTCCTCAGCAGCCACCGATGCATCGCCAGACAAGCTCTCGGGGGGAGACCGCCTCGCGCCCGTGGGTTGTTCTTCGTACGCTGGCTGGCTGTCGTCCGCTAGCTGACCGTCGTCCGCTGGCTGACCGTTGTCCGCTGGCTGACCGTTGTCCGCAGGACCCACTGGATCGGACACCGGGTCAATGAGCGGCGTGAAACTCGGGAGCGAGTCGATGAACTCCTCGGCGTCCGTTGCAGAATTGAAAGACTCGAACTGTCCAGCACGTAGCTTCACTCTCAGAGTCGCAGGATAACGAAAACCAAACTCGACACCTTTGGCTCTCGCTTTGTCCATGACGTTGTAGAAAGGTTTGCGCCTGTTGAGTGTGTGCGCGCTGTAATCCAGGGTAAAACGAACCTGCTTTCCTTTCACTTTCAGAGAAGAGTTCTTGGCTGCATTCAGAATGCGTTGGTGGGTAGTGAAGCGTAGCACCTTAAAAATCAGGGTGCGGGGCCGGGGCTTGTTCGAATCATCCTCACCACTGTAAATCCGGTGTGCCCTCATTATTTCCCCTTCGATGTTCCCCAATGCGGGAAACCAACGAGGGAGAGCACGGGTCAAGTATTCCACAGCATTTGAACCCTCCGCACCTTCAGCCAGGCCGACGATGCGGAGGTTACACCTCCGGTTGCGATCCTCCAAAGCTGCTAGCTTACATTGCAACTCTTCCAGCAGGCTCTCATGGTTAGCTAGCACATTAGCATTACGTTGAACATCAGAGCGAACCTTCCCAATCTCGCCCTTCACAGCACCAACATTCCCTCTTAAAGTCCCCAAGTCCTGTTGTATCTTGGACAGTTTGGCCTCGGTCTCCTTGCCAATCCGCTCAAGTTGATCAAAACGTGCCTCAAGGAAACCACGTTGCTTGGCCAGCACAAGGTCCGCGATAGCTTCAATATCGGACTTACTGTTCGACGATTTAGATGCAGTTTTCCTGCCTGTTCCTGACATTTTGATACGGCACACGGTCGACTGAAGTATAAAATTACTGAAACTGTTCGACTGGTGTAGACTAGCTACAGAAACCAATAATTAAAACAATTTTCACAAGTCTGGGTTGAGGAGAGCTGAACTAAGCTGCCATCTTGTCCAACCGATCACGTGACTCCTCCTTGTTCAGTACATTCTAAACTTCGGCCGGCTGGGGAACTCTGCCCACTTAGCTGGGAAACAATCAACCTTGAAAATCTCCAACGGTCCTTGGTAGAGGCGTGTTCAAGGCAGTCACGTGGTTTAAGTAGAGACGTACTATTGAGACTAAGAAAATGTTTGGTTTAAATTTTGGCATAGCCTTTCCTGCCCTTGACTAGCAAACCAAGGGAGTTGGGTCAACCATGCCGTTTGAGAACGTTAGTTGTTATGCTCTTGGTCAGGACAAGTCTCGATGAGAAGTGAAAGTCAATGATAATCAGTCTAATATTTCATATCCATCTGTCATTATAATTCCAGTAGGGTACTCTCCTAGTCTATGGCATTTGGTAATTCACACTATTTTTTTTGTTCCTCATAGAAAATGAGCCAAGGCCAGTGAATCTCAGCGTGAAAAAATAATAATTGATAGCCTACTATTTTACTCAAGAAACAACTGAAAACAGGTCAAAAAGACCCAAACACCTTGTATCAGGGAGTGATAAGGGTGAGAGCAAGAGTACTGAAAAAACCTTGCCAGATACAATAGCTGAATTAATGAACAGGCCAACTGGTCCCATGTTGAGGGGGGAGGGGAGCTGAGGGCCTGAAGGACCAGGCCAAATTGCCTCCACTCCAATCCCCCTCTCAACGGGTACAATGTTGTTTTGCCCAGGAGAGCACTGACTCATGTCTTTCATCCATGCCAGTTGAGTTTGTGTGGCTGACCACATCAGGCTCAGGATACAGGAGTTAGTATGTTGACAGGGACAATCTGAATCGGAATAGAAATGTGCATGTAACCACCTTGATCTGAAAAGATGTGTCTAACCCAATTATAATGGGCAAAGACCTCCTAAACAACTGTATCTCACTCATTTCGTGAAGTATTCACGAAAAAAATAGATTAATTTTCGTGGTGCATTCACGTTATTGCCCGTTTTTCGTGGTAGGGCAACGAAACGCTGCCTATTCACTTGAATTGCCCGACTGTTGCCTAGCGACATGGGCGCAGATAGCTTTTAAAAACTGGGGGGGGGACATTTTCACAACCAACCGTCCGTCAGGCTGGGGGGGGGATTATTATTGTACACTGAATATCATTTTTTTATTGTTAGTGGCATATTCATCTTCCGCTAAATAATTTTATTTGCTTTTGTAGGTCTACTACATTAACTATTTTAAATCTTGATACATGATATTTTTTAACAAATGTTTAAACCGCTCCAGCTTTACAGATTCTACTGAGAATGTGCACGAGTCTCCCTCCCACCAAGACTCACCCGCCCCTGCGCGCGCTCCTAAACACACCTCTCCCATCCCATCAGCAAGTGCTACAGTACTTTCCCAACCAATTCAACCTTTAAACAGGACAACTGTGTCAACAAATTTCACGTTGTACTACTAATGTAGGCCTACAGCAGGCTATGCAACAGTGTGTGATTTAGTACTGTAGACATTTTAAGACGACCAGTCTCGCGGTGGTAGGCCTATTGCATGTAAAACACAACTTCAATCCAGGCGCGGTTTTGGGGCGTGTGATATTGGGGTCTCCCCCAGATTAGACATTTTTGATAAAAGCGGCGCATTTAAATGGTGATCTTGAGCTCTTAAGACAACCTCCTTGCTACTAGTTCTACTCAGTCATTTTTCTACCACGCTGCGTTTCAATTGCATCTACACTCCACCGCTACAAGCCACACGTTTGCGTTGTAGTACCGCTTAACAACAATTCACAGTAAATGCGTCCAACAGATTAACACCACCGCAGTCATCATTCCAAAAAGGAGCTCCTTAAAAAAATTAATGAAGTCAGACGTTGACAGCATACAGACCAGGGGCAGTGAACACGACAGCTACCTGCGTTAGGCTAGCCTACTTGATTGACAGCTGTCATGGCATGGCCCAACAAAGATGTCTTTTCACTCGAAAACAGGCGACAAAGAGACCAAAAAGCCCTTCTGAACAATTAACATCAGCTAACATCAGAACTAGGCTACAAACAGCGTCACAGCGGACATGAACCTATTATTGACCTTACCTTAAAAGTTGTCTTGACCGCAGTAGAACTATTTATCCCAACTTTTAATCCATGCGTTTCCACCATCATCATTCACGTTCCACAGTTTTTGTAATCCACATCATAGCTAGCAAGAATGGGACTATCCTCGAGATTAACTTTAATTATAAAAGCAAGCAACTGGTCTGAGCCAAAAATGTAATGTAAATATGACGTCTGCTCTTCGCTCCACTTCCTTCATAAAGCCAGCTCTGTTTATGG
The DNA here is from genome assembly GCF_034702125.1 of Engraulis encrasicolus. Lineage (NCBI taxonomy): Eukaryota > Metazoa > Chordata > Actinopteri > Clupeiformes > Engraulidae > Engraulis > Engraulis encrasicolus. The sequence continues at coordinate 44,466,610 of NC_085858.1, read as the reverse complement.
CGCTTCAAATCTGGGACTTCAGTGGCTGTTAGCCAATCAAAAAATAGATTTATATATATGGTGTAATACCGTTTTTTTTTGCCACATATGAAAGTGAATGGTCCAGGGAGGCGCTATTTCACACATTGCAAAATGCAAAGGCAGAAATCAGATATTTTCTCCAAAAAGGTGAGGGGGACGGATCTAGGTGAATGAAAATCTGGGTACGTCATGTCCCCCCCGTCCCCCCCGCTATCTGCGCCCATGCCTAGCGACCCACTAGTTTGATGCCCTTTCGGTAGCCTACCGTCACATGGTAATCAAACATTTCAAACAAGCAATTTAGGGTTAGGTTTAGGGTCAAGGTTAGGGTTAAGGTTAGGGTTAGGGTTAGGGTTAGGTTTAGGGTTAGGTTTAGGGTTAAGTAGGGTTAAGGTTAGGTTTAGGTTTAGGTTTAGGTTTAGTTTTAGGGGACATAAGGCGTAAGTACCGAAAGGGCGTCGAATTAGTGAGTCCCGAGTGTATCAGCAGTGTTCTGTCAGCACCCCCTCCCCGCCCCTGCAGACGCTTGGATAACCATAGCAGAAGTGGGGCAATTCAAGTCAATAGGTAGCGTTTCGTTGCCCTACCACGAAAAACAGGCAATAACGTGAATGTACCACGAAAATTAATCTATTTTTTTCGTGAAGACTTTACGAAAGGCGTGAGATAGGGCTCTCCTAAATGTGTGAGAGCAACCTGAGGGTGGGGTGGTTGGGGATGGCAACATTGTATCATTTCATAGAGTCAACAACCTTTTAGTGTCTTATCAAAAAGGGGAATCCAAGGTACTCTTCTTGTACAAAAATATTAAAAAGCCTTCATTTAGACATGGCTATTAAGTTTAAAAACATGAGAGCAGAGACCCACTCGGCGCGGAGCCTTCTTCAATCTTTTAGTGTTTTTCCCTCGCAGGCAGCTAAAAACCCCCACGTACTCTGGTAATCTTATCATGTCCCAGTCTTTGTAGTGTTCCAAATGAGACTGACAGGCAAACAAGAGATTCCAACCAGTTACACGGAAGCCGTCCGTTCTGCCGTTTCTGGCACTGCAGCAGTCATTTGGCAATTTTCTCTTTTTCTGCAAATGTTACGCTCATATTGGGAGTTAATTGCATCCCATTGTCTCATTGCTTTCCTCAATCCACCCACGTGACAGCAAATAAAGCAGAACCCGATTTTGAAACGTCCACAGATGTTGTCTATTGGCATAGATCAAACACAAAAGGCATGCGGTTTCTGTTTTTCCCACGATATTGCAACAGCCCTCGCAATGAGGATGCCTAACTGATTCAAGTGTCAGTTGAAGAAAGACCCCTGGCGTATTTTGCCCTGGGCATAAGGAGTTGGGTCTGCATTACATTGTACATATTGACTTTGACCCGTGTCTCATCACACCTGTCAAAAGCCCTGTGTTCTTGTACTTGAACTTTCAGTTCTAGTAGCCTACTTCTAGTACTTAAATGCAGATTTGAAAAATCATTGTCCTGTCTATTTTGTGACCTTACTTTTCAAAGAAAGGGCAAAGAAAAGTCCCTGTTTGGCTGTTGTCCATTTCCATTCCCATTGACAAATCAATACATGATCACCAGTGGGTGACCTCTCTTTGTGTTTGATAAGAGAAGACAGTCTAGTTGCTATGCTTCACGTTACAAACGCGTGAATAGAACATTCCATTCTTGGGGACAATGTTCACCAGGCAACAACCTTGAGCCTGAATGGGCAAGACCCAGTATTGGTTTCGCATTGTTCCTACAACGTAGACTGCAGTGGTATATGGGACCTGAGTGACTCTCAGTAGTCAATTATTGATGATTTTTAAATCTAGCTAGCCTAGTAAGGCTATTATGAAGAATTGCACAGAGGTACGTGGGAGGACTTACTGTACAGTCAGGCTTCAGACAAAATGAAAACCTTGATCAAAACAAATCTCAAACAATAGTATGTTAGAATGAGGTTTGCAAGAGCAATGCTGCTGTTCACAGGGTACTCTTCTGCTGTCTTTTATCTTGTGTGTTCTCGAGACTGAAGTGAAGCTTTTTAAATTCCTGAGACAACTTTTTCTTTTACAAGCATTATTCTTGACTTTTTTCCCGCATTTTTCTTTTTAAAATTATTATTATTTATTATTCTACATAGCATACAGCAGTTGCAACCGACAAATTATGAATATCTTGATTGGAAATTCAAGGGAGTGTGAAAAAGCAAAAATGTGCAAAAAAGGTTCACAGCATTTCAATGAAACCCCCCATATGTGTGAAAAAACGCATATTTTTAGTGCATTGATGTAGTGGTAGTAGATCTAATGCATAAATTCACACTTCAGTACACTGTTAAAGTGTGACAAAAATACGGCACATGTTAATTAAGTAGTGACAACAACAGTCAATTGATGGTTTTTCATTTTTATTTTTTAACATTTATCATCATATCTTGAAACTTTGAAATACAAGAACAATTGCAGGCACTGTATTGTATATATATTTAAGTTTAAAACACTTTATTGAATTATTCCCAGCCATTGACATAGAGATATCATTCTTATGAGTTTCCCTCCACAGATGTACAAGCTGTAGCAAAGGGTGTGTGTGTGTGTGTGTGTGTGGGGGGGGTTGTTAGCAACCAGGTAACCAGGTATGTTGGCTGGACTGGGGGAGAGATGGCCAGTCCAGCCCTGTCTCAGACCCACAAAGGGGGATGGGGGTGGCAGAATTTAGTCCTCATTAGATTGCATGTACAGGTATTGAGAAGAAGTGCCATTCAGATGACTTTGTCCCTGGCCCCTGCCAAACCTGCCAACGGCCCTGGCAATGAGCCGCTGCATGGTCCGTTCTTCATGCTGTGACGTGTGAGTAGATCATCACATCTCGGTGTGAAGACAACATGACAGCAGGTCTTTAATGAACTCAATACAGGCAATGGCACACACAGACAGAACAGTCTTTAACTCATTTATAAAATAATACAATTACACTGTAGGAAAAATTGCCTAAAGCAAAACATACTAAACTGAAAAAGATACCCAAGCTATCACTTTCTATCATCGCTCTGCTTTTTTCTTTTACAGCACCTCCACATTCCCATCTGCCAAACTTACATCGCCTCTGCTCCTTGTCTAAATCTCTCTCCTCTTTCATGTTTTTGTGCATTCTTATAATTAATTTCATCCTTTTTTGTCATTTTCGCTGTATTTTCGGTAACACTTTGATTGACGCTGGTGTCATAAGCATGTCATTACAGTGTCATAATAGTGTCATGACACAGTCATAGATAAGTCATAAACATTATGTCCTTGTCATGAACATTTTATGACTATTTATATATTGGGTTGGCTTTGCCATAAACGAATGTGACTTAAGGTCAACAGTCATAAAATGTTTATGACATGGACATAATGTTTATGACACATGCATAGCACTATTATGACACTGTAATGACATGCTTATGACACCGGCGTCAAGTAAAGTGTTACCTGTTTTCTTTTTCCCCTTTAGAGCAGGAGGCAGCCTTTCTTCTTGATCTTGGTGGGCTGGGGACAGAGCACGGCGCGGATGGCCTCGTCAAACACAGTCTTCAGCCCGCGCTGGGTAAGGGCAGAGCACTCAAGGTACTTCACCGAATCTAAGGACAAAAACACGCACACACAGACACACAGACACACAGACACAGACACACACACACATGCCCGCACAAACGAGCATCGAACATGTGAGCACACACAGACGTGCATTGCACACAGATGCAAACACACAGACACAGACACACACACACAAATGTGATTATATATTAACGTCTACAACCTTATTCATGCTTATCTCTCTCATTATCCTCATTTCATGCAGATGAAAAGATATGCTCCATGATTAATGCATCAATCAAGAATAATATGTTTGTTTTCACTTTACATCCTCAATGGAGCCAATTCTCGTCTCTCTCATCCTCTCCTCTGTCAGAGATAGACAGACATACAGTAGATAAATCTCTCTCTACCTCTCTCTTTCTCTCTCCCCCTCTCTTTCTTTCTCTCTCTACCTCTCTCTTTCTCTCTCTCCCTCTCTCTTTCTCTCCTCTCTCTCTCTGCCTCTCTCCCCCTCTCTCCCTCTCTCTCTCTCCTTCTCTCATCTCTCTCTCTCTCTCTCTCTCTCTCTCTCTCCCCCTCTCTCTTTCTCTCATCTCTCTCTTTCTCCCCCTCTCTCTCTGTCTCCCCCCCCCTCTCTCCCCTCTCTCCCCCCTCTCTCTCTCCCTCTCTCTCCCATTCCCCCCTCTCTCTCCCCACTCTCCTCATCCTCTCTCTCTCTCTCTCTCTCTCTCTCTCTCTCTCTCTCTCTCTCTTTAATTACAACCCTAATCAGTCTGCCATCATTACACTTCATTTCACATACCTCTGATCTACAGAAAACACAACACAATTAGATAGATGGCTCTGCACTTGTGACGGATTCCTGGATCCACGAGATATTTCTGGCATTTTACATGAGGTAAATAGCACAGTCTCTCTCTCTCTCTCCCTCGATCACTTGTGACTCTCTCCATCTCTCCATCTACTGCTATGTTCATGGTGTGCATGAGGTTGCATGTTGTCTGTGCAAGCAAGTTTGTGTAAAGTACAAGTGTGTGTGTGTGTGTGTGTGTGTGTGTGTGTGTGTGTGTGTGTGTGTGTGTGTGTGTGTGTGTGTGTGTGTGCGTGCGTGTGAGTGAATACATATTTGGAAGTGAGTTAGTGTGTGTGTGCGTGTGTCCATCCATCTGTCTGTGTGTGTGTGTGTGTGTGTGTGTGTGTGTGTGTGTGTGTGTGTGCGCGCGCACGCGTGTGTGTGTGTGTGTGTGTATTTGCGTAGGCATGCGTGTGAGGACACCCATGTGTTCTCCCAAATGTTAAACTTGGAGAGGGAAATGTTTCATGCACCCCCATGCTGGGCTTGCCTTGTTGTCATGCAACGCACATCGCCCACAGTTATGTCATGCACCCAGAGATGTTTTCATGAACCAACAACATGGTTGAAAGTAGTGGACAAAACCCCCCGGTATCGTCCATTTTAATGTTAATGTTAATCGTCCATTTATTCATGTTACTTGAACAGTACATTACATTACATTACATTACATTACATTTAGCTGAGGCTTCTATCCAAAGCGATATACAGGAGTTATATAGAGGGTATTGATTACAGCCTCTGTGCATTGCTCAAGGGCACCCAGGGGTGTGCCAGATGTTATAAAATGAGTGAACCCAGATAGAAATGGCCAGGTAAAGTTAGCCGATAGCACAAGAGTTAATGGTAACACTTTATTTTAGGGATGCATCTATTAGCACTAATACATACAATGTTAATGCCTGCATAAGTAACTTGTAAGGCATGTACTAAGCAAACGCTAAGGCCTACTAGGTCCTTACTAAGGTTAAATTGGAAATAAATCCCTTATTGTGCATGAACAAGACATTTGCAAATACATGCCTAACAAATGTTTGATTTTGCTTTGTACATGCCTTACAAGTTACTTATACAGGCACATTGTATGTATTAGTGCTGATAGATGTATCCCTCAAATAAAGTGTTACCGAGTTAATATTACTAAAACTGTCAATCAAACTTCTGGAGATTACTGATTTGGAGGGAATGATATGCGTGGGTGTGCGTGCCAACGCACTCTCTACTCTGTCAGTGCTGCAGCAATTGCTCTGAAATTGTCTACAGTGGCTCTCTACTCTGTCCATCATCTAATAATAGCATAACTCTTCACATATCTACATCCCCTAACGGACAGCTTAGACTTCAGCATTTCAGCATTTGATTTGGGCCACAATATGTATGAACATATTTATACAATACATCTCCATCTTTAATTGAGCACAGAATTAGCCTCCCCACCACTGATCGCCCCCTCACCCCCTCCTCCCTCATAGCACCTCCCCTCCCGCAACATGTCATCATGCATGAGTGGTAAGAAAACACGTCGACTTGAACCGTCTATTGTGTTCGTTTGCGCATCTCGACCTTGCATGTTAACTCGTGCTCCACAACACCCTGTGACAGGTTAAGTTAAGGCATGGTTTTGGTCAGGGCACAATTTTGACATAATTTCACTATTGCCTTGCTTGTTTTGCTGTTGTTGGCAAAAGTGAAGCAATAGGAACGTTGCTTTACTGACCGGTTACAAGGGCAGGGCAAACATCGTCACATGACAAAAGTGCTTTCCTGCGGCGTTGAGGAGCACAACTTAACTTGCAAAGGCGTCTCACCTCAAGGTGGAATGCACTTGACTTGCTTGAAATCAATACGCCTTTGCATGATGACAGTCTGCCTCCCAATACTTTCAAAAGGGTACCAGGACCGCTAACAGGTCTTGGCAGGAGTCGCAACCTGGGATGACAATCACCAGTGCGCTTTCTATTTTCAGAAGGCATGTTGAAAGCTCTCCAAATGGGTGATGATAGCATGACAGGGCATTTGCATATTACAGGCCCCTGAAATGAACAGATCACGACGGCTGATGTGCTCAGATCTATTAAGGGGAAAAGGTTGTTGCGTTATCCTATGAGTTCACTGACGCTGGCCATATGACATGATGACCACAAATTACCGTACACAGTCAGCATGTACCGTGACTACCGAAGCAGAACATGATGCTCTCTGTGGAATTTTAAAACAAGATGTACTCACTTTTGTGATTTACATTTTGAAACATTAATGTTTGTATTTGAAATTAATTTGAATGAACAATCCAATAAATTGAAGCGGCTATATAAAGTGTACGCTGGCAACTGTCCATTGTGTCAAAGTGATTAAAAAAAATCCTTGCCCCATGAAAAGACATACTTCCAAATCTGCAGAAATGTGAGGGGTGTATTCACTTCTGTGACATACCGCACCATGTCAAAGCTGTCTTTAAAAGGTACAGATGCGACCTCTACACGAATACATATTGTGTGAGTACACATGTTTTTTCTATGTGTTCATACTGTACCTATTTCATTGACACTATGTTTCTTGGCTTAAATCAGCAGACCAGATATGATTAATGTGTGATATTGCAGCTGAGTGTTCTTTATTTATTGCTGCTGGCAAAACAAATTGGCTCTGCTTCATCCATCCCTCCTGGGGACAATAAAGATACCTCTGACTACGTCCCTGTCACATCAGCTTAATGGAAGTGGAGGGATTTTATGCGACACATTGTTTATGTGAAACACCGACGTCAACACTCACGTCAATGCTTGTCTATTTTCACACACCCCTGTTATTCCTTGTTTCATTTGTATGTTTTTCTTTTTCATTCTCTGTTTGTAAATGCCAACTGCTTTTTCCTGGTGCCGTAACCTTTTGCAGAAAAGTTATGCGTCTACCAAAGTATCACATGTGCACCTTAACATTCTGCTCTTGTAGTAAGTACGGTCACTCAGGACATTATAGCTGCGAGCAGCAATGCGGGGCCAAGCAGTAAACTTGCCAAAGTCGCCACGGCAACAGAAGGAACTGCAGCACCCCCTTTGGTCCAAATCTCGCCAATGTTGGTGTGCATTCCTCGCCTACTCGCCACCCACTCATGGAACGTTGGCTAAACGTTCCCGCAAGTTTAACTGCCAATGCAAAAGCAAGAAGTACTGTCAGCTATCCAAACTCTGCGTTTCAATTGGTTACTCGCTTACTCGCCCCGCTCGAAGTTAAAATATTTTAAAAATCGGAATCCACCCACATCGCTTGTGCTCTCCTCGCCTCCTCGCTTCGCTGGAACACATACGATACGACTTTCTATTGACTTCACTCGCTGAGTGAGTAACTAGTAGCGATGTGTGTGAGCCTAGCATTACTTACCGATCTCCTTGGCCAGTGCCAGGCCCTGTGGGTAGGTGATGGGGGCTAGCTTCTTCTCCTTCAGCTTCTCGATGGTCTCCTTCTCGTCCCTCAGATCCAGCTTGGTGCCCACCAGGATGATGGGTGTGGAGGGGCAGTGGTGCCGCACCTCTGGGTACCACTGAATAAATGATTGAGTGAATGAAAAAATGAATGAACGAACGAACGAATGAATGAATGAATGAATGAAATGATGATGTTTAAGTACATGAAAGTCCTTGTGCTCAACCCTTCAGTTGTCCATGCGCAGGTGTAAGGCAGGGAAACTTGATCAATATGAAAAGTTCATTAAACACGGCACACTAGATACTGTTCTTTTTTCTCTATATTTTTTGGAGCAAAAAAAAGAGAAAAAAAGAACAGTATCCATTGTGTGGTGTTTAATGAATGTTTCATATTAAATGAAGGAGGCTATTTCATCCTACTCCGTAGCCCCACAATGCACGCCGTTCCACCAGCGGCACGCTGTAATAGTCATTGAAAAGTTAACTACCATAGTACTACACTACTATGAACACTGGGCCTTTAGAAATGCACTACAATTTGGTCATTGCCATTCTGGTAACAGAACATTTATAACACAGTGTCTTAATGGGTTAAGTTAGTCATTACATGCGATAGTCAGGAAAACGAACTTTGGTAGGCTGAAAGACGGAAGCGAATGATGCTAAAAGAACTTAAGGGGTCCATGTAGCCAAGAAAAGCATTGGTACAGGAAATAATGGTAATAGAGGATGATTAGGGTGCAGCACAAATGTACACATTACACAGAGACATATAGAGACTGAGTACCACCATTGAGGGAGGGGGGAGACATGGGTAGCAAGGGATGATGAGGATGCATCTGCGCACACATACGCAGACACAGAGAAATATCATGCACTGTGTATGCACACATGTTCAAACATTTACTATTCATTCACACATGTACACACAGACACAGTAGCGGTGGGTGGAAATTTTGATCAGGGAAGCACAATACAGAATAGCGCAGGTGACGTCAGCATAATAAGAGGTGATAGGCATGGATTTCAGTTCTTGCCATGATGAGGTTTGCAGCAAGTGAAACGTAAAAGTGTAAGTAAAAGGGACACAAGCTTGCTCCACAAAAAAATCCCAAACTGTTTTGAGATGTGCACGATGCAAGGGGTCACTAGAGAATGCACAGGTTACATAGGCTAAAACCTCGGATATGCTCTCAGATATCGGCTACCAACCATTCCAGTGCAAGTCCATCACCACAAAACCGGAGACCTTTTGTAACCTAACAGACAAGCGTCACAAAATAGTGAGAGATCCCCATCAGCCCAGCCCTCTGCACGAAAGAAGAGAATAATAACTTAAACAACAACAAATGCGCTGTCTTTCTCTACCTTGCTTGTTGTCACACGCGCCCTACTGTTATTCGTGATGACGGCCAGGAAATATTGCGCAATACTGAGGAAACCATCAAAGCATTGAGTGGGCCTCGGCTGCTAGCGTCAGTGCATCTGCCACGAATGACTTTATCCAGCATTGACCACAACAACAGCCAATAAGACGTCCTTGATTACAGCACATTAAACACCTCTCTCACCTCTCTTTTCTACAACCGACAGTGGGCTACGCTGCGCACAACAAAAGCACCATCGGTAACTTTACGACAACATAATTTGCCATCACCGCATTGAACATCGAGGCACTCGGCGGTGCTATTACATGTAGTAGCCTAAGCTAAACATGACTTACCCACCAGTTGCCTCTCGAGAGCACAGGTTCATCAAATCATCAAATCGCCTATCCAATTCCTTTGCAAATTATAGATTGTATGGTCCAAATATCCTGTAGGAATCCCAACACCGATCTCAAGAAATGTTCTCTTTTGCTCTCCATGGTGTCAATATAAAACTCTGTACAGTCCGTGAATGAGACTGAAGAACAGCGCGGGTAAAGTGTCATCTCTCTTACAAAATACTTATTTGATATTGGTGGTCAACAGCTTTAGGGCGGGTTTATTAGAGCCAACTTCCAATCACTACGAGAAAGCCAGGAGAAGCACATCCGTCTAAAATTTACCCAGGAAGTTTTTCCATACAATGCACAGCATTACAGCCGCACTCTGATTGGCCAATGCTCCTCAATGTTTTATCAATCGGCGGCAAGAGCTCAGGTGAAGCAACAAGCTGTTGCTGTATGCATGCTTCCCCTCATACACGGCAGTAGCCGAACTAAAAGACTGCTCGTCGCCATGGTTACTCCTCAAACAAAATCTTGCACTCGTGGGGGAATGTGGTAGAAATCATAGCCTAGATGTTAAAATAACTGCAATTTTAACCCGCCCCTGGTTGAAATTAAATGTAGCATTCATGAAAATACAGTATATAGAATCTTGACAATATTGATCAATAAATATGGTTCGTTTTTGAGCTGAGTTCCAGTAGGCTGTGCTTCCCCTAGCTTCCAATAGGAGTCGCCACTGATAGACACAGGCCCACACACGTGCCTGGATTGGCATTGTCTAGCAATTATATAGTCAAACACAGTCACACTCTTATGTTTTTTTTCCATCCAAACACCCTCTTACTGAGATTCTTTTAGTCACTCCTTGTGTCTTGTGATGTGCAATGTGTGTGAGGCTGACACGGCTACAGAGTTGTGAGTGGTGTTTCAGCACTATACTACTAAGTCATTAAGGCATTTCTGAGAAATCTCCACAGTGCAGCTCAAATACAGCTTGGCAATATGAAAAGTACATAAGAAACACAGGGAGCGCCAGCGAGAGAGAGAGAGAGAGAGAGAGAGAGAGAGAGAGAGAGAGAGAGAGAGAGAGAGAGAGAGAGAGAGAGCAGAGACATACAGGGATGTTAGCGTTAGCTGAGAAGAAAAAGGGAGTTAGACAAAGAGAAAAAGAGAGAGAGAGAGCCTGTGAAAAGAGATGGAGGGAAAGAAAAACAGAAAGTTAAGAAGAAGTAGAGAATGAGAGCGTGGGAGAGTGATAGAGAGAAGGGGGGGGGGGAAGAAAGCGAGAGAGAGGGAGAGAGTGAGGCAATAATGTTATTATGTGCTTGAAAACACATTGGTTAGTGATACCCAGCAGGCTTGGCGTTCTTTAATATCGCCATCGTTCATTATTCATGGATTTCTGCTGTTGTTCTGCATGACCCTGCGCCGCTCCGGCGGGATGCTTGCTCATTACCCAGCGACAGCCCCTCATCCCTCACCGGGAGCGGAAGAGGCAGGAGAGGCAGGCCAGGGAGGGGCACCGCTACGCTATGCTACACGCAGCTGGAATTGAATAAAATTCCTCTGCAGAGTAAGGCAGACTTAGCCAGTCCTTGCCACCCATAGAGCCAATGTCAATTCACGTTTCCCTCCATGTTACGTCTGGGTTGTCAAGCTGACTTGACTGACTTGACTTGGGTCTTCAGGGATGAGATCACTCGTGTTGACAGATGCAGGGGGCAAACAATGATGCATTACAAACGAGCAGGTTACACGTCATGACCAAACGATAGCGTTTGGGTAAAATCTGGTGCACAATTTAAAATTCCAACAGTTCAGTTGAAGAGCCCTCCTACCAGAAAACGTTTGTCAATTTTGTCTGCTCCAGACCATTTTACGAATTAAAAGTGTATGGTATGCACTAGCCTGGCTTTCGCGACTACAACTCTCCTTTGTGAATTTAGTCTCGTTAATTTGCATTATCAACTCACCCGGCTAGGTAAGGTCAGGCAACTTAACAGCTACTTCTCCTCGTCCCTCTGTGAGGCAGTGAGGTAGAGTGGGACCAACGTTATGCATAGATGGACTTAAATTCCTCTGGACAGACAGACACTCCACCACTCCATTCTACCCCATTTGGAAACACCAAATAAGAGAGTTACGTCACTTCCCACGACCTCAATGGTTAAATCTTTCCACAGCTCTCATGGAGCGTTTTACATGTTAATCTCTATTGACTTTAGTTCCAATGGAAGTAGTTACTTAGTTCCAGGAGGTGGCCGCAGAACACAGAAAATGTGGTTAAGGTCAATGTAATTCATTTGTACTTAATCTTTGTTTGGTATGTAATGGTTCTGTGTTAGTCTCCAGTGAACAGAAAGTTGCAGTTTAGAAATATTTTAGTCTACTTGAACCACATCACCAACCGACTTCCTGGTCCCAGGTTGACACAACTCTTATTAGACGGCTCATGGTAACACCAATCTCAATCACTGCAACAACCTACCATACATGACCACTACACCCCAATCCTCCTTACCAAGACGTCACCCCATCTCAGCACCATTGCCAGCTATACAATAATCGATTCGGCAATGCAATGCGATGCGGGGCATGGGCGATTCAATTCAATGCGGAAAGTTCCAGAATCGATGCGGCAATTTTTTTAAGTTTCAATTACTTCCGTGGATATTTCAGGAGCAAATGAATGTGAAATTAAACAAAAGCTCTTCAAGCATTGAAAACTGCAAGACTGATACAGAAAACAGTCAATAAAATGTTGCTCAGTATCTGTCTACGTGTATTGCCCAGTGGCGGAACCAGACATGTATTATTGGGGGGGCAATGGGGTAGCCACATGAATTTCACAGGGGCATACTCTTACACACTCAAACACTATAGAATAGAAAGGCCTAAAGAGAATGATGTTCTTATGACACCCGTCACTGGTACCAGATTGAGCGGTTTCCGATTGTCATCTATGGGTTAAAAAAGGGCTTTGGGCAGGTATTCTGTAAATTTGTGGTCATATAAATCAAGACTTCTGTTTAAATCTGGCAGGATTTTAGTTTTAAGGCGTTCTTTTGAGTATTTTTGGGTTGGTAATCATTGGTCACATTTGGCAACCCTAACACCTGCTGTAAGGTACTGTCACTGAATCCCTTCTAAAGTGCACCCTATAACTGCACCCTTAAGTTTTAGGTCTCCGATTATGTCAAAGAGTAATCAGTCACAATTTATGTCTTTTGGTGATTTGTTATGTGATTTTTTTGTGATTTGACCCTCAGAAACCCATTGCATTGCAAATGGCAAGATTTACAAAGAGCTATGTGCCTTACATTGACTGAACCTAACTCAAATTACATATCCCAACACCACACAGTCATTTCCGGATAGAAAATAGTATTAATATGAAAAATATCACATTTCAAGTAAAACATGGCCATTTTTATTAACTGCTTTCTGTCTTTTCTGAATACATTTTAACCATTGTAGAGGTAATCATTTAATATATAGGCTACTCTTTTTTCTCCAAAGATGTGCCAGAAATGTGAGAAACATAAGTTTTTGAGTAAAGTATGATATGAAGGGCTGCTCTTTTTGGAAGGAAAATGCTAATACCTGGGTGCTACGACAATTGAATACACTGACAGGTGTGTACACCTGTAGGCTATCTGTGTTTATGTATGTGAGAATCATATAGTGATGTGAGATGATAAAGATAAGTGTTTCACTGATGCCCATTATTGCAGATTTTCAACGTTTCTACAGAATTCTCAGAAATGAACATAAAAGTTTCTGCATCAAAGACTTTGAAGTTGAAAGGAAATTAATGCTTAGGTGTCTGAGAGTTAATCAAATTATTTTCTACCATCTGTGTTTTTATGTAATTTCAAATTTCCCATCAATAATTTAAGTCTGAACTCAGACTTCAGATTTCAGAGTTACTTCCATAAAATCCAGTCACTGTAATGTGGCGATGCTTCTAAGAGCTTGCTACAATTCACACATATAAAATACTCATTAGCATCTAGTCTATTCCAACACAAAGACAGCAATTAGTATTATGCCAGTGAATATTTGGACTTTAGACACGAGGTTTGAGTTGAATTCACAGGAATTAATCATGAAGCTACATTCATTTACCACCAAAAACGAATCTATTTATTTATCACATGGGCAATAGAGCAATATATAGGCCTAGTACTGAAAAATCTTAAATGGCAGACAGCTAACTTTTCAAAAGGAAAACGAAATGAATCTGGACTGAAATAAGCAGTTTTTTTCTCTAAGGCTTTTCTTCTTCAGGACGGAAAAGCACACATCTGCTTCTATGAATCATTGCCGTCAGACCGTACAAGACATGCATACCACTAGACAGAGGGGATTCTAAGCTTTCGAATGGCACCCCATATGCCTACTGTAAATTCATGAGGGTGGTGTGTACACAGACTTGCATCGAAATGTGTGTGGGGAAAATGGTTATCCTTTCTTCACTCGCGATAGAGATTTGCAGGCGATCTATCTTCGTGTAATGCAAGTGGGCGGGGCTCCTGTCCATTTTCTGGGGGAGCACCTGGGGTAGCCAATCAGATGTCAGGGGGGTCAAATGCCCCCCTAGCCACCCCTGGTATTGCCTCAACATGCCTGATGAAACATTTGCTTTGCTTTCAGTAGAAATGTAATGCATCACAATGCATCGTAGAATTGAATCGAATCGAATCGCTACCTCCCGAATCGTAATCGAATCGAATAGGGAGGCCAGTGCCAATGCACACCACTGTTGCCAGCACTCCCACCCCCATCCTCCTCACAGAGGGACACAAAACACTAGCTTACCAGGTTACCTCCATCCTCCTCACAGAGGGACACAAAACACTAGTTTACCAGGTTACCTCCACCCTCAGCTTCGGGTCAAAAAGAGCAGACAGTGAGTGGTGCAGTGAGAGGTGCACTTTGCCATGTGATTGATTAAAAAATGCACCAGGCTTATCATCAAAATTGACCTTTATTTCATTGCTATCTTGATTTGTGAATGATTAATTATTCCCAGATTTACTGCCTCCGCCAAAACATCCTGTCTTCCTGCATCCCTTCCTAGACACACCCGCACACACAGGCAAATGCACCCGCACACACACAAATTCAAAAGTAGCCGAGCAATTAGGACTACTGCAGGGCATAAATGTGCCCCCATCAAGGCAGAAAAAAAGTTAATTTACAAATTACATTTTGTCCCCCCTTTCTGCATTGTGTTTATCATATTTAGGACATTAGTGTCTGCACGAGTCCAAATTACTGTGTGTGTGTGTGTGTGTGTGTGTGTGTGTGTGTGTGTGTGTGTGTGTTTGTATATGTGTGTGTGTGTGTGTGTGTGTGTATGTGTGTGTACTGTATGGCCCCATATTACAGGACCACCTCACCGCCCCCACAAACACACACAATCACACACAATCACACACACACACACATTGTGTTTGTGTGTGTTTGTGGGGGCGGTGAGGTAGTCCTGTAATATGGGGCCATACAGTACACACACACACACACACACACACACACACACACACACACACACACACACACACACACACACACACACACACACACACACACACACACACACAAATAAACACAATCTTTCTCCCCTGACTCATCAGTGTGCTTCTGTATCTGGGATCACCTGCTGGCTTGCTATATTAGTTCTCATCAGCCAATGAGGAAGATGCTTTATGTGAAGCATGACAGTGCATGTTCTTATTAACTGTCTCTGTGTGACACACACACACACATGGGCAGGGCTGGATGGGGGAGAAATAGGGACTGGGCACT
Organism: Engraulis encrasicolus; assembly: GCF_034702125.1. Taxonomy (NCBI): domain Eukaryota; kingdom Metazoa; phylum Chordata; class Actinopteri; order Clupeiformes; family Engraulidae; genus Engraulis; species Engraulis encrasicolus. The sequence goes on along the minus strand of NC_085858.1, from coordinate 44,451,210 downwards.
TTTGGCTTAAAGGCCCCCCTCATAATTAGTGGCGTAGGACTGATATATATATGGTAACACTTTATTTTAGGATTACATATATTAGCACTAATACATACAATGTTAATGCCTGCATAAGTAACTTGTAAGGCATGTACTAAGCAAAAACTAAGGCTTACTAGGTCCTTACTAAGGTTAAATTAAATTGGTAATAAGCCCCTTATTGTGCATGAACAAGACATTTGCGAATTCATGCCTAACAAATGTTTGATTTTGCTTAGTACATGCCTTACAAGTTATTCATACAGGCTCTTTGTATGTATTAGTGCTAATAGATGTAACCCTAAAATAAAGTGTTACCCTAATTTTTTTTACATTTCTGAAAATAGGGGCCCACGAGGGTGCAGGGCCCACCGGGAAATGCCCGGTATGCCAGATGGTCAGTCCAGCCCTGCACATGGGTCTCATGTTCTCTCTCATGGGTCTCATGGGAGACCCCCGGCCGTCAGCCATAAGTGGTTCTGAGAAATGGCGACGCCTGCCAAACACTCTACGTCAGGGGTCCCCAAACTAAGGCCTGGGGGCCGGATGCGGCCTGCCACGTCCCTTTGACCGGCCCTCCACCTCTCTGCACCTCACCATTTGAACTGCCCCAAAGAAGCAATCCTATCTTGTCTTGATAGTTTCTCATCTCACTGAAATATAAACAGGCCTACAATTTCTATTTTATCACCCATAAACTGTCAATCACCATATTTGTCTAGCCTTTCCTTGGTATTTTTACATGGTTATTACAAATTAAAAGGAATACCTGTGGTATTTCAAATTGAAAAACATGTGAAGTACTGACTTCTTTTGCAAATCACTTGTAATGATTAACTATTTTGTGCTAGAAATTATGTTCATAACAGGCAGTGGCCTAGTATAAAGCCCACATGACTGATCCTGGCCCCTGATCACAGTCAGGAACGATAATGTGGCCCCCAGAGAAAAAAGTTTGGGGACCCCTTGCTCTACGTCTTGGTGACCGACCCAACATGAACGGTTCTCAGTGCCAACAAACAATTGTCAAGTTTGGAGTCTGTGAGTGATGCAAATACTTTTGTCCCCTTGACAAAAACGTCTAGTGTACATGAGTGTTGTCCAGGACTCAGAGTATTCTGCATGGCAAAAGCTCCAGGTACCCAGGCATGCCAAGGCCAGACAGTCGGGGGCACTCAACATATCTAGCTCAACTGCACATCACCATGTGGTCTGAGGCTGTCCACAATAGCTGGAGACAAATACATCATGGCTGAAGAGCTCAGACAAAGACCGTGGGTAGTACAGACATGCTGGAGGACAAGGCCTTGAGATGAAGTGAAACGGTAGCAAGCGAAACCTCCGTATACAAAAGAGGAGGTGCTATTTTAAAAGGCTCCGAGAACAAGACTCCATCCGAGCTCACACACAGGCAGTACAATTATTATAGCACTGACGTCAGATGAATCTTTCCAAGGACTTTTAACGGCCCAAAGGCTCAGTCCTCTGCCATTCCGTCGCAACGTTTTATTCCAGTGTCCCAGTGGAAGAAATTATACACGACCAAAAGCCCAAATTAGAAGCAAAAATAGTAAACAAAAGCAAGCGTAGCCTAAAGCAGCAAAATAATAAAATGCCACAACAACTATTAGAATCACAGTCAACCCATATGGATAAAAAACACAGTCTTACCCCATCTGCTATTTTTGTATCTTCTGCATTAGTGTGTTCTATGCTGTCGGCCTTTAAATAGATTCTAATTTGTCTTCTAAAACCCTTCGCAATCCATCAGGTCTCTAACTACAAAAAAGGGTGATGTTACCATGGAGATGAGAGGAAGTTGGAAAAAAAAACAGAAGAGCCAAGAGGAGGAAATTTGAATGATAGCACAAGTCCCATCCACAGAGTGAAACCTGTGATCTGAATGCTACTCCAAAGAGATTAGTTTTTCTGCTAGGAACCATCCCCGCATGATTCAGTTGGACGGGACATTTTCAAATCGGAGGTCAACATTTGATGGGGTTAACGCTTGAACAAATTATTCTTTTTTTATATATGAAAAACAGCACTAAAAATAGACAGTGAGGGAGCCGGCAAGAGAATGGAAACTCCAACAAATGGCCGTCTTACCAAAACTGCTGCAGAGAAACAATTGGCTGAACAGACTAGTCATGTACAATCATCATACTGTCTTGTAAGGCATAAAAATAGCCAAAGAATTAAAAAGTTGCAGTACTATAAGGTCATTTTTTTCAAATATCAATAAACAATATCAGTACATATCACTCATTACATTTTCGTGACTGTGATTTAAATTTCCACTCCTAATAATAAAAAAAACTCTTATCACTTGCTTAAAGGGGCTCCAGGTTTTCCTGGTGAACCAGAAGCTATGTGTTGATGCCCAGGGGGCTGGGCTACACAAACCTTCTGGTACACCTGTGATTCGCTCTCCTCCTCCGTTTACGAAATAAACGGGGCAGCACGACGAATCAGGATCGTAGGGAGGGATTTCAGTGGGTATGACGTTTATCGAACGCAACTCCCTCCCCCAGGGTAGTTCGGCTGTGCCCGCCCCCTCCCTGAATCACAACAGTAATGGCGGCGTGCGAGGAGTTATCATGCGTCGGGATGGAAGCAGTAATTTCAGCGGTGTTATCCAAAATACCTCAAGTTGATTTTCTAAAGGATGTTGTTCTGTTCTGGTTCCCTGACCTGGCAGCGCTTACGTGACGACACGTCCTACGTCACAAAGCTTCAACGTGAGTGGTCGAAGTGTCATGTCATTCATATGAGGTTGCTCCAACCGCGTGCAAGCATCTTTTGACTAAACCCCGCCTGCGGAGAGGCGTGAAAGGGCAGTGTACCAGTAGCCTGTTACTTACAGGCTACTGGTTCACCAGGAAAGCTCCAGGTAGGATTGAAAGTTGAATTAATCACAGTCCCGAGTCACCCGATGCTTAGGTGAGTCATTAGTAAGTGAACTATGGCTCTCGCAACTGCTTCCACGGTCCGCTGTCAGAAAACCCCACATGCAACTTTTGACAGCGCAGTCCGAAGGAGTGTCGTGGGAAACACTTTTCATTTGAAACATAGCTTTACATACCGTATTCAGATTTGTATCAACTGCTGGCATTCCGTGATGAAAAACTGTCTCAGAGCGAGATGATTGAAACAGCATTTCATCACGGTGTAGATTTTGAGACAGGCATGCCACGGGCACATCGCAAACGACATCATCCTACCAAAGAAGGTGGATCTAACAAGAAGCGTCATTTTGTTTCTTTTCCGGTATCCACTTTATGTCGGGTGAACGCCCCTTTAGGAGACCTTCGGTTAGGAGTCCTGAGGTTGAGAATCAATGAAGTCCCCTGAGCGCAGTAGATGGCGGTAGCGCACGTCTTACGCAAAAACCTCAAAAAGAGAAGAAGAAGTAGGGGACAATGCCCCCTTAGAGACCCAACTTGAGCACACGCTTTTGCCAGCCTGATCTCCAAAAATTCTGTGCTCCTGGACACGGATGTTAAGGACACGAAATCCGTGTCCAGGAGCACGGATTTTGCCAAAATTCCGTGCTCCTGGACACGGAATTGTTTTCCGTGCTCCTGGACACGGAATTGTTTTCCGTGATGGGCACACGGAAGTGCTTTCTATAGGCTATTACCACAGCACTGTGTTAACTCTATCATTAGAAAATACATACCAAATGCTAATCCTAAACAAAATAATGCTATAGCAAATTAAGTTGTGCCCTGACCAAAACATTCCCTAACCTTAACCTGTCATTAAAGACATATTTTTGAGAAATACCTTTTCCAGTTGGTTGCTAGGCTATCAAACTCATATAATGAATGAAAGAAAACTAGCTGTGCCCAGACCAAAACAATCCCTAACCCTAACCTGTCAGTAAGAAATGTTTTTTTTTTAAAGGCAAAATATTTGAAATTAGAAAAATCCTGAGAAAACACAAGACTGTGGAAATAGCCTATAGAAAGCACTTCAAACAATTCCGTGTCCAAGAGCACGGAAAACAATTCCGTGTCCAGGAGCACGGAATTTTGGCAAAATCCGTGCTCCTGGACACGGATTTTGTGTCCTTAACATCCGTGTCCAGGAGCACAGAATTTTTGGAGATCATGTTGCAGCTTTGCATTGAGTGGGCGTGTTTTGAGATATCTTGGTTTGATTCAGTATTTAGGTCCTACCCTGTGCACCTCTAAGGTGTTTGTTGCTTGAAGTGCATCTGCTTGACTCTCTGACATTGCCTGTCTACCGTGATTACCAGCAATCACTTAATGTGCGTCGTCTACACAGTATATTGGCCATGAGAGACAATAGTTTGATATAGACATAGGGGTTTGCTGCCTCTGCAGGGACTGTCAGCTTCCTTGATATGCATTAAACCTACTTTAATCAATTTGCTACAAAGAAAGCAGCAAGGGCCTTTTGTTTATTGTTCAAGCATGCATGTAATGTAAAGTCATCTATCCAGAGTATTCATGAATGAATCCCGACTTTCCCCATGTGTTAATTTGATGATAAGACTGATGATATACTGTATTTACTCTCAAACATGGTCAAACAATCTCATTTTTTCCCACCAACATCTCTGTATCCCGAAAAATAGACTCAAAGGGATTATCTAGCTTTGACATTAGGAGAAACCATCTGCCATTGACAGCTTGAATGAGTCAGTTTGGTTGTTTTTCAAGTGCATTTTTCTTTGACACCTAACTCTAAGTAAGACATGGCCGCTGTTATAAATCACCAGAATGGCAATGACCAAGTTGTGTAAACAGCGTAAACGGCACATACAAGTGAACATAAAGCTGAAGAAATAAGGTCTTTATTTTGTGGCCCAAAGTACAGTCGTTTTTGCAGCTAAAAATGGCTATTTCTGGAAATTCAAAATGGCGGACCACGGACCAGTGCAATTTGTCCAGTCATAATACCACCATAGAATTTGGTGGTGGTAAGTATTCATGAAAAACATTAGTGAATGGGTAGCATGAATTCTGGAAATAAACAACTAAAAATCTTACACAGTGTACCTTTAAAAATAGCTAACTCATATCGGACCTACGGCCTTCATCAGAGTGTGTTCAGCTACAGCTGTTAGATACAGTTAGCTTTGCCTCAGTTAAGAGTTAGCTTAGCTTCTGTTACACAAGTGTGCTTTATTGTTAAAAATCTGTGTACACATTGGTGCTCTTTAATGTATTGGCCTACAAAATCGAAATAGCAGACCACCTACAACCGAGACAAGGAATGATGTAATGATGTTGAAAGATGTGCTTGTCTTTGATCAGATATTTACAGCCTGACCTGTTACTGTAATGGCTACAGTATTTTACAGTACAGTCTGACCTGTTGCCTGACCTGTTGCTGTAATGCAACAGTATTTTACAGTACAGACTGGCCTGTTAATGTTACTGTAATGTCTACAGTATTTTACAGTACAGCCTGACCTGTTGCCTGACCTGTTACTGTAATGGCTACAGTATTTTACAGTACAGCCTGTCCCGTTACTGTAATGTCCAAAGTATTTTACAGTACAGCCTGACCTGTTGCCTGACCTGTTACTGTCATGTCTACAGTATTTTACAGTACAGCCTGACCTGTTACTGTAATGTCTACAATATTTTACAGTACAACCTGACCTGTTACTGTAATGTCTACAGTATTTTACAGTACAGCCTGACCTGTTGCTGTAATGCTACAGTATTTTCCGGTTACTGTAATGGCTACAGTATTTTCAGGCTTGCAATGCATTTGATTGATTACTTCTCTTCTTTCTGTCGACTTAATTGCATTACAAGAGAGCGACGGTGGAGGAGAGAGGCCAAGGAAGAGAGAGAGAGAGAGAGAGAGAGAGAAAGAGAGAGAGAGAGAGAGAGAGAGAGAGAGGGGGAGAGAAAGAGAGAGAGAGAGAGAGAGAGAGAGAGAGAGAGAGAGAGAGATAGGGGGATGCAGGCAGGGTCAAAAATAAAACAAAGAGAGAAACACACACATACAGAGAGAGAGAGAGATAGAGAGAGAGAGAGCGACAGAGAGAGACAGAGAGAGAAATGCAGATAGAGGAGAAGTGTATCTGAGTTAGGTAGCCTAAGGCTTCACAGTGTTCTGCTGCACTAAGGTCTATTACATGAGCTGAACGGCAAACAAAAAGTATCAGAAAGGACATTGACAGTGGAACGTGGAAGGCCAGGATACTTCACGACAGAAGACACTTACTAGGCACCATAAAGACACACAGATAGACAGGCACAGAGAAACCGTATCTCTCTCGTTCGTATCGTTCTCTATCTATCTATCTATCTATCTATCTATCTATCTATCTATCTATCTATCTATCTATCTATCTATCTATCTATCTATCTATCTATCTATCTATCTATCTACAGAAATGGTAAATCAATCCAGTTGAATCATTGAAAGGACAAAATCGTCATTTTTATTTTTAATTTTTTTTCACATTGGGCCCTTGATTTCACTTTATATCCTCATGTTCTACTACAACTTCCGCCTTCACCAGACTTTCAAAAACTGCATTATCAGTGAAACCGAGAAGTTTCCAAACAAGCAATACACCTACGCATCATGAGTGGTAGCCTACCGTAATTACGTGTAATAAATTAAAAATAACATATGTTGTGGCTGCAAAACAATGGCCCATAGGAAGTCATGTCATGGATATAACTAAATCACATATCTTGGGCAGAGCTCCAAATGACACACACATTACAGGGGTGAGTAGAACATGATGTTATAACGTGAAGTTCACCACCTGAAACGCATTGCAACACAGCACCAGCTAAGCTACACAACTCTTTTTCACAGGCTGGATAACACAAATAGCAAGTAATGAGTCAGCCCAGCCCGTGACTCAGACGCCAAATGAGCGTCCTACCCTACCCTGCTTCCCAACAGGCCTTGCTGTAATGAAATGAAATCTCTGATCGAAGGCTCTGAAGGACGTTTCAGACATGAAGGAAGACATCAGTAGGTTTGCCACATTTGAGTGGTAAAAAAACGGGACACATTGAGGGCGAATTGATGATGTGTGTTTATTTCAATGGGGTAATATGAAGACGTGCATTATAAAAAACCGGGACAGTTATTCAATTTACCTCGACAGACCATAAAAACCGGGACAATCCAGGAAAAACCTGGACGTGTGGCAACTGTAAGTAATGACTTAGAAATAATAATGTGAGAAAGGGAATATTTGGTAAACATTTTAACCTGTTACATAATACAGGCGTTATAAATCTGCTGTTACCTGAATGCCAATGAGCCCTGTGCTATGTCATAGTATTGTAGTACTATGGTAGTTAACGTTTCAATAACTATTACCATGTCCCACTGGATGTACGGCGTGCATTAAGGGGCTACCCTTGCAAAAGGAATCATCCAATCACCTTGCACCATTAAACGTAATATTGTTTGTCTTTCTCTCAGATATTTGCAGTGCATTCCACATAAAGGGATCACATGCATTCATGCGTGAAAATATTGTACATTTCAATAAAACTTGTCAGACATTCAAGATGGAACCATTGACTTAATTAGTATAATCAATCATGAAATGAAAAAGGATCCCACTGCACTGCACTGCCCCCTAGTGCTAGAGGTACCAAATTACAGCCAATGAGGATGCTATGGCACACTCTGGCTGTATCTCAAAGTCAAGGATCCTGGCCTTGCTAGGACGTAAAACGCCCAGTGATTGGATACTCCGCGGAGTTCACTTAAGAGTATCCAATGACTGGCCGTTACACATCCTTGCAAGGCCAGGATCCTTGACTTTGAGATACGGCCTCTGTCTCTCTTTTTCATTACCATTTATTCAAGCAAAAGCAGACCATCCATCACTAACCTTGGCTCTGACGTTTTCAAATGAGGCTGGACTGACGAGGGAGAAGCAGATGAGAAATACATCCTGAAACACACACACACACACACACACACACACACACACACACACACACACACACACACACACACACACACACACACACACACACACACACACACACACACACACGAATTATGGATCAGAACAAATCCTGTCATTGGTTATTCCATCCAGGTTCTACCTCTAATAAAACATTGCTTTCCAATTGCAGCATGCCCCACAGTCCACATTTTTATTTCACCATAGTTCTTTGTGCAGTTCTTCTTTCAAATAGAGCCTAGCTCATGCCAATGGTTTGTGTAACTTTTAACTTTGAAGAGTAAGGATTTCTCCAACTTCCTCTAGACTTTTACTTAAACTTTAAGCTCATAGCTCTTCGTGTGGTCTTCTTCTTTAAAATAGAAGAACTTACTGTGGCTTGTACCAATGGTTTGTGTAACCTTTAACTTTGAGGAGTCAGGCGTTTTCTCCACTTCTTCTAGTATTTTCCTCAAACATTCTACAGGTCCTATAGATCTCTGTGTTAAAAATCCCATGTGCTTACGAGCAGAGACATTCTAAAAGGAGAACTAAGAAAATATTTGTCTTTGACTTCCTAGTGCGAACTTTTGTTTGTTTTTCAGAATTTTCTAATCACGTAGTAGGCATATTGTGGTAGTGCTCCTCAAAGGGTTCAGTCAGGGGTGCGTTTCTCAAAAGCGTCGTTGATAGCCAGTTAGCAACTTGGGTAGTTGCCAATGGGAAATTGCATTGCAAACAACAAAGTAGCTAATGTACGTAGCTAGCAACTATGGTTTCGAGAAATGCACCCTTCTGTAGAGTTGTCCTGCTTACTGTCTGTGGGTAAGAGAGGGGTCTCAGTCTGTCGTAGTCCTCCTGTCCAGCTGTATCCCAGAGTCCCAGATTCACTGGTTTGCTGTCCACCATCACATTGGCGGAGTAGTTGTCAAACCTAGGCAAGGCAAGGCAAGTTTATATGTATAGCGCATTTCATAGCGCAATGTGCTTCATGAAAACAAATGCAAAAAGAAAGGAAACAAGAAAGAAAGAAAGAAATTAGAGTCAAAGAAAATTAAAACATTGAGATAAAACATATGGTAAAATAAAAATAAGAATGAAAACATATAATTTAAGCTAGGGGAAAGCCTCTGAGAACAGCTTCGTCTAGAGTCTACGTAGATTTAAAGCTATCAATAGTGGGTGCCTTTTTTACGTCATCTGGAAGCTGATACAAAACCTAGGAGGAGATGTCACAAGAGCTTGTGAGTGAGTGTGGATTTTTCCTCTTCTTTAAGCTTGTAGCTTTTTTTTGCGCACCCAAAGTTATTTATTTTTCTCCAGAAGTTGAGCGTGCCCTCTGATAAACTTGAAGTCATCCGTCTGCACACAGTAGCCATGACACCCAGAGTCTCAGGAGGAACTTGGACACACACTTGGCTGCATCTTCTGGGATGTCATTACTTGTGTCAGACTTGGTTTCAGACACATATACCAAGAGCTCAACACAACAACACAAACTCTACGGGGGCATGGGACTCATGGTGTTGTCGACAGAAACACACAGACATACACAGACACACGTGCACGCACACACGCACGCACGCAAGCACGCACACACGCGCGCGCACACACACACGACTCACTCGCTCTCTCTCTCATTCTTTCTCTCTCTCTCTCTCTCTCTCTCTCTCTCTCTCTCTCTCTCTCTCTCTCTCACACACACACACACACACAGACTCATTCTCATTCTCTCTCTCTCTCTCTCTCTCTCTCTCTCTCTCTCTCTCTCTCTCTCTCTCTCTCTCACACACACACACACACACACACACACTGACTCATTCTCATTCTCTCTCTCTCTCACACACACACACACACACACACACACACACACACACACACACACACACACACACACACACACACACACACACACACACACACACACACACACACACACACACACACACACACACACACCTCTAATGGTACCTCAAGAGACGGTGGGCTTAAGGCAGGTTTACCACCGTGAAATCTTATCCAGTCTCTTGCAGTTATTAGTCAGCGTAGCAAGGAAAAACCAACCAAAACCCTCCACTGCCCACCACAAAAAACACATACAGCTCAAAAATGAATAAAAGTCAAAGTAATCCAGTTGTGTAAATGCAGACTCTCTGTTGGATTTGACTGGTGGCTGTAGGCGATGTCTTGTAGGCAGCTTTTCTGCAAATTGGCAATGGACTAATTCCCCTTGAGGAGGCTCAAACTATATTACCCTGGTCTTACCATGCCCTTGGAATCATTTAATTCATGTAGAGCAGTGATTCTCTACCATTTTTGAACAATTTCCCCCTTGGACTCATCACAAGCTTCCCAACGCCCCCTTGACCTCATCATAAGCCGGACAACGCCCCCCCCACTGATGTAGGGGGTCTGGAGCAGCCAAATGGAGAAACAATCACTGGTGGGACGGGTGAACTGTGCTGAAGTTTGTTAATGTGTGTCTGATTATGCCCAATCTCTAGTGTTTGGTCGTGGCGTGCAATTTGCTCAACATAATAAATCACCTATCATCAATCATCCCCTACCTCATCCCTTCTCCATTTGCTGATACTTTCACCCCAGATGATCCAACCCTGATCTAACATGGAGGGAAATGTAAATTGACTGGAGCTGTTGGGATGGCAAGACCAGGCTAATGTTTTGTACAACATAGCCTGATGCATCAGTCGGTTTCACAGTTGATGAAGGGAAATGAAAAGCAGTGGAGTCACTGGGTGGCACATTTTGTTTCAGCAGTAAATGTAAGAGTGGTGCAACCGCAGCAAATGCCAGAATTGCATAAATGAAAAAAAAAAGTTAGTGGGTTATCTAATAAGTCTGTATATTGCTTGTACATTCATTTCCAAGTTAATTCATGGGCATTAGCTGTGGTTGTATCAACGGATGTGTAGTACTAAAAAAAACGTCATTCATCCCCATTCAAAGTGCAATGTTTGTTTTGACTGGAGGCCCTCAGTGTAATGCTACATGGTAGGGCTGCACGATTATGGAAAAAAAAATCATAATCAGGATTATTTTGGTCAAAATCGTAATCACGATTATTAATCACGATTATTGATTTTTTGCAGATTTTTTGAAAATTGTAACAAGATGAAATATAACCAAGAATGGATTATATACGGGATGAGCAAATTAAAATGAATTGTAATAATTATGTAAAGGCAATAGCATGAAACTTAGGTGGACAGATTTCTGGCCAGAAACACCAGCCTGTCAGTATGTTCTGGCTTTAAGGACGCTCTCAAAGGTAGGTCACTATTGCCACGATCAAATCACGATTGAGATCACAACAACGATTTCATAATTTTGTCACGATTTTCGATTATTTTCGATCAATTGTGCAGCCCTACTACATGGACTTCATCTTCTACTCCTGCTGCCTGCACGAGGTGAATCACATACAGCACAGCACAGCACAGCACAGTACAACACTCACACAGTGGGGATGTACTCTCCGGGGAAGGCATTGGTCGTGTAGCTGATGAGCAGACAGGTTTTCCCCACAGCTCTGGAGAAGGGAAGAGAGATGGATAGAGAGAGAGAGAAAGAGAGAGAGAGAGAGAGAGAGAGAGAGAGAGAGAGAGAGAGAGAGAGAGAGAGAGAGAGAGAGAGAGAGAGAGAGAGAGAGAGAGAGAGAGAGAGAGGGGAGGGTGGAAATAATGGGAGAAAGGGAAATTAGTCAAAGAAAAGAATACTATTGACTAACACATGATCGACTAATTACATTACATTGCATTTGGCAGACGCTTTATAACCAAAGCGACTTATAATCGAGGACATAATCATAGACAACATGATTATGTCCTCGTTTGTAAGTCGCTTTGGTTATAAATGCAATGTAATGTAATGTAATTAGTCTATCATGTATTGGACTAATACACTACACTCACTTCCTGCACATGGGTGTATTAAAGTATGGATAATAGTCACATACAATCCATTAACAGACAACAGAAATCAACAGCCATAATTGTATACTGTACATACAAGCACAATGTAAACACATGACCGGCATGCATTGCACATGCAATTAGGGCATAGAAGTGTCTCTCGGTTTCTTTTATTCTCTCTCGATCTCTGTTACACTAGAACTGGACTACACATACGTGACCAACACACCATCTGTTAATGTCAACTTGACCTGCTACAAAATGTCACACAGCTCAAACTAAAACACAAAGCTCAAACACACATGACAGTCTGCACAGATGACTCATTGCACACTCATCGCCACCTCTAGATTATGAAGTCAGTTGAGTTGACACACACTTTCCATTTCAGAAACAACGGTGCTTGGCCTCAATATTTTTCATCCTTAACGACTGACTAAAATTCAGTACCGGTATATGCTTGTTTTCAGGTGAATTGACCATTTCCCCCTGATAGATAGATTTCCCCTGATAGATCCAATGTAAGCAATTCAACAAACACATTTGTTAAAATATGAACAATGATCATTATAGGCATGCCATTACCCTGACATGCCTGTTAATACTACGGTGCAAATTCTCAGCTTTTCCGGTGAGTAAATGTGAGAAGTGAGAACAATTTGTATGGAGAGAGAGATGCATGTAGCCTATGCAGACAGGTGCGTGCATAGGCTTGATTTTGAAATATAACATTCCAAATAATACCATGACATGACTGCCCTGCCCTCCACTAGATGACAGATGTGCATACTGTATAGACACACACGTCTAATTTTCATTACCTTCAACATCCTTAAGGGGGCGAACGTGACTAAGACCTGAGGGTAGGGTACTAAAAGATAAAGCCCAATCTTGAAGGGTAAAAGTGAAGAGATAGTGAGGCAAAAAAAAAAAAAAAAAACAGAACGAGACCTAGAGGGCAGAGATGTGTTGACACATGTTGAGAAAAATGTGTATGCTCTAACTCTTCTAACAAGGTGCACATGTCCTAGTCACATTCAGGGAAGCAGACAGGGGGTGGGACAAAGGGGTCTCTTGTCCCGGGCCCAGGGAGACAGGGGGCCCAGAATTGGATCCTAATTGCATTGCATGTATTAGGTTTGGGGCCCTTTCAGATGCCTTTGTCCCGGGCCCAGCCAAAGCTGTCAGCAGCCCTGGTCACATCATGTGACATGTAACAGGGTGCATGATAGGATAAGCTATGAACATCTGTCTAATGGTTTTGTCTGGTAAGAGAAATGCCAAGATGAACATCCTTGCATGTACACTCCTTGGGCCATTATAAGGATTTTTGTCAAAATGGGATTTTAACCAGCGGTATGAATTTGTTCTTACCAGAATGGCAATGACCAAGTTGTAAGTGCATTACATAGATTGTATATGGTACTAACTGCATTTCTAAAGGCCCTGTGTTATGTGATAGTATTGTGGTACTATGGTAATTAACTTTCAATGTCTATTACAGCATGTCACTGGAGGTACGGCGTGCATTAAGGGGCAAAATAGACTATAACTAATAAATAATGACATAGAAATCGTGAACTTGCAGCTGTGAAACAGCACAGCCTCGAGAATGATGGCAGGCTGATTGCACCTTGAGTTTGGCTTTCCACCTGAGCCTGTAACGAGTGCTGGCGTGCCCTGACAGGATTGCAGGAATGCTGGCTCCAGGCACGGCACTCTCCAACCAGTCAGCCAGCCAACCAGAGCCCGACGCTGCTTCAGCTGACAGTTGCAGCTTTTGCAGCAAAGGGTTGCTGAAGGGCAGAGCTTTACGAAACACTAGCCCCAGGCTAGAGAAGCTGGCAGATATAACTCAACCTCCCATATAACTCAAGGGAGGGATGCTTGGCAGCTAATGTTTATCAGTACCTTTGCATAGAAATCAGTTTCCCCCATCTTTCTTTATCATGTTTTTTTGGTCTTTTTGGTGCTGGCTGGTGTGGTAATCCTGAAGATGGACATGCACTGACTGCATTACCTGTCCATAGTTTATAGAACATTTTATGTGTGAGTGGTAAGGTTTCAATATGAAATAATATGTGTAGGCCTATTTTGTTTATTTTAGTGATAAATTTGAACCACTGTTTCTATTTTGCCTCCACCAGTGCCTTTGTCTTCTCCTCTAGCCCCATTTTTACTTGTATGTGCTTGAATTAAGGCTTGCCTCTCTTTTCCATCTGTCTGTCTTTCGCTCTCTCTTTCCCCAACCCCCTTTCACTATCCTCCCGGCTCAAAATATCTACAGTACAACTATTTCCCTGAAATCCACCTCTCCCTCTGATAATAGACTGTGGAGTGTGGAACGTGTGGAGCGTGGAACGTGTGGAGTGCAACTCCAGCTGGGATTAAGAGCAGGAACTAACAGGTTGTCTGGCATTCTCAGAACTTTCTGAAAACTGTGCTCCACTGCTCCAAAACACTCCACCCCTAGACGTCATTCTATACTTCAGTGAACTTGAGGTCTCGATAACACTTTATGTGATGTGGTCTACATAAGGCTGTCATAAGAGTCATAAGAGTGTAATGGCACGTTGTTGATGTTTATGACTGTTTATGATTGTCATAATTTGTCACTTTGTTTTTGACATGTCTTGACACTCAACCAATGTCAACTACACATTCCAAAAAAAGAAATATAAATTGTGACAACAGTCTTCCTGAGAGATATTCAAGTGTGGACACACCCGAGCAACGTTTCGGTGTTGCTACACCCTCTTCAGAGTCCTGAAGAGACTCTGAAGAAGGTGTAGCAACACCGAAACGTTAGTCGGGTATGTGCACAGAATAAAGTCTTGAAAACTAAGCTGCAGTGTGCTCCAGCCTCTCCTTTCCAGTGATGTCTATCCCACTGTGATGCACCTGCAAGCTGAGGGATGATGCGTAGAGTCCGAATTCAACAGATATTCAAGTGTCTTCCTCAGAGAGATTCAAATTCAGATGAAAGCCTCTGAACTGAATTCTCTAATTCCAGTGTCACGGTGGACCTTAGTCCTTCTGTATTTCACAGAGACAGAAATCAAATGGCAGTCTCACAGGTACAACACAAGACATTGTGCATGTGTAATAGGACCCCTTGGACAAAAAAACAGCCCATTGTCAGTTTCACAAAGAGAGAAGCATCATGTTCGTGGCTCTGATAATACTCTAAATATGACACTCACTCATTTTTTGCTCCACTGCAAACTGAACAAAATGAACGCTCAGCTGTTGAAAAACTCCTGAGCTGAAATACAGTATAATAAGGTAGGCTTTGGTTTTAGTCACCAAGTGGATACTGTGCAGGATGTGGGCCAGATGCACGGTTGTCAGATGTGACAGATGATTTGTAAAACATTCTAAAAACCTGCCTTGAGGTACTAAATGTAAACTAAACCAATCTAAACTAAGTTCTATTTATTTATATGGCCATAAATCTACAGGGGAAAAAATGCCTCCCAATACCCTTTTTTAACCCTCAGACGGAAATTTGAAACAGCCCAATCTGGCAATTCTGGTCAGATGTGAAACACAGTGTACCGTAACTAGAGAAGGTTGAAAAAGGTAGGTCTGCACACTGCCGATCAGCTCCAAAAATAAACGTTATTATTTAAAAAGCAACGTTTCGATCACGCTGGATCTTCATCAGGCATTTATGCAGACCTACCTTTTTCAACTGTCTGACTTTTTGGTCTGGCACCTGCAACAAGTGTTTTTGGATGTGCGCACCCTACCCAAAACTACCGTAACTAGAAAAGGCCCACAAAAGAAAAAGACAGGAAGGATCTCAGTTACAGCCAGGGCTCTGAATTATCTTTTTTTTCCACCACCAGCCAAAATGACTACTAGTAGATGATAATTTTTACTAGCCAAACACACAGTCACGAATGGGTCAAAGCGGCTTGTAAGTTGGTCTTTTCTACTTGGCAAACTGAAATGTCACCAGGAAGACGCAGGTGCGTCAAAACATCAGTCACTTAATGCACCAAAAAATAGAAATCTCTAAAAGTATGCTGAGTGCTCCGGTCCTCCCTGGGTCTAGTCACTGAGAAGTAGCCCAGTCTGTCCTCATTCTGCTGTGCTGGACTGTGAGCACCACAAGGGCTGAAGCTCAGACATCCTTCCTCTAAGTGAAATTTCACCAGCATTTGGCCAGTTGGCAGAGGACGCGCACACAGACACCACATACACAACAGACACTCTCTAATTGACAACTCCTGCCTGGTGCTGGATGATCCTCTCCCACTAGGGAAGATTTAGAAGTCATCGTCTGCAATGCCTGCCCTCCCTACAGCTTTGCTCCATTCTGAAAAACACAAGGAGAGACTCTTCAGAGGGCTCTTGACTTAACCACCTCTCCACACTCCACAGGCAGCAGCAGGAGTTTCTAGTGGTCCATCTCCGGGGACTCAGGAGAGGAGGCTGGTGGGTAGAGAGTGGAGTACAGTACTTGTATACTCTCTCGAGGCCCCCTCTTCATTTTCAAGTGTCTCTTTGCTATAATTGCTAGCTAGCCACAGACTGCACTGTACACATGCGCTCTCCACTCGAGCCTTTCCGCTCGCAGTACACAGAGTGGCATTTTTTGTCAACTGAGAAGCATCTCCATCCAAACAAACAGCTGCTCTTAGGCCTCGTTGCTCAATTAGCACATTTTTTCTTTACTTCATCTATTCAAGAAGATTGCACAAAGATGACATTAAATTACACCTAGCCCAGATAACACGAAGAATATCCAAGGTGGCGGTGATTGACAAAGGACAAAAAAAGAGGATGGTGAACAATGTTGAACTATTTGAGTGTGGCATTAACATAGATTAACAAGGCTGTATATCCCCTTAAGACGCGGCTTTATACATTTGTTGTTACCAGTATGGTAATGATGACCAAGTCGTGGTGCATTACTAAAGGGCCTGTGTTGTGTCATAGTATTGTAGTGCTATGGTAGTTACATTTCAATGACTATTACAGCGTACCACTGGAGGAACGGCACGCATTAAGGGGCTACGCTCAAACAAAGTGTTATATGCAACTCTCTAGGTGCCCATTCAAAACTCAAAGAGTTGAATTTAACACTAAATCGAGTGGGGCCATGTATGCTCAGAACAGTGTTGAATCAACACTGCAAAGTTTACTGTGTACTAGGCCTATATTATTATTATTTTTTACTGTAGATTACTTGCATATCTGCATGCTGAGGAAAACAAGGAAATCCTGGTTAATTAAGACTGTGTTAAACTTGTGGGTTTTTTCCGCATACCTCAGCTGACAGGTGTGTTGGGGATGATGGGGTGTGTTGGGGGTCACTCAGCAGACAATTTGAAAAAACTCCCGCACACTGACCATTTCGCTATTTTCTTTAATATACAAGAAACGCTGTGTATTAAAGAAAACAATGAAATAGTCAGTGTAATATAAAAGTGTCACGTATCAGTTCACCAAAAAGATGATGGAGCACATTTGAGTGCAGTGCACATGGCCTGGGGAGAGCAGTGTGACTCTGTGTACACGTGTGTGTGACAAACACACGCAGTTCTCTTTTTAGGCAGTCATTAGCCAATTTCCCCTCTTTGTGTCTTCCTATACCCTCTGTCTTGCTGAATGCGTGACTTCTCACAGAAACTACTCAACAAAAGAAATGCGCTAACTTAGCCTACTTCCATCATCATCACGAACACTTTTTAAAAAGTTTAGAAGTTTAGGAGTAGACTTTTTTGTTTCAACAAGATACTGTCAATTTGTGAAGGCTATAGGGACATATTTGATCTTTCTGAAGAACCCTGAATATCAACGTCATTCAGCCATTTTTATTGGCTGGGAAAGATGGATAAAAGAATATGCGTTTCAGGGCATATTCTGGAACAGAGACATTTTTTTGACAAGTTCCATTCTTTCAAAGGCTCGTGCTATCTCATGTCATCATGTTTTATTGAACAGAGTGCAGCCATTTTGATTGTGGAGGAGAGACAGTACCTCCTGACGGCACAGTAAAAAAAATTGGGTATATTGGGTAAACTTACGCAAATATAAGATATAATAATAAATAATATGTACAGCACTGTGGAGAGCTGAATTACTCTGGCAGTGGAGTCAAAAGGCAGTGTAAAACTGTACAGGTGGCCTGTGTAATTTCAAATCTGATCTTATTTACACAATTTTGAGTAGAATCAACTCTGACCATGATACAATGACAAAGAGTAAAATTAACACTATATTTGAGTGGGAGCTAATGTTATCTGACAAGAGTTATTTCAACTCTGTAGCCCCTTAATGCTTGCCGTATCTCCTGTGGCACGCTGTAATAGACATTGAAAGTTGACTACTATAGTACTACACTACTATGACAATGGACAGGGCCTTATGTATTACATTATGACTTGGTCATTGCCATCCTGGTAACAGCTAATGTATAATGCCGTGTCTTAAGGGGTTAAGAGTTCCATTGACACACAGGTATTTGGGTAGATGAGAGATTATTAATGGCTTTGTGTGGGGCTGAGCGCTCCTAGGTTACTCTGTGTGTTGTTTGGCACTTAGCTGCAATCACCTGTATTAAAAGTCTTACATAATCGGCCTGTGACGGCAGACATTTTGTAATGTACTCTGGGTGTACACACTTCTATGTTTTTTAGACCTACAAAGTTACATGAGGAGAGGCAAGTCAGTCATAAACCATAAGATGGTATAACAGGGGGGGAAACGGAACACACCATGGACCCTATGAACTGCAAATAGACTGCAATAAATAAATAGACCCTTCCCTCTTGGATGCAGCAGCAAGGCCAAGTGGTTGTGTGACTACGAATAGAAATAGGGAATTAAAAAAAAAAGAACAAATGTCAGTCAGTACAATGTTTGAGAGGAGGGCTGGCTATGTACCCAAACATGACCATGAGAGAACAGAACTGGGCTTGAGATGGATGACTGAAATAAATTCTGCTGCTCAGCGTAGGGGCCAAAAGCGGAACTTGCGCTTGCATGGGTGTCTACACGCTGTAGGTGGTAGAAGAGGAACCGAGTCACTTCAAAATGGAGAACTTGAATACAGGATATCCTCAAACAGTCAACGAAAGAAAAGACAGTAAAACCTCACTTGCAGCTGGCCTATTCAGACTGTTACTGCATGCTACCGTATGTAGATACGTAGAATGATTAGGGTTAGCTAATGCATCGACAGGGGTTTGAATAGAGAAGTGACTTTCTTGGGTGAAGGTTTAAGGATAACAGTTGAGTAGATCTTTCCGTGTGAGTGTGTGCGTGTGTGCGTGTGTGTGTGTATGTGCGTGCGTGCGCACACACGTTTAAAGTGCGTGCGTGTGTGTGTATGTGTGTGTGTGTGTGTGTGTGTGTGCGTGTGTGTGTTTGTGTGTGTGCGCGGCACGCACACGAGCGCCATTGTACGGCATGTGTGTGTGTTTATAAAACGTTAGGTGTCAGGGCAAAATGTATGTGTAATGTAAGATGACAACCAAAAGTGTAACATACTGTTTAGTTGGCCTACCAAAGTCTCCCCTTCTCCTCACTCAGACTTAAGTCAGTCAAGAGCAGCATCTGCATGGAGCAGTTGTGCTGAACATCTGCCTTATCATGAGCAAAAACCTCGGTAACACTTTATTTTAGGGATACATCTATAAGCACTAATAGCCTACATACAATGTTAATGCCTGCATAAGTAACTTGTAAGGCATTTAAGCAAACGCTCAGGCCTACTAGGTCCTTGCTAAGGTTAAATTGGTAATAAATCCCTTATTGTGCATGAACAAGACATTTGCGAATACATGCCTAAAAAATGTTTGATTTTGCTTTGTACATGCCTTACAAGTTACATATACAAGCACATTGTATGTAGCCTATTAGTGCTGATAGATGTATCCCTAAAATAAAGAGTTACCAAAACCTCCAGCATCAGTGTTAGGCTACTGTAGGCCTACACACATAGGCCTATATTTTTTTTTTCTGCTTCTTTTGCTGAACCTGACACAGAAAGGGTGTGTAATCTGCATAACAGTGTTACAGTATGGCAGGTTACACACACATATATAGCCTACTATATAGGCCTATTTGCTGTTTCTTGGGCTGAACCTGACACAGAAGGGTGTGTAATCAGTGTGTGTTGGCTGAGGGCTACTGAAAAAAGGAAAGCAATAGGCTACTGAGAGGACACTGACACAAAACCGTCATAATGTAAAACAAACGATGAAAGTGTGAGGCTAACTGTGATGGTCATTGATGGACCGACACGCTATCCTTGGTTAGGCTACTTACAAATGCATTGACAAGACGAACGCCGCTAGGGGCCATCCATGGCCATGCCTATCCGACAGAGGATGATGCGCTACAGGAAATCTATCAACCACTTAACCACTTTTTTTTTCAAAGCGACAAAACAAGGGTAACAAGGGAGCATCACCTTATCAAGTCGTAAGCCTATGCTCTGCCTTCAAAACCGTATGGCTACACATAGCCTAGGCTATGCCGTTTAAACACGTCGCATTTCAGACTGGGTGACCAAATCTTCTGCAGTTCAAAGACAAAGTTCCAGCAGCTCATGTGATTAATTAAATCTTACATTTTCTTTCAAGTTCTTTCAAGGACGTGTGGTCCGCCAAACCAAATTGCCTGAACAGTCAGTGAAATAACTGACCGTATATTAGGCCTATATTGCCCAATCCAAGGCGCGTTTTCTTTGCCACAAATCTCTTATGTAGCATACCTACACAAACAGGTGATATAGGCCAATAACACCCAACAGAAAATAACATTGAACTTACCCATCTCCTACCACCACACATTTTATAGCTTGCATGTTTCTGAAAAACCACGGGCCACCACTGCTATTGACAACTTGGCAGAGAGTATTGAGAGATACAGGAAACAAGTTTCAACTGTGCTCTGCTGCCTCCGTTCCCTCCCCCTCCCACACCCTCGCTGTCTCTCGCTCTATCTTTTGCGTTCAATCTTCTTTCGCTCCGTGTCCAATCATGCACATGTGGTTATGACAGACGCCTCAGCTCAGCGCTCAGTGAAGAGGCGCAAGAAGGAAGTGAGTTTACCATAGCCTAGTGAGAAAAAAGTATCTTATTGTGTTCAAGTTCGACCATAAGAGGGAGCCAAATTTTAACCTACTAACTTAGGCCTAATTGAAGCAAATTCCTGCCAATTGATCCCCTGTTAATTTCTGTCTGACTTATTCAGCATAGTTGACAGCATGACTTTGTTTGACATTCGGATTTGATGTGAATGTTTTCATTTGTGTCATTTCAGTTAATCAGTGACTGAGATGGAAGGTAAACATCTCGTCGTCATCGTACACAGCACGAGACTTTTATTCCCAATTAGCCTGGCATGCATTCACACAACACAAGAGTGAAATTAGTCATTATGTTTCATTAATCATAGATTTGCTTTGCACAACTGCATAATGGAAGCATGGAGACACCATCTCTCTCTCTCTCTCTCTCTCTCTCCCTCTCTCTCTCTCTCTCACACACACACTCTCTCTATCTCTCACTCTCTCACACACACACTCTCTCTATCTCTCACTCTCTCTCTCTCTCTCTCTCTCTCTCTCTCTCTCTCTCACTCTCTCTCACACACACACACTCTCTCTCTCTCTCTCTCTCTCTCTCTCTCTCTCTCTCTCTCTCTCTCTCTCTCTCACACACACACTCTCTCTCTCTCTCTCTCTCTCTCCCTCTCTCTCTCTCACACACACACACACACACACACACACACACACACACACACACACACACACACACACACACACACACACACACACACACATACACAGGGAAGCCGACAGGGGGGACAAGGGGGTCAGTTGCCCCGGGTCCAGGGAGAAGAGGGGCCCAGAA
Organism: Engraulis encrasicolus; assembly: GCF_034702125.1. NCBI lineage: Eukaryota > Metazoa > Chordata > Actinopteri > Clupeiformes > Engraulidae > Engraulis > Engraulis encrasicolus. The sequence continues at coordinate 44,429,467 of NC_085858.1, read as the reverse complement.
TTGTGAATTTGGTCAAGAGTATTGGGTCCTCATTGTACTGATGGATGGGTCCTATTGGATGATTTTGTCCCAGGCCCAATCAAGGCTGTTGGCGGCCCTGCACACACGCACGCACACACGCGTGCACGCACGCACGCACACACACACAGAAATGAAAATGAAAACGAAAGTAGGCCTATGTGATAAACAAAGATGGCCACTATCAATTCACTAAACAGAGAGGCCAATCTCTAGCCACAGTGGCATATCTCTCTCTGCAACAATTAGCATTTAAAAGGTGGACAGGGAGCCTGTCACCTAGTGCCTCAGCTTTGCCATTTACACCTTGTCACATTCGGTGTGTTCATACTGTTAAAGGGCTGAGGCCTAGTAGGCTATATGAGCCTGTTTACATTGCCGCCATAATCAGGTTATTAGAATAAACAGGTTATTGGAGTAAACTGTTTATTGCTGTTTACATGCAGTCCGTCGGTTGCTTGTGTTCCACTCAAGTGTGTGATACGAAGCTAGAATTTAAGGCTTGTGATTGGCTACTTATCATTCTAGAATGTCAATAACCTGATAATAACCCGATTATGCTGGATACATGTCTTCAGATATCAGTTCACTAGCCAAAAACCTACCTGTGCAAATCGGATTTCTCATAAACTGATAACGGCAATAGACCGATTATTAAAATTAATTATAAACATGCCGAACTGTGCCTAAACCAAAACTCATTCCTAAACCTAACCTGTCAGTGGAAAAATGTGTTTTATAATAGCATGCCAGATGCCACTTCCGCATGTCGATGTCGAACTTTGCCTAAACCAAAACTCATTCCTAAACCTAACCTGTCAGTGGGAAAATGTGTTTTATAATAGCATGCCAGTGATGCCACTTCCGCATGTCACTGGCACATGCCACATACCACTAAAGGATCTAACTCCTACTGCCAAAAACTTGATTATAATCGGTTTGTTGATGTGCATATGTCTTGTGGGTTGTTATACAGTTGGGGTGTGGTCCAAACTCACAACGAAACTTCAAACTACGGAAATACACATCCAAATCTTTCACAGTATTGTCCTATTGTCAAGTTCATTTACAAGCAATGCCGGTTTGAATTACTAGACTACTGATACGTAACTTCCTTGGATTTTCAGTCACAGACATTGGCTACGTTTAGGCCTAGGCCTACATGACGTTTTTTAATTCCGAATTAAGCCTAGTAATTCAGAATTTTACTTTGATCTTTCATTTAATTCCAAATTGTGAAGTGTTTACATGACGTTCTCAATGCAGAATTAACCTTCATTCAGAATTAGAGTGAGGTAACTCAGAATTAAATGTCTCATATTAACGTAGCCTAGTGAATGACTGTCTTTGGGATTCAAACCATGAACTTGGAGGAAGTTCATCTAAAAAGTTACTTTAAACTTCACAAGGGATTTAAAAAAATAATAAAAGAAAGACTTTACATGACTGACATTTCCTACATCTACAATCATCACACGTTCCACAAGCTCACACATAGAAGTATTATCTGTAGAATAGGTGCTGGTCATGTCTCTTCTCCCCTCTGCCGTCACATACGGGACATGTCAAATCTCTCTCTCTCTCTCTCTCTCTCTCTCTCTCTCTCTCTCTCTCTCTCTCTCTCTCTCTCTCTCTCTCCCCTCCTTTTTGGACCAGGAGGCTTTTTTTTTTTTTTTTTTAAATCTAGCTCGGCAAGGAGTGGATGAAATGAAATTCTAAAATGCTTTTTTTACCCCCCTCACATTCATGGCAGGGTACTATGGCAACATCACCATCAGCAGAATCTTAGGGCGTATTCAGACCAGGAAAGTCCGATAGTTCACTTTGTTTGGTCCGAACCTAATTTTAAAAATTTGGTGCGGTTGGCTTTCAGACTGTGTACATTTCAGTAAGCGGACCAAAATCGACAAGAAAGCCATGCGCCCTGAGGTCGTTCAGCTATTGGTCAGAAACGACACGCGCAACAAGTTAAGGCTATATGTCCAAATAGGCCTACAAACATCCAAAGAGTTCAGCGGCATGTAAAATAAACGTTCACGGCATGTAGCCTATGGCATAGCGCTCACACGAAATATAGCGCAGACTATCTGAAGCTCATGACATGAAGGGAGTCTTCCTGAAAGCCAATTGATTGATCCCGCGAGTTGGGATAGACACATTTTATCCCTGTTTCTTTCTTTCTTTCTTATAATGTCATATAGCGTGCGGGCGAGATTGCTGGTTGGTTTAGTCATCAATATTAGGATAACCACCTCCCTCCAATCAGTGTTTAACACTTGGGATGTCTGGGAACAACGCAAAACAGGCTCAATGTGAAACATTGGCGAGCTTAATCCACGCACCACGCCATTCTTTCTTCTCGAAAATAAACAGTGCGCTCCACTGTCATTTGGATACGTTTGTATTGGAATACTGGCTACCATTTGCAGCAATATTTCACGCACTCCATCAAGAAAAAAGTAACTTGATGAGCACGGGCATAGCGTTTGGATCATACAAACTTGCCAACATGCCACCACAGCGGGTAAATACCTTCGTTGTCTTCATCACAACTTCTTCAAGTAGCCTATTCCACTAGCCTACATCCATCCAACGCACAGCTAGCAAGCCAGGGGGATAAGTGCCAACGTCGTAATTATTGCTATCATTATCAGAATCCATACTGTGCGGACTACAGTGTTTTCTTCCGTTTCTTCAGTAGATGCTTTTCGGATTTGCCCCAATCAACATTTAAAATGCTGTGATAGGTAAATTAACAGTCTCTTTTTCCTTTCCTGTGCTCCAGTGACAAGCCATCCTCATTGAAAATATGAATGACCGTAGCCTACAATAATGTAGCCTACGCCCACGATTGCGATAGTTTAGGCTATTTTATTAATATTAATATTGTTGCAAACAAACCACTCTGTCGAATTTACACCAGACATGGACATGACAAGTTGTGGAGTCGCTTTGTTTACACTCTGTTTCCCATTAATCTCGAAAAACGACGGAAGCTCCCGAGGTACAAAAAAGCAAAAAGTCTGGGATTAGGTCCGGTCTGCTTTCACACCTCCAAAAGGTCCGCACCAGGGTTTGTTTGATCCGGACCGAGTCCGACCTTTCAGCTCGGTCTCGGTCCGCTTGTTTGGTCCGGACCAGGATTCGCTGGTTTGTATTCAGACCATCCCAAAAGGTCCGAACCTGGTCCGTTTGGTCCTTTGGTCCGGACCAAACGTGGTAGGTGTGAATACGCCCTTAGAAGCTCCGGAACACAGGTGGCGAAGGTTACATGCATGCACACACACACACACACACACACACACACACACACACACACACGCAGGGCCGCTGACAGGTTTGGCTGGGCCCGGGACAACATTTTCTCAATGGGCCCCCCCTCCCAACACCAAAAAAGCCCCCCACCCCCTCATCCCTGACGGTCCCTACACAAAATAGTCAAACGCCCAACCACAACCACGTAATTCCCTTGTGCAGCTCCAAAACACACCACGTCGGGATGACAAGCCCATTTATAACGGATAAACAAAAACTTATTTACAACCTTACGGATATGGACTGAGTGAAGTTATGGTTTTCAAAATCCTATCACAATAAAATCCACGCTATTGTAGCCTATTAGGCCTACTTTAGCTCATGAATAGCACATTTTTCATCACATCGACCATTTTCACTTGACCAAGGGGAATCATGTCAAGGACGCGTGTATGTCCGCTGAACTTCCAGAGAGGGGAACAAGGCGGAGCACATTCATCTTGCGAGTGTCACCGCAATCAGAAATGAAAGTTACAGGTTACCCCAAAACGACACCGTTATAACCCATTCGTTACATTCAATTCTAGGCTATCTAAATGTCAATTTCACACGTTGACATGCCACTGGCTTATTTTAAACCAAATAAGTTTAAACCAGAGTCGAGTTACACTGGCTGTAGGCTAATTCAGCTGACCGGGGATGATTCTCAAATCAATTCAGTCTGATTGGCGTGCGCGTGCCTGCCTGAAACTTTTGATTTGGACACATAATTGCAGAGTAATGCGCATATTCATAGATTCAATTACATAGGCGCATGAAACACATTGTAATTAAGCCGTTGTGGTAATCAAATTATTCGATACCCCCTGTCTCTCTGATACTGAATCCCGTGTGACTTGCTCACGGCCTCCTGTGCCAATGTTGACGACGGGGCTGGAAAAAGTTTGCCGTGTTTGCTGCACAGCTGCTTTTACTGGTGCCCGCTACATCATTCCAGTCTTTCCTGAAATATTTAGCCAGAGAACCCCTCAGCCTTTTGGCTTCTTCCTCTCTTTTTCGATTTTCCTTCTTTTACTGCGCTCCTGACTTGTGCATGTTTACTAACTGGCTCGCGCACACTGACCACTTATCGAATGCTGTCGTCTTTTTTTCTATAAAGACCAAACCATTTTGGAATAGGGGTGATAGGGGGTTATTGGCCGTTTTTTCAAGGGCAATGAAGACAAACATCTATAAGTAATTGTTTGAATGCAAATAGCCTAAACTTTTCTACCCTAAAAAACAACACATTTTGAAGTGAACGTATCATAATTGAGCCCAACGTCATGGCCCCCTCTATTCCAGAATTCCCAGGGCCCGGGACAAAAAGCCCTTTAGTCCCCCCCTGTCGGCGGGGCTGCACACACACACACACACACACACACACACACACACACACACACACACACACACACACACACACGTGCAAACTCACACATGCATGGGCCTACTGTTCATACAACACAACCCATTGCTGGTGCCAGAAATGCTTGTGAGACTGCGTATATTCTCTCTCTTTCTCTCCCTTACATAGCAGTTAGGCCTACCGTGTTCACACAAGAAATTAAAAAGCAAGAGAACAATGTTGCAGGAAATATATTAAAGAAAGCTCAGAAAGTGCACATTTGGACAACTTTGGTTGTTTAGGTGTTCTTTATTCTCTGTCTTTCTAAGGCATCATACACATATTTCATAGCACTGCAGGTACACAATCGCACCTTAGAGGGGGCTTCATTAGGCCTACCTATACTGGCCATGAAATAGCAGTGGTGGACAAAGTAAAAGTAAAAGTAAAAAAAAGAAACACAGTTTCTTTCCAACAAAAGTATCTTATCAGAGTAAGAAGTAGACCAATGTACTTGTCTTACGATAAGCTGATTCTGCACAGGTTGGGTTGAGTTTGTGGTGGGTCCTTGTTAGGTTTTTGTTTTGTTTTTCAGTAATAACAAAGTCTATCTCAATAGGTAGGTAAAATGGAGTAAACGGTGTAACAGCTTTGTAATATCATGTGCTACTGTTGTAATTACACCACAAAAGTACTTTTACTTTTACTTTGTCCACCACTGTGAACTAGCCACAGCTGCATAATTGGCCATAAATGTAAACAAACAAAAGCACCTCAGAGGGGCACGGAAATAGATAGAAACGGCAGCATGTTTGCTTATGCTCACTCATCCAACTCTAGGGACTGGAGGGAGTGACTTAATTTCACATGGTGGTGGCGGTGGGGCATGCCTTTACGGTAAGGTAAAATGGACAGGAAATGGGGGTTGCTAAAAACTGAAGTGCCTGTTCATATCAACCAGAAGAGGGCACCAAATATTCATGTGCTTTAAACTTAAACTCAAACTTTCTGAAAATACAGTGGTGTTATTTGGCCCCACAAATGATTAATCATCAGGGAAATACAATGAATTGAGAAAGTAGATCTAGAATAAATGAATATGTGTTGTTTGCAACCAGTATTTCTACACTCTGTTGTAGGTAAGCTCCAGTGTACTTGCTTCAGTGTTTTTTGTCATGCTATAATGTGATGGTGTAGCACCACTTACAGTTAAGATTGTAGTGATATTGAAGTGGTATTGATCTTATCAGACTTTTTAAATTGTCTTGTGCCCTTCACTGTAAAAAACAATTGCATGTTTTAACTTAAAACTTTAAGTTAACCAGCTGCCTCACAGATTAAAGTTAATTAAAATCGTTATTGTGAGTTGTGTGCACCTTGTCAAAAGCAGAGTTGTGAGTCATCATGTTGTTACACTTGCGGTTGTTTCAACTTAACGGTTCAAGTTAAAAATTCAGTGAGCTTGAGTACTCGAGTCGCAATGACTTTGCAATTATTGTTAATTCAACTTAGTTGTGCAAGTTAAAAATTAAGTGAGCTTGAGTACTTCAGTTGTAATGACTTTGCAATTATTGTTATTTCAACTTAGTTGCGCAAGTTAAAAATAAAATAAACTTGAGGACTTGAGTCTCAATAACTTTGCACTTATTGTTATTTTAACTTAGTTCTGCAAATTAAAAATAAACTGAAGTTCATAGTAAAATAACAGAAAACTTTTCTTCACCCAAAATATTTTATTATAGAGCAACATGTAAAAACAATTACACAACAATACAACAAACTATACACTTCATAGTTAGCTGGCACACCTCAAAGTTTGCAAAACTTATGCATGAAATTTTTTTTAATTGCTTAGCAAAACTAACAGAATTTCACAAATGTTTTCTGCTATGTTTTTAGTATTACATTTAGTAATGTAAACAAAACGCAGCAATACAACATAAATGATGCCGATACGTTACAAAACCAACAAGGAAATATATATTTAAAGGAGAAAATCCATTTTCCATACTTAACGCTCTTCTCTGATCTGAGATTAGTTCATTCAAGCATCTTTATAGTCTTTGCATGTGCCCACAATCAGTCGGGTGTAGTAAAGATGCAATGTGTAAGATTTTTAGTTTCTTTCCAGAATTCATGCAACCCATTCACTAATGTTACCTTTTTCATGAATACTTACCCACCACGATCAAATTCCAAGTATTCATTATGACTGGGAAAATTGCACTTTTCATACATGAAAAGGGGGACCTTCTCCATGGTACGCCATTTTGAATTTATAGAAATAGACATTTTAGCTGCAAAAATGACTGTACTTGGGCCATAATAGAAAACGTTTTTTACTTGAAAAGTTTTACTTGGTAAACGTTCGTGAAAAGATCAAATTTGGCAATAGGCAACCCAGTTTCAATGAGCAGCATAGTTGCAGTACCTTTTTTGACCATTTCCTGCACAGTGCACCTTTAAATGAAATGTGGCAATTTTCTACAGATTTACTGGGGGCACACAAAGGCCAGAGAGGAACGTCTCAGATCAGAGAAGAAGTTCAGTAAAACGTGGTGAATTGTTTTATTAAACAAAAAACATGCTAACGTTGGAAATTTCATAGTAAAATGATACTGTTTGTAACAGAGCATTTCAAAAGGTGTTGATCAGCAAGTTGTGTAGCTCTGGCATCTAAACATTTTAATAAGGTACATCATTCAACATAGGATAGGATGGATTTATGTTACAACATAGTTCAGTATGAAAACATGGTCGACTGATCTTTTAAGTGAAAGTGCACATCAATGCTTGACATTTCTAAGTAACATGGTACTGTTTGCAACCGGGTTTGTAAAATGGTGTGAAGAAAACATGTTTGAGCCATATATCCATCGCTTCCTATGTTGTTGTCTGATCTGAGACGAGTTCATGCAAGCCACTCTGGTCTTTCTGCGTGCCCACAATCAGTAAGGTAAAGTAACTTGATTTTGTAGCTGCAGACTGACAGCAAGAAGGCACAAAATACCAGAAAGGAACCCATGAAGTCATCTCAGCCAGAGAACACAATTCATAATACATACAAACATTGCACTGTTCCTTTGCATAAAAGATTACATAAACGTTTACATACCCTCAGCAGCCACAACCCTAAGTATAACTTACCACCCCCCCTACCCGTGTAACTTAAATGATAACTTCTGCCAATTTTGACATACAGTTGTAATGCTCACACTACCCTGGACTTGTCAGTACCTGAGATTTTTTCCCCCTTCAAACCTTTCAGAGATCTAGGTCATTGTAATGGGGGCAGGCGTTTGTTTACATTTTAAAAAAAAACATCTCAATTTATTCCCAATAACATCCAAAAGGTTATGCAACATTAGCAGACAACTAGCAAACAGCTATACCTTTTGGGATAATATTTGGAGTAGGCCTATGTTAAAAAAAATGTAATGTAAGCAAAGTCTGCCCCCATTAGAATAGCTCAGATCTCAGAAAGGGCTGAGTCAAAAAATGCAGCATCAAGTGAGAGCAGGCAATGACAAGTCAAGGGTAGTGTGAGCAATACAACAGCATATTGAAATTGGCAGAAGTTATAAGGCAGTGTTTCTCAACCTTTTCTTAGGCGAGGCACCCTTTCAATTCATGAAGAATCTCAAAGCACCCAAACCAACAAGCCGTAACCTGGTATTGCATCCGATACCACACAAACTTAGATAAGTAACACATTTGGAGACGTTCAAAGTTGCAGCTTTATCTTCGACAGGCTATGTGTAGGCCATACTGGGGTGACCTAAATTTACTTTATTGTGTAAATAGTGGATGAAAAATGTAAACGTAAATGGTGGATGAAAGATTCCACTGACTAAGCATTAATTTAGACAAATATGTATTATATTACATAACTTATTTATCTATTTAGGTCATTTTCACATTCCGTCAGCCACGTTTCCGCGGCACCCCTGAGGGGGGTGTTTGGCACCCCAGGGTGCCATGGCACCACTGTTGAGAAACACTGGTTTAAGGAATAGAAAGGGACACAAAATGGCCCTGAAACACTCAACTGAAGTGTGTGTGTGCGTGCGCGCCTCTGTATATGCACATGCACACACAGTGCCTAGACTTGACTAACATACCAGGTCTACAGCTCCAACCTCCAGCAGATGTCTTCCATGTGGCAGTTGTTGTGGAGGAAATCGTTGTGCTACACAATTTTAAACGATATGGCAACGGTGTGGCCTTGCTGTTAGGCATAATATATGCGGTTAACCTGCAGTGTCCGAGCGCCATGAAGTACGTATTCGTTTCTGCAACGTGTGGTAGTGAAAATACAACCAGACAACGCCTCAGCTCGAGTCCACAACTTCCGAAACAAGCTGCTGGAAAGGCTCCCTCCTGGTTGACTTCGTAGCTAATCAGAATTCCAAGGTGGATGTCTTTCGTTGCTTCTCCAAGTGTGTCACCATGGGCCTTGAGAAGGAAAAAATTGTGAATGTTTAGAACATGGGGGTGAAACTCTAAGGGACAAAATCTAAATCTGGGACAAAGTTGCGGGTCAAACTCAAAATGTATTAAATAAAAAATGGGCTAAAATTGCACAACCAGGCACTTAATACTTAGAGGCAAATTTCGCAAGTACCCATTCCCATTATTTAGAGTACCGGTAGTTCAAATGTAGCCTGGTTCACACCAGACGGTTTATGTGTAGCTTCAGCTCCCCCTGGCGGAGCAGAGCTACACACACTACCGTCTGGTACACAGCCATAGAGCACGCTCCGTCTCCAACCAGAAAATAGACGGAGCATTTATTGCTTCTGCACGGCCTCCTCACCAACAAAATAGACGGAGCATTTATTGCTTCTGCACGGCCTCCTCACCAACAAATTCCTTCAAAAACCTTCCTGTTAATCTTTAAAGAGTCAATGTAGTCTCTAATCTGTCTTGTGACTCCTCAATGTGAGTTACCGTTTATATTTCAGAAATAAATGCTCCGTCTATTTTCTGGTTGGAGACGGAGCGTGCTCTATGGCTGTGTACCAGACGGTAGTGTGTGTAGCTCTGCTCCGCCAGGGGGCGCCAAAGCTACACACAAACAGTCTGGTGTGAACCAGGCTAGTTCAAATGTGCCTGTGCATATTCTCACACTACCCTGGACTTGTCAGTACCTGTTCTTGCTTATATTTCTCCTTGTCAGTCGCTTTGGTCAAAGGCGTCTGCTAACGCTATGTAATATAATGTAATGGGCTGAGTCGAAAAATGCAGCATCACCGGGTACTGACAAGTCAAGGGTAGCGTGTGCAATACAATAGCATATTCAAATTGGCAGAGGGTTAAAGGGTTAAATAAACCATCTATCTACAGAGTTTTGTTCATCTAGTGTGAGGTTGTTATTTGTGAAGAGTTCTGTAAAAACATCTTAAGTTACAAAAAAATTAGCTTTAGCCATCAGTAAAAACTAACACAGTATGTTAAGGGTGATAATAGTCCAACACTAGAAAAAAACCCAACAAAATTCTGGTCTTTCCTAGAAGGAAGCTCACGCAATGGTATCCATCTAGTGGTGTCAAACTCAAGTTCACAGTGGGCCAAAATCTAAATCTGGAACGAAGTCTCAGCCCAAAATCTATATACTGAATGAAAAACAGGTTAAAATTGTGCAAGCATGCACGTCCCTGTACATATTCCGTTGCATATGAGGGTGAGATATTACACTGGCCTGGGCCCCAGTCATTTGCCTGTGACACACTGAATTGTGTGTAAGTCAAGACATCTGAAATTATCTCGTAAGCCAGATTTTAGCCCCCGTGCCTGAGTTTCACACTCTTGATCTAAAGAACATTGGACTAATTGGTTAATCTCAAACGCTAGGTTGTCTTTGGTATACCTGTCGTTCAGAAAACATGGCCGGCCATCTCTCCATGCTGTCGGCAACCATGGGTTGATCCCCAACTGTTTCTTTACGGCGAAGCGAGAAAGTAGCAGACATCACTTCATCCACTGTTGTGTTGTCTGGGTCTTTCTTCATTACCTCCATCTGAATGTAATTGCACAAGCACAAAGTCCACATGCTATGACAATAGTCTTCAGACTTTAGAGCAAAGTTCAGTCAGTACACAACAGTCAATACACTACATACATACAGTGCTCATAATACTAGCAGTGCCTTTACAAAGGTGAGTAAATGTCAAAATTCTTCAAGTAAATTGTACTTTAAAGAGCATTTTTTTGTGGGACACTGCACATTATATTTCAAAGCCAGTACTTATTCAGATTTGGAAAGGTAATTCAATTTTGTGACATTTCATAGAAAGTGAAGAAATGTTTTGTTAAAAAAAATAGCAGTGTTGACTTCGGTCTATGTTGGAAACTCAAAAATGTTCTGTACCTACTCACAAATTCTCAAAAAATTCTACCTTGCTGAGCATGCTTAACTAATATTTTGTTGCATAACCATGGTTTCTAGTAACAATTTAGCATCTGTGGTCCATGTAGTCAACCAACATCCGGCAACGGTCCACACGTATTGCAGCTCAGTGTAATTGTATTACAGTCCACAATTCCTCTGCATGTCTTGATTTTGCCTCACCAACAGCAGGTTTTTTTATGTCACCCCACATATTTGCAATGCTATTAAAGTGGTGGTTCGCTATTTTAGACATTAAGCCCTGTTTGTGTGACTTCTGGGGTGAAGTGGAGATCTTCTCATCACAATTTTGACATTTGGTCCTGAATGGAGCATTTGGGGATCCAAGACTGCAGCCCCCCCGCAACTTACATTGACTCCAATGGAGCACTCAAGCAATTGATCATACAATGAATCTGCAAACGAAATGTCTCTGCAAACGAAAGTTTAATGCCATTTTATGACCGATTGCTTGAGTGCTTCATTGGAGTCAATGTAAAGGTGGGGGAGCTGCAGTCTTGAATACACAAATGCTCCGTTCAGCACCAAATGTCAAACATTGAGAACATCTCTACTTCACCCCAGAAGTCACACAAACAGGGCTTTAAGTCTAAAATAGCGAACCACCACTTGTGCTGGATGCTGTTTCTCTGTAACCAAGATTTTGCTAGCAAGCACAATTATGGTACCAGACAAACAGCATACTAATGGAGTGGCCAGCACAATTCCCGGACCTTAATCTCATAGACAACATGTGGGCTGACAAAAAATGCTACTTATGAGGCAAAACCAAAAAATGCAGAGGAATTGTAGAATTTAGTACAATTAAGCTGAGCTGCAATACCTGCTGACGGTTGCCAGACTTTGGTCGACGCCATGCACCACAGATGCGAAACAGTGCAGAAACCATGAAGATGCAACAACATATTAGTTTAAGATGCTCACCAAAGCTGAATTTTCAAGAATTTGTTAGTTCGGACAGAACATCGAGTTTCCAAATACAGATGTAAACAAACACTGCTATTTGTTTGAACATTACATGTCTTCACTTTCCGTGAGATATCATAAAATGTAATTCTTCGCTTTGAAATAGAATGTGCACCGTCCCAAATGCATTTTGACATTTACTCACCTTTGTAAAGGCACTGCTATTATTATGAACACAACAGTAAGTGCATACGGTGTACTCCAGGGATGTCAAACACACTGACAGGGGCCAAATCTAGCCCATACGGTCATTCTATTTGGCCTAAGAGATCATTTCAGATGTGATCATTTAAGTATGGTACGTGTTTGCTCTATTTTAGCCCATTTTTACTTCAGTAAATTATTGTCAGATTTTGATTTTGGGGTCACTGTGAATTTCAGTTTGACATCTTTGGTGTAGTCCATCACTGAACCCAGAATAATCGGTGCCATGCGGCTGCCTTCAGTGCCTCTGCGTGCGTGCGTGCGTGCGTGCGTGCGTGCGTGCATGTGCATGTGCATGTGAAGCACTCAGTCAACTTTTTAGTTGAGATATTGTGTTACACAAATACGTTTTGATTCCTTGAGATCTAGACAGGTACAGTATTTTTGGAAAAAGAAAAAAGCGCCTAAAGTGTTAAAGTGCTGTACCTTGTAGATACACAGGAATGGTGTGTGTGTGTGTGTGTGTGTGTGTGTGTGTGTGTGTGTGTGTAATATACCTAAATGCCCCTCCATCACTCCAGCATTTTGCCCTTGTGGAGAATCCGGACAGTAGTTTGACTTCTTCAGGTTCGGTCACTTCCCTTTTCTTTTGTTGACCAGGACCTCCGGGCATTCCACTGCACTGAGTTTTTGCCTGAGTGCATACAAAGAAACATTTCATTTCATTTCAAACTAATTGCACGATTGCATCATTAATTAAACTATTCTTGGCCTTGTTTACAAGTGCAGAGGGTGGCCCTCTTGAAAAATGGCTTGGATTTTGGGTGGTAAACGCCATTAGCTGATGGGGTGCATTCTAATGAACATCTGTGCCAATTTCCATACTTGCATACCAAAGTGAACCATTTTGTGGTGATTTTGCATGTATGCACTCCACTATATGTTGGGAAAGGCACAAAGGTGGATGAAAGACAGTCTCTAAACCAGGCGTCATCAATGTGGTGCCCGTAGACCAGCTAGCCCTCCAGGAGCTTCTGAGGTGCCCACCAAGGATGTTAATAAACAGTCACGACTACAAGATTTTAGTCACAGTTAATGCTTTTCTTAATTTAAATATGAGATTATTTCTTTATACTATAATATAGCCTATAAAAACATTTCCTTATAAGCAAATTATCATTCAATCTAGTGTGATTTGGGAATGATGTCAAGACATCAGCACTAGGATTTTGAACAAAAGTAGCCCTCTGACCCAGAGAGGTTTGGGAGCCCTGATCTAAGCACAACCGAGAATGGAATTGAGAGTGGGCGACCTACGAGCCGTGGGGCTTTTCCTTCTCCGTTGCAGCCACTAGAAGCGAAGACTGACAATAAGAACTAACAATTACACCCGAAAATGCTTCACAGCGAATTGTTAATTTATTTTAAAAAGTGAATATCCACAACAATGTTTCACCCATGAAGTAAACTTCAGAACTCACTTTTCCATTCACGTTACCTCGACAGAATAATCACACGTAGCGAATTAGAGCTCTAGTCAACAAAGCCAAACGCCCGCCAAAATACCCAGCAACTCGACAACATTGCTAACTCTGGTAGGTGCTAGCAAACTCCAATAAACGAAGTGTCAAGTCAACCCGAATCACATTTTCCCCCTTCAAATAACTCTCGTCTCAGAATAAATTGAGATGCCTGTCGTGCCTCGAATACCCAGCTAATATAGGAACTAGGGCTCTAACTAGCTTTAGCAATTAGTCTACAAGCACAGTCGGGCGGCATAGCCTACAAACTTACACATTTCCTAACTAGCCAGCAGACTTACAATAACTGAGGGGGAACTAGGCAGCGTAACCATTTTCAAAACGTAATTTGCCCCGAGATAGGTCAAGCAACTACATAGATTCGCCATGCATATGAGGTTGACACTGAATAGCAAACCCCAGCCCAAATTACCCACATCCAGCGACAGTGCTCACAGCCCTGCTAACTAGCTTGCCCCCACCACATACGCACCTAGCGTACATAGATACAATGTATCTGGCACTATCTGCCAAGTTCATATCAGTTCGAATGCAGCACAAACTTTGTTCCCCACTACTAACCAAGAGACGCATCTTAAATATAATGTATTTATCTCTCTGAGAACAGCAATTATTATTCTGCAGCACCTGAAAATGACAATACATTGCACCTGCAAATACCCTCAGAAGCACCGATACGAGCGTAGCATAGCCTACCAGCATCCTAGAGTAGCTCACGGCTAAAATGTCAAACAAGTATACGGCACAAATGACATGGCTTCCTCTGCGCACAAGTAGCTAAAATGATACAAAACACTTACTAATTGTGAAATCCTCACGAAAGAGAAGGACATTTGAGCTTCTTCGGGGTGAGTCGACCGTCAGCTACTTCGGGATGAGTCGACCTCGGCTCTCTCTGGCGCGGGCGGCTGGCTGAACTAGGACAGTGCGCGCGTGATCCAAATGTAACAAACGTCTCTGCAAGTTGCGTCAGGGTGGGAGCTGGGAGAGGGAGGGCAGCGGTGCTGGTTGCGTTAGGCCTAGAACTACTGAACAAACAAAAGACCTACCGATTTTTTTTGTCCCACAAAAACACCGAACACCTAAGTCATTATGGACTTCGACTACACCACCATGTTTTATTATTATATTAGGCCTATTTCCCAATTCTAATTATTGTCATTCTTCATGTGTTCCCCTTTTCTCCTTTGGTGCTCATCGGGACTCTTGCTTGTTTCAAGGATATCCAAGATATTGATAAAATCATTTAAATAAAAACTTTATTTGGTTAGGTTAGGCTACGCCTTATTCCTGGAGTAGCCTAAAGATGTCAAAAGGAGATTGCTATTCAGATTAATCTGGTGCAGAGGTGAGGGACGCCAGCAGGGGGCGATGGAGGTACCCCACTCAAACTTTTAATTGTAAGTTCATTCAACTTCCTTGTGTTGAAAGAACTTATGGGTACAAGTCAAATAACTACAACTCAGACATATGAGTTGAATTTTCATAAATTATTTTTGTATAACAGAATAAATTAAATATACAAGTTATCATAACTAATCACTCATATATTTTTTAACAGTGTAGGATCTAGACCCTGTTTTAGAGGGGATTTGTCCCCTACCATAGACTCTGACTCATAAAAGGAAAGATTATGATCATGTGTCTACGTAAGTGTTTTTTGGATGGGTGGTTATGGGGCTGTGGGGTCGATTTGGCCTGGAACCTTTGGGGCCTCTGGCCTACAGACAACTTCTAGAAGCGTTGCACTTGACACAAAAATTGGTCACTCTCACCAGAGCGACTAGTGATGAAAAAAAGGGTTGTCTACCGGGAAGTAGGCAGATATAGGTCAAGTTGCACAGAGCTCGCTCCTCCTTCCTGTGTTTTAGAAAAGGTTCATAGTGCAAGCTAAGGTTAAGCACAAAGCTTTAATTCAATAATAGTGGATGGGGTGCTTCCCATTGCATTCCATGTTAACAGTGTTGCGGACCTTTATTTTCTTTTCATTTAACGTAAGTTTTACCAAAATTATGAGGCTGCTAAATAGCTCTCTACAATGAGTTTTGGTGTATGCATGGTTAATATAATGGGCCTATGCAGAATGCTGAAATTACGGATTTTTTGTATGTAGTTTAAAAAAGAAATTAAAATAGCCTAGACAACTCCACTTAAAACTCAATGCGTCTAAGCCCTATGGTGCGCTAGTGTTGGTGGAAACTTTTTTTTTTTTTCTCACTTCAGCTTCTGAGCAGCTTTAACGCTGATGCTCTCTTCCTGTTTCAAAGTAGTGCCTCTCCAGATCACTGAACATGGGCAGCCAGCGAAAGGACAGCTTCCTTTATGGGAAAGGTATGGGCATCTCTCAACTTCTTCATGACAGGTTGATTTTATTGTGTGTGTCTTTAACATATGACAATACAATAGGCTGACTCTGGACACATAACAGACATGTTGATAAAGCGTTATTATCAGCTCTTACTGTATGTTGTGTGGCATTCGAGATGTCATTATTTCATTGAGTCGGATAGTGTTGCTGTGATGTAATCCTACTGAACAGGATCAGTTCACCCCATGAATTATCACTGATGTCTGTGTACAGTTGGTCAATGTTTGTAGATGAAGTGGTCCACTGGGCATTAGCTCCAAAAATAGAAACTTTATTTCATTTTCATAAACGACAACGTTTCGATCCAACAGTGGGATCTTCCTCAGCGGGATCTATTTTTGGAGCTAATGCCCAGTGTGCACACCACTTCATCACACTGTCTACCACTTTTGGGTGGATGTGCGCACCCCAACCTCCAAACAATATTTGTAGGTAAAATGAGTCTACCAATGTCTGCAAGGTTCTCATTGTCTCTCGGTGTGCAGTGTAGATCTACTGTATATGCTACAGGAACAAAGGGCACCAGAGCACTAAAATATCCCAGTCCCAGGCATAAAGCAATTAGAAACTGCTACTCAGATGCTCTGGCGTGTGGTGTGTGGTGTGTGTGGTTTGTGTGTGTGTGTGTGTGTGTGTGTGTGTGTGTGTGTGTGTGTGTGTGTGTGTGTGTGTGTGTGTGTGTGTGTGTGTGTGTGTGCGCGTGCGTGCGTGCGTGTGTGCGTGCGTGTGTGTGTGTGTGTCGTCTGTCACCTCTGAAAAGGGCACACCTGTCTGACCACCAATACTTGTGCATCAGGAAAATAAACACACATTAGGAGTAAATCACACACTGCATGCAGCTGCATTATCTTTATAAAGGAACCTTTTTTCAATACATTTCTAGATGTAGTTAAGTCCAAGTAAAATATAAGAATACATAGGATAGGTGTTTTCATCTACTGTATGTGTTTGCATTGCCTGTTGAACAGTATAGCCCAAATTAAGCGTAGCAATGCAAGTCTATGGGAGCAAACAGAACATCATCATGTACTTATAAACTACTTTGAAATTAATGTAAAATTCACCAGCGTGCAAAACAGCTACCTGTATTTAATCCCGTCCTGTGATCACTTGTGGCTTGACGCTAATGCTCCCATTTGCTTCCAGTGATTAAGCTAAGCTATGCTAATAATTCTGATAGATTGTGCAGTGTTTCTTCAACACCCAGAGAGTAGGACCAAATTTTGGATGTGTGTTAGTGTTAAATTCGACTCTCCAGGTGCTTGATTAACATTGTATTATGTCTGTTAAATATGGGGGGGGGGGGGGGGGCTCAGGTGGTAGCCAACCCCAAAAGTAGCAGGTTCAAGCCCTGCTATGCCTGACCCCATCAATGTGACACTTAACCCCAAGTTGCTCCTCGTGGCAGGGTGGTGCCCTGCGTGGCAGCCACTGCCACCGAATGAATGGGTGAATGTAAGGCATACTTTGAGTGCTCTAAAGGAGTTTAAAGGCGTTGTGTCCTTGAGCAAGATGCTTAACTCCAAGTTGCTCCTGGTGGCAGGGTGTGGTACCCTGCATGGCAGCCACTGCCACTGGTGTGAATGGGTGAATGTAAGGCATACAATGCAAAGTGCTTTGAGTGCTCAAAGAAAGGCACTATATGAATGCAGCCCATTTACCATTTGCACACTTTACTGTGTAGAACTGTGGTACTGTGACTTGTTGCACTGTGTCACTCACAGACTCTAAGAGGCTTCTTGTCTATCTTAACTGGCTTCCAGAAAGAGAAGTTGCCGCGATGTATATTTAGTTTGGCATGTGTGAGAGAAAAAAAAGTGTGAGTGAAGAGGAGGTGAGGGGATGTGTTCAAGTAACTGTGGTGTAGTTCTGACTGGCCACATGATGTACTACTGTATATGCACTTGTGTTGAATGTTAAAATAGAATGTGTGTGTGTATGTGTGTGTGTGTGTGTGTGTGTGTGTGTGTGTGTGTGTGTGTGTGTGTGTGTGTGTGTGTGTGTGCGTGCGTGCGTGCGTGCGTGCGTGCGTACGTCCGTGCGCGCGTGCCTGTGTGTGTGTGTGTGGGTGTGTGGGTCTGTGTGTGTGTACATGTGTGTGTGTGTGTTTGTGTGTGTGTGTGTGTGTGTGTGTGTGTGTGTGTGTGTGTGTGTGTGTGTGTGTGTGTGTGTGTGTGTGTGTCTGTGTCTGTGTCTGTGTCTGTGTGTCTGTCTGTCTATCTCTCTGTGTGTCTGTCTGTCTGTCTGTCTGTCTGTCTGTCTGTCTGTCTGTCTGTCTGTCTGTCTTTTTTTCACTTCAGCCTCCTCAGACTTCACTGTTCATGAGAAGAAACAGCTGGAGACCATGAGGATCCATAAGAGTGACATCATGGATGATATTCAGGTAGGCTACATTTGACATCATGGATGATATTCAGGTAAAATTTACATCCTGGATGATATTCGGGTACATAAAACATCCTGGATGATATTCAGGTATGACAGCAGGGGAACTTTGGCTATCATTCACAGGGTGATATTCAGGTAAAATTAACATCCTGGATGATATTCAGGTAAAATTGACATCCTCCTGGATGATATTCAGGTAAAATTAACATCTGGGATGATATTCAGGTAGGCTACATTTGACATCCTGGATGATATTCAGGTAGGCTACATTTGACATCCTGGATGATATTCAGGTACATTTGACATCCTCCTGGATGATATTCAGGTACATTTGACATCCTGGATGATATTCAGGTACATTTGACAGCAGGAGAACTTTAGCTATAAACAGGGCAGCTGCTAAGGTTTTGGAGGTCCTAAGCATGGAGGCCCTAAGCACTGATCAGGAGCCCCCCCCCCATAATTAAATAATAATAATAATAATAATAATAATAATTATTATTATTATTATTATAATAATTATAATAATTATTATTATTATAATAATAATAATAATATGTTTCTTAGTCAATCTCAATTTAGGGGGCCCCAATTTTGAGGGCAAAGGTGGTTGAGGCCCTAAGCGCTCTGCTTATTCTGCTTATGCCTAGCGACGGCCCTGACTGTGAAACAGACGTGTGTGTGTGCGTAGTAGATGTTGCGTCTTTGAGTCTTTCACAATGTTGGGTCAGTTAGTCACCATTTCATGACTGTGTCAAATTACGTTGTACATGTGCCAACAGAAGTGGGTGTGCGTGCGTGCATGTGTGTGTGTGTGTGTGTGTGTGTGTGTGTGTGTGTGTGTGTGTGTGTGTGTGTGTGTGTGTGTGTGTGTGTGTGTGTGTGTGTGTGTGTGTGTGTGTGTGTGTGTGTGTGTGTGTGTGTGTGTGTGTGTGGATGTAGCCCATATTTGGATGTACAGTACAGTATAGTGTGAATATGTGTGTATTTGGGTGCATATGGGAGAAGGTGATTAGCAGCGTGAGGGAGCAATAAAAGAAGGGAGAGAGAGAGAGAGAGAGAGAGAGAGAGAGAGAGAGAGACACATAATTAAAGAAAGAGAGACTTTTGACTTTTAAAAAGGTTTTGTTACAGAATTCATGTAGTTAATACACATAGCTCCATAGGAAAGAGAGAGAGACAGACATAGAGAGAGAGAGAGAGAGAGAGAGAGAGAGAGAGAGAGAGAGAGAGAGAGACAGACAGACAGACAGACAGACAGAGAGGGAGTGAGAGAGATAACCTGCAGTTTAAAAGTTGCCTGCCCATGCTCTTCTCATTCAGTGTTTTCATCACTTCCCTTTCGCAGAAACTGAGGCTGGAGATCGCGAGCGTCATGAGTGAGATCGAGAACATGGCCTCGGATGAGGAGAAGTAAGACCGCTCTCCTCTCTCCACTTGTTTCATATTCTGGGAACGCGGTCAGAGTACAGCAGACCCCACCCCCAACTTGTCTTGTTTCCTGTTTCGTTTACCTTTTGTTTGCGAAACATTTCAACTTAGTCTCAACAATTAGAGGTAGAGAGAGATCACCGAGCTAAATTATAACATCAAGCAATGGTGAAAAGACAGGGTCGATTTATTTGCAAGTGGTAAATTAATCCATTCACCTTTTTAAAAAAAACATTTTTAAATCTGCCTTTTACATATTTATGATTTAGATAGGAAAGTGAGAGAGACAGGAAATGGAGGGGGAGAGATGGGGAAACATTGGGAAATCTGGGTAACGCTTTACTTTACGGTACAGTATTTACTGTGTACTTTCTGCGTAACAACAGGGTAACAGACAGATGTTACATGGTATCTAACGGGTAAAAAGGGGGTAAATACTATGTAATACGCATATCTCAAGAATTACTATGAAACTACTGCGTATTTTCTAACCATCTAATCATCGAACTTCTCTTTGTTACCCGGTTGTTACCCAATTAATGGTATTTACTTTGCAATTACCCCCTTTTAATTTTAGATACCATGTCACTTCTCTCTGTTACCCTGTTGTTACCCAGAAAGTACACAGTAATAACATAGGGTAACTGTACCGTAAAGTAAAGCGTTACCGAAATCTCAAACCTGGGTCCCCACTGTATTTATACGGTGCACTACACCACTGAGTTTACCCCACAAACTTTACTCACAATTTTTGAAATGCCAACACATGAAAATGTACTTCCCATCCTCCATCAGCCCCATCACCTCTCTTGTTTTTCCTCGTTGCGTTGTCCGGTTGGGTGCACTATGGCAGTCCCTGTGGACTGGCCACAGGTGACATATTCAGGGGTCAGTATGAGTGGTGTGAGCTTGTGTCCTGTTATGGCAAAGGAGGACGATAGGGGGCGCTAATTCGTGTGTGTTGATGAATGTGAAGTGTCTTGTTGAAACAAGACCCACAAATTAATGTCACAATGACAGCCTGCACCAGCACCACACAGGAATATGCCCCCAAAAGCATGTGGCATCATCTGTGAATTAATCTTCACACCTTACAAATCACAATATGTGGTGATGATTCTTATCAAATATAGGCTTTCTAAAGCCACAATCAGGGATGAATAGTGGATGTTTGTTTCATGAGGAACTGACACAAAGTCAAGTATCAGGGGCTGTTTTAGGCCATTTCCTCTCCATGCTCTGGTGACACAAACACTATATGCAAGATACAGCCTCTTTTATGAAAAACTGACTTGACCGTTGGGGCTACCACCCTCAGAAATTATTTGAATAACAGTGAGGCCTGCTCTCAGGTGAAAAAAATAAGACGTTGACTGTTTGTGCGCCAATAAATGAATGAATGAATGAATGAATAAATGAATGAGCAAACTTAGCCTATGAATGACCAAACTAAATGTTCACTAATTGTATCTATTCTTCTTTTAGCAAATCAGCAGTGCGGACAAAGCGATTTCTTTGCGGAAAGAAGAAATTTAACATGGATCCTAAAAAGGTGAGAAGCTGTGATTTTTTTTATCCCAATGAGGGTCATGATGACATGATGACACAAAGGCGAGATTTTTTAACCCATTGTGTCCTGGAGCGACATATACGCTACATTCAAGTTATTGAGATTTGAGCTGTTTAATTAAAAATGTGGGTATGTTAAAGCTGAATGAACACTATACTAGTGCAAAACAAAGGTTCTAGATTTTAAATGTAACTTATTTCATGTTTGTATGTGCTTCGGAGGCTGAGATATTTAGGATTTGATAGGCAGAGGGCACCCTTACCCAAAAAGGGTTTAGGACAAAATGGGTTAAGCCTTCTTCTACTCTGATGAAGGCCTAACGCCAAAAAGTCAGCACACCAAAAAATAAAGTGGGGAACCGTAAAGAAGCAGTGTCGTGCTATTCGTTTTGACAACTGATGACTGAAATACCCTGAAAAGCTGCACCTGCTGGAAAAGAAACCTTCGAGGTGTGCGGGCCCTCCCAAAACTTTGTGAAACCTGCATCTTACCATTAAGCGCTTTTGGAGGTTGTATAAGCTTTAACTACCTATTTACTATCAAACAATCTAACCTTGTGCATCAAATGCATGGTGACGTAGGCAACTTAACTGTCAGAGAAGATTTAAGGCAAAGGAAGAGGGGGCGGAGATCGGAAAAAAAAATACAGCAAAGAGCGAGAGAGCGGCTAAGAGACCCACATCCTGTTCTATGAAGCACAGACAAGGCCTTTGCCTGTAGTCAAAAAACCACAGAAGCCCATTCTTGCTGTGCTGCACACAATGCATCTGGCTGCCTGTTTGCCGTGCAGTCCTTAACACACATCACCTGTAGCAGTGTTTTCCAACCTTTTTTGGTGTGGGTACCCCCTGAGCCTTTTGCCATATCTTGAGTAGCCCCTTCCCATGTTCTATAGCGCTTCCTTTATCCAAATGTGCCAAACTTACTCCATACATTTGTTATTATTCATTTTTTTCATGTAGACCTACCTGTCTGTCATACTGTGATAACAACACTGTCCAATCATTACACTGTACCTCTAGCAATGACAAAAGACAAGATGAAGATAATCAATCAAAAAGAGGGGGGGACTACACAGACTACACAATGAGCTTGGGGACAAGATACATCTGCAAACATAAGCCCTACTTCTCTTTTCCTTTTGACTCTGAAGTAGCGCACTGTCACAGGTGTTGGCTCCACTGCCTCATCAAATCAGCACAAGGCCCTTCAGCTGTCTTTAAAGGGACACTGTGCAGGATTTTTAGTTGTTTATTTCCAGAATCCATGCTACCCATTCACTAATGTTACCTTTTTCATGAATACTTACCACCACCATCAAATTCAAAGTGTTCATTATGACTGGAAAAAATGCACTTTTCATACATGAAAAGGGGGATCTTCTCCATGGTCCGCCATTTTGAATTTCAAGAAATAGGCATTTTTAGCTGCAAAAATGACTGTACTTGGGCCATACTAGAAAATATTAGTTTATTACTTAGTAAACTTTCATGCAAAGATCAAATTTGGCAATAGGCAGCCCAGTTTCAATGAGCAGCATAGTTGTAGTACCTTTTTTGACCATTTTCTGCACAGTGTCCCTTTAAGAGGCCAGAGTGTAATGCATCATCCATTCGTTTTTGGGCTGCCTCTTTGTGCAGTCAGCTGGGCCTGCCCATTCACTCTCTCCTGAAAAGACTTTACGGTAACACTTTACTTGACGCCAGTGTCATAAGCATGTCGGTGTCATGACACAGTCATAGATAAGTCATAAACATTATGTCCATGTCATAAACATTTTATGACTGTTGGCTTTAAGTGACCTTGGGTTGTCTTTGCCATAACTGAATGTCACTTAAGGCCAACAGTCATAAAATGTTTATGACACGGACATACTGTTTATTACATGTGCATAACTGTGCCATGACACTGTTATGACACTGTAATGACATGCTTATGACACCACCGTCAAGAACAGTGTTACCTACTTTACATCATAACAACATTGTGATTAAGTCAATAGCCTCTTACTACAGATGGGGTCGCCGGCGGGCCTATTCACTACTTGCTGAAAATACTCCCCTACATCAGAGCCAAGTAACAGATTAAGGCATAGCCATTACAAATTTGGTGACAGTAAAGTTATAACATAGGCTCTGCGCAATGATACAGTTAGTAAGTGTATGTAGACGTCCTTAGCTCTGCGCTATAGGGGTTAAGATTTCCGAGACAATGAATGTCATGATTAATTTTGGGGTTAATTGTGTTATACTGGAGCACAGAGATCATTAGCTGGATCCATCAGAGGGAGTTAAAAATCAAGTTCACCACAAAAGGCTTTCTTTGCTGAAACTAATAAAATAGTCAAATGCTTATGTTAATAAATGTATTAGCTACAAGTTGCTACAGGCGACATACAAACAAGTTGAATATCATGAGTGACAGGGGGCTGTTTCTGATTGGTTCGTATGGCTGAAGAAGAAAAAAAAGTTACGTGTATTGAGTTGTTGTAACTAGGCAACCACCATTTTGACGTCAGGTTGCTTTAACTGTGTTGACCGGCCTTCCTCTCTCTCTCACTCTCTTTCTCTCTCTCTCTCTCTCTCTCTCTCTCTCTCTCTCTCTCTCTCTCTCTCTCTCTCTCTCTCTCTCTCTCTCTCTCTCTCTCTGGTGCATGCATTTCAACACAAAGAGGCCTAGAATTCATTGGAACATGCTATGACAATCTACTTTATCTACACTGATGCAGTGGTTATTTTCCCTTGGAAATTAAGTTGAAATGTACAGTTATAGCTGTGCTTGCTATATATATATATATATATATATATATATACACACACACACACACACACACACACACACACACACACACACACTACCGGTCAAAAGTTTGGGGTCACCACACTTTCCTCCCACAATGCTTCTTTCTGACAGTTAAGAGGAGAATCTACACTTTCCAACAATGTATAGTACTGGCTTGTACACTAAAACATGACTGAGACCATGGATCGTGCATTCATAAGTAGGTTCGTTCTGATGGCTAGAAATTCATGCTGCTACTTTGACTTAAATTTGTAGCCGAGGTGGCAGAGCAACAAATGTCATACACCTACCATTGGAAAGGGCAGACACTGAGCATATAGCTCCATGCATTCTCTGATAAACCAAAGAAATGTCTGTGGAAAAATTGACTAAAACACGTATTTCTATGTAATAAATGGGTGAAAAAGCTTGGTTAGATTTCACTCTTCTGTCCAGTTTAACCAATTGTATGGGTAAACAAACCTTTTTTTCACCTGTGGCTGTTCAGTACTTTCCATTATTCCATTTCAAACTATTTAAAAGATGTCTGTGACTTGAATTGCAAAAAAATAACTGGAAAAATGAAGGTGACCCCAAACTTTTGAACGGTAGCGTATATATATATATATATATATATATATATATATATATATATAGGCCTACATGCTTTCACAATGAGTATGAGCACAGCAGTGCACTTGAAATGCAGTGATCTGATCCATGCTGACTACTAGTAGAGTAGAGTACAGATCCTGAAGGAAAGTAATGAAAATTGAACTGTTTTTGTCCCGTCCTCCATTGAGGTGCGTAATTGCATCATCCTATTATAATTTGTATTACCTGTTTGTACGCATATATAGGTCATGTGCTCACCTGTGTGTGTCCTCCTGTCGCAGGGTATTCAGTACCTGGTGGATAATTGCCTGCTGGAATGGACACCAGAGGCAGTGTCGGAATTCCTCTACAAGGAGGATGGGCTTAACAAAACCGCCATTGGCAACTTTTTAGGAGAAAGGTATGTGGTGTGTGTTTCGACAGAGAATGACAGTTAATGTGCTGCTACCTACCTGTACCTGTGGCTATGGTGTGAGACCAAGGAAGACATTCCTCAACTCACCCACTTTGAGACACTATAATATAATTCATAATATGGTAGTTACAATTAGAGCCACATGCAACAGTTAGAGTTAAGCTATTTCTGAACAGTGTATATTAGTTACATAACTATACTGAAATCAATACCACAAAGAACAATGACATTGATGACAACTACATGTGACTACACTGTGATGTTCCTTACTTTAAAATGTTTCTGTTCTGTTCTGTTGTTGTTGTTGTTGTTGTTGTTGTTTTTACCCAAAGAGAAGAGATGCATCTTCAGATCCTCAAAGCTTTTGTGGACCTCCATGAATTTTCAGACTTGAATTTAGTGCAGGCACTGAGGTAAGCCACTGGTCATCTCATGAATCATTGAATGGTTTGAATTTCCACATTTTTGAACAATTGGTCTGGATACACAACATGTTTTAAACATCTTTTATCATGTCCAGTACATCCTGGCCTGGATAGCACCAAAAAAAGAGACCCAAGCGGTTTGTTTTGTATGGCTCCCTCTAAATTGTTGGCCAGCCTCTAAGGAAATGCAAAGAAACCCAACAGCATTGCCCACCGGGAAATGCCCTGTATGCCAGATTACCAGTCCAGGCCTATGTATGGTACATCACTGTAGTATTGTCAATTATGTATTGCCGCTAGATACTCATGGGTGCCACTAGTGGGGTAAAGGTGTTTTTAAGGGCTTTAAGGTTTTTAAGGATTTTAAGGGCCCAAGCGCTGACAGCACTGACAAGGGCCCTTAATGGGGCCCAAAATTTGAATCTTTCATGTGCCCCAAAATTTCTGGCGGCACCCCTGTAGACACTGCATGTAATGTGTGGCTGGCTGGCATGTTCTGTTATGACAGGAGTGCCACTGTGAAAGTCTCAGTCGTTGTTGAGCTTTATCTGTCTGTTCATGCGTTCGTGCTGTGCTGGGTATTTACTCATTGTGAACCTGACAGGCAGTTCCTGTGGAGTTTCCGCCTGCCTGGCGAGGCTCAGAAGATAGACCGCATGATGGAGGCCTTCGCCACGCGCTACTGCAACTGCAATACGGGGGTCTTTCAGTCCACAGGTACGCCCAATGAACACGCGCTCACACGCACGCACGCACGCACGCACGCACGCACGCACGCACGCACGCACGCACGCACGCACACACACACACACACACACACACATAGACAGGGTTACTGATAGCTTTGGCCGGGCCCAGGACAAAGGC
Organism: Engraulis encrasicolus; assembly: GCF_034702125.1. Classification (NCBI taxonomy): domain Eukaryota; kingdom Metazoa; phylum Chordata; class Actinopteri; order Clupeiformes; family Engraulidae; genus Engraulis; species Engraulis encrasicolus. The sequence continues at coordinate 44,402,890 of NC_085858.1, read as the reverse complement.
CTCTGAAAGGCCCCCCCCAGCCCAATACATGCAATGTAATAAGGACCCAATTCTGGGTCCCCTCTCTCCCTGGGCCCCGGGACAAGGGTCCCCTTTGTCCCCCACCCTGTCGGCACCCCGGCACACGGACTCCAAAACGTCTTTTGTTCCATTTAGAACCTGCAAATCGCCTGCAAGAGAATCATGCAGCATTGAGCCTATCAATACATTTATGCTGAAATTAAGGCAATTAACAGGCCATATGCAAGATGACTTGTTCAGTCCGATGCCTGTGCTGTATCCTGTATATACCCTCTTAAATGAAAATGTTGTTACCTATAATTGCTGGACATTTTTTTTTTTTTTGCAATTAGTTTAAAAACATTTTTTTACACAACAAGTTTGCTTTTCCTGCTGCCCTCACTTAAATTGTGGCAGTGATATTTGTGAAGACACATGATTTGTTCTGTTTAAAAATACTGTATGCATGCTTAAAATGATGATGCCCTGTAATAAAATAAATGAAACAGCTATCAGTTTATGTACCCAATACACCACCTGGTGGTCTTGCTGTGTATTACACAGACACCTGCTACATCCTGTCCTTCGCCATCATCATGCTGAACACCAGTCTGCACAACCCCAACGTGAAGGACAAGCCCAACCTGGACCGCTTCATCTCCATGAACAGAGGCATCAACAACGGGGGAGACCTGCCCGCCGAGCTCTTAACGGTATAGTAGACAAGAGTAGAGGGAGCCTGGAAAACCAGCGCTAACTGCTGACGACAAAATGTTTTAGGCTGGTTTATCAGGCTGGAGTAAAGGGTCAAAGATGTCTTTGTCATTCAGTGTTACGGACACCTTCTGCCGACTGTAACTGCAAAAAACATGATTTTTAAATTGTTTCAAGTGAATGGATGACAGCCGAGGCTTTCATGAATTCCCTGTAACAATAAATAAATAAAAAGAGTCGTGTTTTTTACAGTAACGGTCAGCAGAAGGCATCCATTACACTGAATGACAATGCCATTTTGAACGTCTTTGACCCTAAAGCACTTGTATTTATCCCGAGGGAAATTAAGGTGTCTGACAGCCTACATAGATACAAGACATACTGTAGATACAAGACATACACACAAGGACCTAATACGCATAAATTGCACATTGCAGTAAACATATCTATAGTAAAAATCTGAGTATAGCTAAAATGCCTTATATCAGTTAACATACACACACACTCTTACTCTTACTCACACTCACACGCACACGCACACGCACACGCACACCGCACCACACACACACACACACACACACACACACACACACACCCACACACACACACACACACACACACACACACACACACACACACACACACACACACACACACACACTCTCTCTCTCTCTCTCTCTCTCTCTCTCTCTCTCTCTCTCTCTCTCTCTTACTCACACTCACACTCACGCACAGCACAAATACAAAAAACATGAAATTAGACCTACTATCTAGCATCCCCGAGGAGAACTGACTGGATGCACAGCTGGCTTTACCACTATAGGCATATTAGGCGATTCCCAAGGGCGTAACCAAAATCTGCCCTATCCCTCTGTATGGGGGCTGCAATGGTCAGTTCCACCAGTAAATCAGGGGTGCATTTTTCTAAACCATAGTTGCCAATGATGTTAACCTTTTGTTTTTTGCAATGCAATTTCACATTGACAACTACGAAGAAACACACTATTGGCTCCAAAACAGGCCCAAACCGCTGCTGTCTGCAACTGTGACTCACTAAGCACAGTTTACACTCATTGTTTCACTCTTTTGTCCTTTTTCATATTCATTACTTCTGCTGAAAAATCTAAGCAGGTAGAGATGTCAAGAAAAAAAACTCCATACAAACCCAATGGACACATTGAAGTGATGAACCTGAAAAAAAAAAATCCTTTGCCTCATAACATTTTCCATCTCTCGTAGGGTCACTTACCTCTCATTATTCCTCTCATCTCTCATTAGTTTCTTTATTTTTCCTGTACTAAGGTGGATCTAGGCATGAATATTCAACCAATTTTGAAGCGTTAAAGTAGACAACATTTATTTCAATAGCCCATAAACTACCAATCACATCTGATTATATTTTCTCAGAGAAACATACAACAAATCAGACAATGAAATGAATGAATGATGGTTCTGCATGTCTAGAGGTTGAAATTGTTCTCAACGAATTGCACTTTATTCTATTTCAAATTCAGAAACTCTACGAGAGCATTCACAACGAGCCATTCAAAATTCCCGAAGACGATGGCAATGATCTCACACACACGTTCTTCAACCCGGATAGGGAGGGATGGCTACTTAAAGAAGGTGCAGTATTATTTTAAGTTGACTTAAGTTTCTTACCAACATCACTGTGGTCATGGTGTGAAAAGAAAACCACCCAGGGCTATACTACTGCACAGTTTCCTGAATAGGAGGCTGTGCAGTAACACTGTTTTTCCTGCAGGGGGCAGAGTGAAGACATGGAAGAGGAGATGGTTCATTCTGACAGATAGTTGCCTATATTACTTCCAGTACACGGCAGTAAGTAGACCTCTCTGGATTTACACACGCACACACGCGCACACGCGCACACACACACACACACACGCGCGCGCGCGCACACACGCGCGCACACACACACACACACACACACACACACACACACACACATACACACACACACACACACACACACACACACACACACACACACACACACACACACACACACACACACACACACACACACACACACACACTCATCTTTTTCTTCCTCTTCTGCACTGACCTCTGGCTTTAGGCTGACGGACAGCTTGATGATATTTTGGCTGGATGGGGATGGGGATAAACTACCAATCACATCTGATTATATTTTCTCAGAGAAACATACAACAAATCAGACAACGAAATGAATGAATGATGGTTCTGCATGTCTAGAGGGACGTGTCATTCAAACACATGGGTTCTCCTACCACTGCTATGCTGATGACACCCAGATGTACCTGTCGTTCCGTCCAGAGGACACCACGGTTTCGGAACGCATCTCTGCCTGCCTCACCGACTTGTCAACATGGATGAAGGACCACCACCTACAGCTGAACCTGGCCAAGACAGAGCTCCTGGTGATCCCAGCTAAAGAGCCGCTCAGTCACAACATCAACCTCAAGATAGGCTCCACCATCGTGACCCCAAACAAAGTCGCCAAAAACCTTGGCGTCATGATTGATGATGAGCTGTCATGCTCCAACTACATCAACTCGGTCACCCGGACCTGTCGAATCCAGATGTCCAACGTACGGAATATCAGACCTGTGCTGACACAATATTCTACACAACGACTGGTACAGGCCACGGTCCTGTCCCGCGTTGACTACTGCAACTCACTCATGACAGGTCTACCAGCTTGTGCGCTAAAGCCTCTGCAGATGATCCAGAATGCGGCGGCACGGTTGATATTCAATCAACCCAAAAGGACCCATGTTACTCCTCTATTCATTGAGTTGCACTGGTTACCGATCGCCGCCCGGATCAAGCACAAGGCATTGACCCTTGCCTACAAAACCATCACAGGAACGGCCCCAGCTTATCTGAAGGACCTACTAACGCCTTATGTTACTGGAAGAGATCTGCGCTCATCCAGCACAAGCCGTCTGGCTCTGCCATCCAGTCGCTCTAGGTACTCCCAGTCAAGATTGTTCTCCGTTGTGGTTCCCAAGTGGTGGAACAGTCTCCCAGAGGCAGCAAGACTAAGCACCTCTCTTGCAGCCTTCAAGAAACAACTAAAGACATTCCTCTTTCGAGAGAATCTACTAGACTAATGATTGAACCGGCCTTGCCCCAGGGCAGAATCCTGACATGATGTTTAGTTTAGTTTAGTTTAGTTTGTGAGTGTGTGTTTGTGTGTGTGTGTTCTCGTTATTTCCTCTTTATTAAAAAAAAATAAATAAATAAATAATAATAAAAAAACTAACCCCTCTTTGTAATTGCACTTGTTGTTCTGTATATCTCCTGTGCACTTTGTATTTGCTTGTGATGTTGGCTTGATTATGTCCTCTTCTGAAAGTCGCTTTGGTTATAAAGCGTCTGCCAAATGCAATTTAATGTAATAATGTAAGGGGTTTGTTGTGTTGTGTGCCCACAGGACAAGGAGCCCAAAGGCATCATTCCACTGGAGAACCTGTGTGTCCAGGAGGTAGAGGATCCCCATAAACAGGTGACAGGATTAGCAATACATTAAGAACAATGCGAACTAAACTACTAAAGTAATAACTAAACTACTAAAGTCTACTCTGATGAAGACGCCGAAACGTTAGTCTTACTGCACTGAAAAAATAAATAACAAAAAATGGACATCCGTGTGGCACCAGATTCTTTTTCCTTTGTACTTATTATTTAGTCCTGCTCTGGTTGCATCGGAATTGTTAATTTAGAAGCGCTGAGTGAGTATCTCCTTTGTTTTTCACATTGAAACACATAGTTTGTGGTTTGCGTTGACAACTGTGTGTGGTACTGTATTTGGTGTTTGCAGTTCTGCCTGGAGCTGTTCAGCCCCCAGGGCAAGAAGATCAAGGCCTGTAAGACGGAGACGGATGGCAAGGTGGTGATGGGCAAACACCAGTCGTACCGCATCAGCGCCGCCACCGCAGAGGAGCGTGACGACTGGATCACCTCCATACGGTCAGCACACACACTACACTACATAGTGTTAATACAACACTAAAGCCTAGTTCAGACTCCTCAGTACAGTACAGTATACCGCATAGTGTTAATACAAGCACCAGTCGTACCGCATCAGCGCCGCCACCGCCGAGGAGCACGACGACTGGATCACCTCCATACGGTCAGCACTCACAGTACAGTACACTGCATAGAGTTAATTCACCTCCATACAGTCAGCATACACAATACAGTACAGTACACTGCATAGAGTTAATTCACCTCCATACAGTCAGCATACACAATACAGTACAGTACACTGCATAGAGTTAATACAACACTAAGAGAGTAGGGCCAACTAGATGAGTAATAAATAAGAGGAGAGGGACAAGTGGATCACCTCCATACGGTCTGCACACACAATAGGCCACAGCAGGCCTACACTGCATGAAGTTAATACAACACTAAGAGAGTAGGGCCAACTAGACGAGTGATAAATAAGAGGAGCGGAATGAGTGGATCACCTCCATACGGTCAGCACACACAATAGGCCACAGCAGGCCTACACTGCATGAAGTTAATACAACACTAAGAGAGTAGGGCCAACTAGACGAGTGATAAATAAGAGGAGCGGAATGAGTGGATCACCTCCATACGGTCAGCACACACAATAGGCCACAGTAGACCTACACTGCGCAGTGTTACATTCAAGTGTTACATTCAAGTGTTACATTCGACTGTGTAAGAGGAGAGGGACGAGTGGATCACCTCTATAAGGTCAGCACACACTGTACAGTACATTCCACAGTCCATTGGAGCTGATTGTACATAGGGCCCAAGATTTGCTGATGCGCCCTTGGTCAGCACACACAATACAGTACACTACATAGAGTTAATTCAACACTGAGGGCTAAACACAAGTCTTACTGTACATTTGACTCTTTAAGAGGAAATTGACGAGTGGATCACCTCCGTACGGTCAGCAGCACACACAGTACACTGCACAGTGCTAATTCAACACTCAGAGAGAAGGGCCGCCTAGACGAGTGTTAAATAAAGAAAGATGAGTGGATCACCTCCATATGGTCAGCACACACAGCACAGTCCTCAGTGTAAATTCAACACGTAGAGCAGGGGTATTCAATTAGATGTCACTGAGGGCCAGTTTTTCGAATTCCTCCCAGTAAAGGGGTCGAACATGGCCTAAGCCTTCTTCAGCGTCGCTGAACACACACACACACACACACACACACACACACACACACACACACACACACACACTGCTCTTTCTCTTCCTCTGCGGCACTGCGGAGCTGCCTCTGCTCTCTGCCAGTAATCATGCAGTTCAACCTCTGCAAAGTGCAGGGCCACAGTCACGCATGCAAACAGAAACCACACACATATTCACACTTACACACTTACACTTACACTTACACACACACACACACACACACACACACACACACACACACACACACACACACACACACACACACGCACACGCACACACAATTATACTACACTGTAATATTTAATGTTGACTTGGTATTTTTAACCAAATTAAGTGACTGAATCCTAAGCAAGTTTAAACAAGTCATCAAGAAATTAAAACTAACGATCCCACTTCATGCTTTTCACGTGTTTCGACCTGTGTCTGTCCTATAGTAGCTCTGTATCCATCGTTCATTTAGCATTCTGTACAAAGCATATTGTAGTGTAGGCCTTGGCTGTGGGTAAGGCAACCTTCATTGCTCTGCAGTCTAGAAGACTAAAGCAATTCTTTTCCCCCCGTAGGGCCAGCATAACGAAGGACCCGTTCTACGACCTGGTGTCCATGCGCAAAAGGAAGATTGCCAACAACGTGGAGGCTGCCGACTGAACCAACACCTCGCAACCAAAGAGCATCACTTGTCATTAAAGGATGACCTTTTGAATCTTTTTTTTGTTAAGTCCTTCGGTTTCATAAAATGGAGATTCAGACATGCACCAACCTGCCTGTTCCTGAAGATGGACTTTGTTATTAGCAATGTTTTCTCAAACCCATAGTGGAGAGAGGTACTGAAAGTGATGGTCGACACACCACATTGACTGGATTTGTGGTGCGGTGGCTTTAATTACCGTAGGCTTTTCTTCCAATGGTGTACCATGTCGAACATACTAACATTCCCAACTTCCTGTGAGTAGGGTTGAATTTGGATGTGGAGGCTTTAGATGTCATGTTTTCCCACTTGTTTAACTCCTGTACTGCTAAGCAGTGTTATAAAGTAGGCTAATGTTGATGTATTTTTTGAAAGCTTCAAATGTGCAACGAGGAATCAATGTCACACTGTATCATGTGGTTGATAGTGTGTAATGTGTACACATGGTGTACTCGTGTTTTTTCCTCAGTGTAATGTAAAAAATGTAAATAAGATATTAGGATCCACGTCTATAAATGTCTGTACAGATTTGATTTATTTAATAAATAAATGCAGTATTAAAGACTGCGTACAGAGACTAGGCTGGTACATGTCTATTACATCTCAAGATTCACAGACAGGCAACATTTACAGTAGCCTGCAGTCATGCTCCTCAAACCAGAAAAAAAGTGTTTTAAAAAAAAGAAAATTAGATAGGGAAACAAACCTCTCTGCACAATTTTAAACACCCACACTTAATACATTGATGAAACATGTTTAGGCTACTTCAGTCCTTACAATTCATCGTTGCAGCACTTTTTAATGGATGAATATGCTAAATATACAGGTACTGTACGCTATAGCTCCTGTAACATCACCAGGGTAAAAGGTGCCAACAGAGGGCGCTGTTTCAATACTCTGCTGTTTAATGCCACAGACATGCCTCAAGCTGTTTTATGAAGCACTAGGTTGGAATGGTATTTGTCACACATGCACACAGGCGCACCCACCCACACACGCACATAAACATGTAGGCTGCACGCAAACAGCTCTGTCTCGCTTGAGTGCAAACATTTGAATCATAACATATGCACACATACATGCACGCACGCTCACACACACAGCTGCAGAGAACCCAGCTAAACTCTTTGTGAACTGTCAAACTCTGGCCATGGGTCGTATCTCCCTAAGCTTTTTTTTTTTTTTTTAAAGAAAATGAAAACCTATTATTAAACTTGCAGAACATCCAAAACATTTGAATGTAGGTGTGATCCACTGCAGTGCATTAAGTGTGAAGCAAAGTAAAGACGAGTGTCAGTCAGTGTAAGCGTGCGTGCTTCTGCTCTCCTCTGTCTTCCTGTGGTTGTGTGTCACTTCCTCCCTTCAGAAGCCAGCCGAGTGTGCTTTTCTGTGTCAGCATAGGAGGAGGATGCGGTGGGCTGTGGAGGGAGTGGGTATCTTGAAAAGACTTGCTAGACTAGGGATGCATTCCGATATACAAACCTTGCGTCCTCCACTTGTGCTTGTGCCCTCACGTTTTGCTGATGCCCTGCCTCCGTGGAGAAAACAATTACGTTTCCCCGCTGTCAGCCTAGCCGCAACAATTTTTGGGGGACTATTCTTCATTCACCATCCAGTTTGTAAATGAGAGAATGACTTTACAATTGAGCTTTTGCAAGATATTGAAATATAATGCTGTTGTCAGTAATGTCATCATGACGTATTACTTCCTGGTACGAGGCCACAAGCACCAGTGGAGGACGCAAGGTCACATATTGGAACGCACACTAGGAGCCCCCCTGTAGCCCCGCTCTTTGTAGCCCCATAATGCACGCCGTTCCACCAGTAGAACTCTGTAAAAGTAATTTAAAAGTTACTACCATAGTGCTGCTACACTACAATGAAATAACGCAGGGCCTTTAGTAATGCACTATGACTTGGTGGTTGCCATTCTGGTAGCAGCAAATATATAAAAACCTTAACGTGTCTTAACGTGTGAGAACTGAAAACACACGTGCAGGATGAGTAAAAACGTGCAGGGAGAAAAGCCTGCAAGCTGTGGTGCTTCTCACATGCAGCGGCAAGCCTTACTGTGTATCAGCTATTTCAAATTCACAGTAGACGGCAGTGGGAGTAGTCGGAAAGTGAGGGATATTTAGAGGTACTATTGCCAAAGCTAAACCATTAATTTAAACAAGTAAAACAAAATAAAGCTACTTTTCTTTTAACGTGTGCTTTGACTTGGGAATGGGCATGGCTCTGGTTCCTTCGAACCTTGTAATGTTTATCAAGTTTACATTAGCAGGAACAAAGGTCTGTTTTGGTGACAGAACAATTTCACATACTATCTTTATCCTTAGCAAACATGGGAGGGAAAACAGTCACACCCTTGTATGGCAAATGCGTACAGTACATATGCTCATACACATACCCGCAAGCATGCACGCTTGCACACACACACACACACACACACACACACACACACACACACACACACACACACACACACACACACACACACACACACACACACACACACACACACACACACACACACACTTTACCAATGCCTCAGCTGACGGTCACCGAGATCTCCCACCTTGTGTATAAAGCAGCATGCATGCCCTAGTTTTTACAGTCTGACCCGACGACAACCTCACACATACGTAGTAGTAGTCCAGCTAATGATAGAAAGTAACTGTTAATGCCAATCATACTTGAGCATTTCCTCCATAAAACAATGCTGTGTGTATAGGACGTCATTACAGGAACATTAGACAACATTTGTCAAGTGGAATTTAGTATTAGTACAAAATCAGTGGGTACACGTGTGTTACAGTCACAGTGTGTACAAAAAACAATGTACATCAAACAACAGAAATGACACATTTCAATAGGCAAAAGAATGATGCAGAGAAAACCCTGGTAACAAGAATGCTGTGAAAAAAAGTTTGAAAGAGTATGTGTGCTATGAATTCCTCCACAGCTTCACACAGTAAAAGCTACAGTGCTAATTTAACTCTTAGGGAGTACTCTAGGACCAAATTCACTCTGGAAGCAGTTAAATTAACTCTCTAGGTGTTGAATAAACACTGTGTGTTTACTGTGCACATGCCTTTGCATCTACACATCACTTGGTATTAAAAACACCTGGGTAAACTCTTTAAAACTCCTTAGAGCAATAGAGCAATTCCCCTAGACTCTGATCACAAAAAAAAGAAAAATCTAGAATACCTGCTCAGCCATGACTTGTTTAAAAGTAACAATCAAATCCAGTGCATATTTTAACACCAATCAATCTCCGAAAAAAAACAAGCCCTCTAGCTTCTGTCCATTTCGTTCATGTATCAGAAAATAAAAATCGTGTTTAGACACGGTCCTGTAAATCAGAAAGCATTTCACTGGGCCAGCCAAAATCCTTTCAGCCAATCAAGACAAGCAGACAGTGGCGGGGCTGGGTGGTGTGGGGATTTGATTGGTTGGTTGCTATGGTCCAATATCACCGTTTTTAGTGTCAGCAGAAAGTGCTGCTGGGCCCTACCTGCAGCGCCCGTCAACGGCAGCACGGAAAGGTAGTCGTAGCTCATACTTAATCTCACATTCAAATCGCAAAGAAAGCACAACACATAGTATCAGTCTCAGTAGATCAACTGCTGGGGTATAGTATTATACAGTAGTAGGGCTGATAGTACACCGTTGGTTCTGAGGGTTGTGGTGGAGGTGTTGGGGAAGAGAAGGAGGTCTCTAAAGCCCGATTCGCACGGGATAAATATTACCTATGGACCCCTGGTAATTCGCAATTACCCCCGGACCTCCGTGATTTTTCGGGGCGCATTCGGACGGGATTAATAAACGTCTGCTTTTCACTCAATTCACAGACTTTATAGGGGGGTACAGACGGCGCGCCTGCCTATGTGAAATTACCCCAGGACGCCTGTGTTTCGTCGAAATACAGTAGGTAATTCGCGGCGGAATTATTACTTCACAAATCGTGGACATGGCACATTCGCACAGGACTAAGAACTCAGACATTCTCCATAATTATTCCGAATTACCGGGGGTCATAGGTAATAAAAGTCCCGTCCGAATCTGGCTTTAGAAGGAGTCACACTTGGCATAGGGAGTAGGAGGTGGGATGAGGATGATGCATAGACTGTAAACAAATAGAATAAAATGGAATCTTGTTGTCCATTATGATACAGTCTATGGTTGGATCTTTGTGGGGGTCCGCTGATGGTCCATCTGGGCCCTAGGGAGTGATGCAGCAATTGTACAGTTGGGCCTTGGAGCCAGATCATTGGAGTCTGATCACAAGACAGGATGGATTACAACAGGTAATTTGATGCCATGCCTGTAGAAAGAGAATGAGAGAGCAAGAGAGAGAGAGAGAGAGAGAGAGAGAGAGAGAGAGAGAGAGAGATGGTGCGTAAGGAAGGGTGAACATTTCTAAACACTTCAATATCTATGGCTAACAATCCATTCAAGATCCTGTATTTGACCATGATAAGGAGGCCTACCAGTCTGGATCGCTGATATAAGCCTACCATAATACTGTAAATAACATGATACATTTGCACTTGGGTAGAAAAAAAGGGTAGTGAGAGATACTGTTCAACATCAGCTCAGATCAAATGCCTTCATTTTGCACCGTTTATAATGTAGGGCCTACGATAATGATAAGAACAAATTCAATGACAAGTATATATTCCCTGAATAAATGCCAAGGTCCTCAGGGCAAATGCTGATGGTCCGCTCAAAGCTTTCATACTTCACATTATAGCTTAAGTCCACACATACTGTAAAAGTCCACACTTCACTCACAGGCTGACTCTGCATTTTGTTATGAGTCATTTGCATTAGGAGTCTTTGTGGCAGCCATAAGGTGCAAGGGCAAATGGTAACGATTATGGCAAATATGGTTATGGCTGGGGTTATGAATATTATGAAGAGTCTATATCCATTTTGTAGAAAGTTGGGAAATTATTTTTTTTGTATTGGGCATTCCATTGCATTGCATTGCAAAGTTCATTTTATATACGGTACATTTAAAAAGTAAGTCCTCAAAATATGAATGGCAAGAATTCACACACCGATGATAGGACCTCTGAACAGTCATTTCCAATATTACAATGCAAAAGTCAAAAATGGTGGATACACTATTTTGCAACAAAACTCTTTTTTTCAGTGTAGAATGAAGAGCCTGATGCATTATCTCACTTTAAAATTTCAATCCAGTCTATTTTAAATGTGCAAATACAACATCATGACAGTAAGGCAGGGACCCCAATTAGGACAGATATAAAAGTGCGGGATTGGAGTTAAGATGGACATTGAATTTGTATTGCACTATTTCAGTGCATATTATTTGTCAGAGGATGATCATGTTACCTTAAGTTTTCCGTGTTCAAGACTGAATACAGTTCTTCTTGTGATGTTTCCTTCTGTAGCCTGGGGAAGGGAAGATTCAAATAATAATAAATCGTCAGTATAGGCCTGCATATTATAGACCAGGGGTACGTTTCTCGAAAGCATAGTCGTTATACTTGGGTAGTTGTCAATGGGAAATTGCATTGCAAACAACAAAGTAGCTAACATAGTTAGCAACTATGGTTTCAAGAAATGCACCCCAGAGTAGTGTTTCAGGCATAGTGATTAGTGACAAAGTGATTAGTGATGAAATTATACCAGAATGACTCTGGAAACATACAACACAATCTCAGGAACTTTAGTCTCCTAACAGACTGAAGACAGTCTACCCCGTATTGGGCTCAGTCTTACGCGAAGGACACATGCAAGCAAGTTTTGCAAAGCGAAATTTGATATGCTTTCCAATGAGGTGAATGAAGTGGGGTACAGGCAAGTGAAAATATTCAGGAGAGTTGAAGGTCTTAGACGTTGACTCGCCTTCAGTGCCTGATCAAGTCACTGAATTTCACCTCATTTTGATTTGTTAATTTCGCCTGCGTGTGTCCCTGGCATTAGCAGGTTTATCAATTGACTAAGTATTTGGCAAAAGTCTCAAAACTATTAGCTGTGATTCAATTCTAAACGGTGAAGAATATATATTATACATCCAGTAGCAATCACAAACAGTAAGTGCCACTTCAAACAACAGGTGCTAGTGGGTAAGTAAACGATATCTGTTTAACAGTGGTTTCTTTATATGTTCATAAAATTCTTTTGTTAGTTCTAAAAGATGATCTTCATGTTTGCACTAACCGTCCTCATCGATTGAATTCAGGGACTGAAGAGACATGGTCCTTTGGCTGAGCTTGGACGACTTCTTATGGTGGAACTTCAGGAGAGAAGGTTTTGCGTGCATGTCGAAGGTATCCTCGGCCTCTTCTGCAAGGCCATTGGGCACTGGGACACCAGGGCCGTTCTGAAGGTGGTGGTGGTGGTGGTGGCCGTGCTCTCTTCTTTTCACGTCAGCAGCTGTGTTGTGATGAGCAGCTGCCGCCGCAGAGGCCGCGTCCCTGCTCGCACCGGGCTTTTTGGAGTGTGGCACGTGATTAGTCCTGGCAAAACTACTTTGATTGACGGCTTCGCTGTTGTGGGTGCCTGGATGGGCTAATCGTGCTTCTGGTCTTGATTGGGCTTGTTTGTTGGCGTCCATTTGATTACCGGCAGGGTTTGCGTTGGAGTTGTGATTGTGTTCTGGCATCCTACTATCTTTGTGTGGGTAAGGATTTCTACCGTCTAAGTGGTTAGCAGGGTGACCGTCCTTGATTAGGTTGCCGACCCTCTCCTTGGCGACCCTCTCTTCTGTCTTGTGATTGGCTACAGTGTGGTTGGGTGTGATTGCATCACTAGTGTGTTTGACCGCGGCTGTCGTGGTGGGAGGGTCTACGTTTTGATTGGTCGTCGTCGTCGCTGCACCTCTGCTGCTGCTGACACTGTCCGTTTGAACCTGAGACGAAGACGAAGAGCTGCCCATCTTGTTTTTCAGGAACTGCCTGAAGGAGCTGCGCTGTTTCTTTCCGCCGAAGGGAGAGGTCACGCTGGGCTCGGCCTTCTCCGCCTTCTCTCCCCCTTCCGGCGGCTGCGAGGAGGAGGTGGAGGCGAAGGTGGAGGTGGAGGCGGACGACGGCGTTGGCGAGACGCTTGACGAAACCTGGTTCTGGTTCAGATTCTCGTTGCTGGCCATGTTGGCCTGCTGGAACTTCTTCTGCAGGGCCTTGACGGCCGCCGTGTCCACCTCCACAGAGTCCTTGATGGTGGAGAGGTCCTGGAGGGACCCCCCGAACTTCCCCCCGAGACCTCCGAGCCCACTGACCCCACCACTGAGGCCTGAGCTGCTGTTCCCGAAGACCAGGGAGTACTTGGGGTTGTGGTACTTGTGCACCGGCACCTTGAAGTTGGCCGGCTTGGAGGGGTCCCCGACGGGCACCTGGAAGCGAGAGGTGGAGGATATGGCAAATTATGTCACATCACGATTTTTTTTGTAATATAAAATCTCGATTCCGATTTTTTTAATCACAATCTTCCATCCAAAAAATAAAAACAACAAAAATCAATTTTGATATGCTTGCAATTTGTAATTTGCAGTTAATAAAATGTTAACACACTGATGACACTCTCATTAAATTCACAATTGGAATACAATAATGTAAAAAATAACAACACTAAGACAAAAACACTAAGTACGTAGACATCACTCTGATACTGATGTTAAACATCATCACTGCAAGATGATCTATGCGATTTCTCCACATTGGCAGATTCAAGACGATCTTGTTATCGATTTCACGATTCACGATTTAATATCGTCATATCGCCCACCCACCCCTACCTGGAAGCGAGAGGTGGAGGAGGCTGTGGATGTGTGGATGCTGCTGGCAGCGAGGGAGTGGATGCTGGTGGTGGCGCTGGCAGCGCCGGTGGTGGTGCTCCTGGGCACGTCGTCCGCTGTCTTGCGCAGGGGGGCCGCCACCGGAGGTTTGTTGATGTGGAACTCGCGGTACAAGTCCACTTCCTGGGACACGGCGTAGAGCTCCCTGAAGTCTCCGTCGTAGAAGTCCACCACGTGGCCGGTCATCACCGTGATCATGTTGCGGTCCATGCGGGAAGAAGTCCATGTGAAGCTACACACACACACGCACACACACGCACACGTACACACACATGTGCACGCACACACACAGACACACACACACACACACACACAGACACACACACACACACACACACACACACACACACACACACACACACACACAGACACACACACACACACACACACAGACACACACACACACACACACACATGAACACACACATGCACATACACACACACACGCAGCCAGCCAGCCAAATGCATGCAGTTGCGCACACGCACACACACACACACACGCACGCACACACACACACACACACACACACACACACACACACACACACACACACACACGCACACACACACACACACGCACGCACACACACACATGGAGGGCAAGCCAAACACATGCACAAAGACGAAGACAAACAATAGATTAACTTAATTACTGTCTGTGATGTGCTGTCTGAATGAAATGACGTCACAAACTATTGGACTTCGACCCCTGAAACTGGGCCAAGTAAAGGCAAGGCCATAAGACGTACACACCTGTAGGAGCCAAACATGACTTTCTCTCCGTCCACCAGCATGTACTTGGAGCACAGCGAGCCGGGGAGTCGGCCTGAAGACAGGGGAAAGCCAAAGCCCTCCACTGTCCTCACACGCAGGTTCTGCGAGGGAAAGAGGACGAAAAAAGAAGAGAAAAATACACAAATATAAATGAGGGCAAGCACAAAAGAGGTGCTACATTCAAAACACTGTGTTAAGATTTTTTTAAATTCCTGACAATATGCCCCTCGTATTTGCAAACAAATGGATGGAGACAAAGAGTTTTGGTTCTTTATTTTATTCGTGTCACATTCAGAACCCTATAACGATGATGTGGATATGGCATATGCTGTGCTTTCAGTCTTTCTGCTACCACTGAACCATTGATTGTATGAGAACAGTAGCAGCCCTGTAGACCTCATGAACATGAATCAACAGGCAGCATATAAACTGAATAGCAGCTGTGAAGTCGACGCTCTCTGGCTGACTCACCAGTCTTTGTTTATATACATAGGTGTGCCGCAACCAAACATCGGGCCGCAATCATAGGTCATAGGCAGCGAGATTGTTGAAGAAATGCCAGACACACAGGGGTTTATGAGCAACACCTAATACAGAGTAATCCTCTTGACCTTTTCAAACAAACCCACACAAGCCTGGCTGTCACACCCTTACTGCACTGCACCGGCGGTACAAGAAGGCAAGAACGCATAGCCCAGGGTTCACAGTACCGGAATGAAACTTCTGTGTCTGTGTGTGTGTGTGTGTGTGTGTGTGTTAGAGAGAGAGAGAGAGAGAGAGAGAGAGAGAGAGAGAGAGAGAGAGAGAGAGAGAGAGAGAGAGAGAGAGAGAGAGAGAGAGGACATACATGCACAAATGCCTAAGAAAAATGCAAAAAATTTAGATTCAGTTGAGGTGAAAATTTAGCATGGTAAGAATGAAAAGCCAAAATGAGAGGTGGGACGGGGAAGGGAGAGAGAGACAGAGAGAGACAGAGAGAGAGAGAGAGAGAGAGAGAGAGAGAGAGAGAGAGAGAGAGAGAGAGAGAGAGAGAGAGAGAGAGAGAGAGAGAGAGAAAGAGAGAAAGAACAGTGCCTGGCTTTCTCCTCCGCATGGCTGAGAGGGAGATCGGGTTGCTTTCGTCTCATTGTTCTCCACCGACTCCCTGAAATACCTCCCTTCAGCGATGCACAAAGAGCTGCAATGTTGCCTTGATTATTTTTTTTCTTTCAGGTGCACAGGTACCGCTTGTTTTCAGTAGGCTAAGTAGGGCATGCTTTTTGGATACACAGTAAAAATATATGCAGGGTTAAATTAACACCTACACAGCCAATTTACCGCCATGTGGTCCCAGAGTGTTGAATTAACACTGCTTTTGTTTTTTACTGAAACCCTGTCAGATAGAGAGGGGTGGCCTTAAACAGCAAAATTTCATGACTGTGTAGATTTTGAGACAGGCATGCCACGGGCACCGCGCAAACTGGAATGCACTTCCCCCTGACATACGCAATATTGGCTACGTTTCCATGGCGATTTTAATTCCGACTCACTTTAATTCTGAATAACGGTTAATTCCGCTTTGAAAACGTCATATAAACACTTCACAATTCAGAATTAAATGAAAGATCAAAGTGAAATCGATGGAACTATTTAATTCAGAATTATTAATTCGGAATTAAAGACGTCATTTAAACGTAGCAATTGACTCTCTACCTCTGTTCAAATTAAGACTCAAAACTCATTGGTTTCAACTATTCTTTATGACCTTACAACTTTGTTCTGTTTTATTTTGTGTTTACAATCAATGAGCTTTTAATGTGTCTTGTTGTTGTAGTACAGTGTCCTTGAGTGTTTTGAATAAATAATAAATAATAAAGTTTTGTTAAATAAAATGCATTAGATTAGTTTAGTTTAGTGTATTTGGTTTAATTCAGCAGGGACCATGTGCAAAGTATATTACGGTAGTCACAAAAGTAAAGAGATGACTTGCAACATTACAGCTTACAAGCTAATTTCCATCTGCTGTGCCTGGGCAGACAAAAAAAAACTACTCAGGCATGTAAGCACACACACACACACACACACACACACACACACACACACACACACACACACACACACACACACACACACACACACACACACACACACACACACACACACACACACACACATTCTCTCTCTCTCTCTCTCCCTCTCTCTCTCTCTCTCTCACACACACACACACACACACACACACACACACACACACACACACACACACACACACACACACACACACACACACACACACACACACACACACACACACACACACAGTATTATTATCACTATTATCAAAGCAGATACTCAGAGATGAGCATGAAGGAGGAAAAGGGTGCGATGAACATATAAGGTTACGGATGTGGAGGGGCCAAGTGTACTCAGGATTACGGATGTTGTGCTGCATGTTGCTATGTGCCTATGATCAGGATTATCAGGAAATTCTGCTCCTGCTGCTGTTGCTGCTGCTGGAAGTAGTTTGCATACTGTACAAGAAACCTTGAAATCATTTCAAGTAGTCCAGTGGAGTCGACCATTCCGTCTCCCTCTGACATGAAATCACCTTAATTACAGTACTGTATGTCTCATAAGTGAGTAGTACACCCTTCACATTTCTGCCACACACACACACACACACAGACAGTCCAGGTAATTGTAGTAGCTAAGTCAGGCCCAACATAAAACACAATGAATCAGGACTGGTGTGTGTACAAAAAAAAAGCTTCGGCCCCATAGAACTGCTGGTCCACCAGGAAATGTTGTCAGATTATTAGTTCAAGCTTAAATAAAAGCCTGTAATGAATCCACAGCAATAATGCTGCTAAAATGCTCAGACTCTCCTTCAGCTGCTGTCTCTTAAGTTGCATTTCAAGCCCTACACCTTACTGTTCCAACGAAGGGCAAGGGGAAGGTGTAGGGCTAGGGGTATAAATTAGAAATGGTATTAGGCCTTATGGGATCTCCACACCGAGGATTAAGTGTCGGTGACCGTTGGGGACAGTCTGGTCCCCAAGAATTGGCTCGATGTGTCTCGGTGCGTTTGGGGGAGTTGGAGGATGTTGGTGCTCGTGGGTCTCCGTCGGGAGACGTTCAGCATGTTCAGTTTGGTTGAAGAGTGTGTCTGTGGTCGGGTTCCATGCCGGACTCTGATTGGTTTGTGCTAACTGTAAGCAGGAGGTGGGAGGGCAGTTTTTTAGACATGTTTTTTAGAACTCACAAACGTCTAGGCCAGTGGTTTTCAAAGTGGGGGCCGGGGACCCCTGGGGGTGCCATGGCAGGTTGTAAGAAAAAGTATGGCAAAGAATAATAATAATTGATTAATTAATGTACACCAAAATATGCAAAAATAAACTGAACTAGATTGCATTCTCACAGAAAATGCTGGAAGCGGACTTGCCTTTTGGGGCAGAGATGAAACAAAGTAGTATTGAGAAAACAAAGCTAAAAGAAATGTTGGAAAAAATCCATCCACCCAGTCAGAAGTTATGGGCCAAACAATTCAGCCATCTTGGATTCAGCCATCTTGAAAGTGTTGTAGCTGTGCGTTTTGAAGATATACTAAATGACATACATTGTATTTTAAGTTGACTAAGGAACACTGCATATGATATAATTTTGAAAATCAACATGGGTTCGAGTGGGATTCGAACTTCCAACCTCCATATCTCTAATCAAGCACCTTTGCCATGGATACTAAATGACATACATGGTATTTGAAGTTGGCTAAGGAACACTGCATATGATATAATTTTGAAAATCAACAATCAACATCCCAAGTGGGATTCGAACTCCCAACCTCCATATCTCTAATCCAGCAGCATTCCCATTGAGCCATGCAGCTGGCTGTCTTAAACATTCCAGCAAGATAATATCAGATTGCATTGAAGAGCTGAACAATAGACTTCTAAAATTGTAGTTGCAGGTGCTAGTTAAGAATAGAATGTTGAGAGAAAGTGACAGTTGAGATGGAACCCTATATTGGCTGCACCTGTTCTGATTGACTGTATGGCAGTTAGTATGGTGCTCTAAGGCAGAGGGCAGAATCCAAAACAGTTTCTAGGGCTTTAGATTATCGTTGTAAAAAAACTAAAACGAATTGGCACATGTCCTAGTCACAGCTTGGAGTCATACTTGTGATCTTTCTAACAGTCTTTGAATGAAGTTCATAGGTTAAACGGTTCAGTCACAAATGGACCTCTTGTGGAACATGCGCTGACCTCTTGAAAAAGGCACTTCAAGACTCAATGGGAAAAGCCATAGAGCCAGCCCTGTCATTTTTACACACCTGCCATTTAAAAAGTAATGGGAGTTGGGAGATGAAACTTTGACAATTTGGAGACATCCCATAGAGCTCGCTAACAACACGTCAACTAAACTTCTAGGTGAAAGTGTTGATGTTTTATGACCAAAACAGCCTCCTACACTGTGATCTCTAGAGTGGCGGAACCTTGGTTCATGAAGGTTCTACCATTGTTTTCAATGGGGACCCAAACTTGCACAAAATCGCCAAAAACGGAAAAACGACAAGAGACACGGACACGCTATAGCACAACAAATGATCTCCAAGCCGAGCCGGTCGTTTTAGTGTTTGAACGGTGTCTCTATCTCGAAAGGCCTAGGAGGAGATCCATTTTCTATTTTTACTGCCCTGCACAAGAGAAGCAAGCAAGCAAGCATAAACTTTACTTAGAGATTACTAGCATCGGGCCTTGCTCTGCAAGCCCGCTTAATAATAATCCCATTAGTTGAGAACGGCATTATAATAATCTATTTCATCTCTGAATTCTGTATTTTATATGTCCCAATGGGGCATTAGCACACAAACCGAGACTACTGTATGGTTGTGAAGGAAAGTGCACAGAAAAAAATAGTGTGGCACGGCCCGTGTCAGGGGGGCCTTGGCTGAAATCTATCGGTATATAGGGGGGGCTCGTCATGGTAAAGTTTAGGAACCCCTGCTCTAGGCCGCTGGAGTTTCAGAAGCACAACATTACAGTGTGTTTGTTTAGGTAGCTTCTAAAACAATGCCCAGCATGCCTTTTCCTCTTTAGTGAACTCGCAGTGAAAGAGAAATTAAGTCTTACAGTGAATGAAACCGTGAAAATCATAGCGTTTTGTGAGCGAGAGACGGAGACAGAGCATCATTTTGATGGATAAATTATGAATGGTATAGGGGGACTTTGCCCAGACATTGTAGACTATAGCCTATTTAGAGTCGTTTGTAATGCATCTTACTATGGAGGCTACTCGTGAAAAGTAGAGAGTTGGCTTTGCGAAAACATGAAAACTTTTGGCTACTAAAAGGGCAAGCCAAACCGCGAGCTCTCAAATGCGGAAGTTACTTTGACAAAATCCCTCCGGTGCCACCGAGGGTAGTGTCCACGGTGGGTGAAATCGGCCCGGCCTCGGTCCCACCACGCTCTAGTGTGGATCTGGCCTAATTGGGTTAGTGTTTTTTTTCACATGGCACATGTTTGCAAGCAGATAGCAGGATTTGTATGAACTCTGTCATATTGCTGGTTAATCCTGGACTTGAAAATAATATTTAAAAAGCCACTAAAATCTTTGATTACCGCCTCTATTGACATCAAAAGAGGCATTGTGTTTTATACACTGTGTATTGCAAATGTATCGCACAATGTCCCAATTAAACAAATGCGAATGCGTTTTGGTGTGTCACTGAGTACGGCATTACCGAAAAATGTTTGTTAAATTGGTACATTTTTTGATAACAGAATAAGCTAAGACAATGCATTACACTTTATCTGATCATCTGTATTTAACGCTCAGCCAAAGACACTCAACTTGACTTTGAGCATGCGTATGCTGGCACCATGTGTTTTTATGATTCATCTTTGTTGTGTTTACATCTTTTACCTTAATACTGTCTCTGCTGCTCTATTATTATGTGTTGTCTCTGTTGTTATATTGTGTTTTATATTTCGTGTTGTTTGTATATCCTGCCATACCACTACTGTAGAGAAATTGTCTTGGCTAGGGCTGACTTGGAAAGGAGACTACTGTTTCAGTATGAATACCATGCTAACCTGAGGGATAAATAGCACTGACATTGGTTTAGTTTCAAGGTTGCCAAACCTTCAAAGGCCCTCTTAGTGCTTTTGGTAGTCCCAAAGAGTGGACTATTGGCTATGGTAGCCAGGGACGTAGCAGCAATTGTTGGGCCCTATGTACAATCAGCTCCAATGGTCCCCCCCGACAAATATCTTCATAAATTGACTGTGTGTGGGCCCCCTACAGTATATTCATGGGACCCTGATGACTCAGTCACACTTTATCCCCCTGAACAACACCCCTGAAGGTAGCTATCTATGCCTTAGGACGAGTCTCCAAGAAGACCTACCCGTAGGTTGAGTGCCGAGAGCGGCAGGCGGCTTGCCATGTCCAGGAAGTCGGGCAGGCCCTGGGCCTCCAGGAGGATGTAGACGGCCACCCCGCGCCGCGAGCCAGCGTCCAGCAGGTCCTGCAAGATCAGGAGGTCCGTCAGGTGGTCCATCACCACCGCCACCACCTACGATACAGCAGGACACAAACAAGCACAAGAGAACAGTGAGGGGCGAGCCGGGGTCAAGATGGTCACCAACTCTAAACAAGAGGCCGTTGTGGGAAGAGCGTAGCCTTTTACTGCAGATGGGGTCGCCGGTGGGCCTATTCACTATTTGATGAAAATACTCAACTACATCATAACAACATTGCTATGACGGTACCGAGAGCCTTAAGAGACAGATTAAGACATAGCCAATACAATGGTGACAGTAAGGTTATAACATAGGCTCTGCGCTATGGGGTTAAGTCAAGATGGCTGCCAACGTCAACAAGAGGCCAGTGAGGGAGATGTCAAGGTGAAAATGCCCGTCGACCATTTCCAGATAACTTCAACCTCTATTGCTAGAGATGTGATAGAATGTTCCAATAACACTTAAGTAAGTTAAAGTCAATGGATAATTACAGGTGTTCAGAACATGGTAAACCAGTTCCATCAGAACTGTAAGTCTGACGACAGAGTCCCAATACTGTTCTCTAATATTGCCCACGGGTGAATTTTATTGCCATTCGTAATGAACCACAGGATATCTCTGCCAAAGTTATTCTGTGGCTTTTCCTAATAAGTCTTGCAAACTGGTTGGACAATAACCAATCAAAGATCATCTTTCAAAAGCTCACTTCCAAATATGGAAAACCACCAGGCAATTGAAAAGGAAATACGGTAAGAAAAACTCCTGATGGACCTAAGGTGAGCATTACAGTGCTTTCAAATAACAATGCCAGCATTTCTATATAGCTTTACAGTAGCACTATTAAATGATTTATAATGGCAACAACTGGGTTTTAAAGTTAGGACTTATACAAAAACAGTTTTAAGCCCTTAGGCAGTAAGGCAACGACTGGGAAGAAGAAGTAAATAGAGCAATCAAAGTTATGTAACAGCAGGAGTAATGACTAATAGGCTTAGTAATCTCCCTATAATCAAAGTGACACCAACTCAGCTCCCAGGCAACCACAGTTGATGAATCATATTGCCTATACAGCTCTATGTACATTATGTAGCCTACGTAGGCTATATGTACTTTTGGACTTCATGTCCCTAGTGCTGTTTGTTCCTCTTGCCTTTTCATTCACTAGATATACACTAGTGGCCCTGCCGTGGCCAAACGGTAGGGCACTCGTCTACCACGCGGCTGACCCGAGTTCGATTCCCAGCCTGCCGGCCCTTCCCCATCTCTCTCTCCCCACTTGCTTCCTGTCACCACCTTCAATGTCCTATCATAAATAAAGTAAAAAAGACCAAAAAAAAGAAAAAAAAGAAAGATATACAGTGGTGATGAATACGAGTATGTTTCAATAACAACGTACTTCCATATGGTGGATATTCTGTTAAGTAATGGTGGGGTGGCGTCCGCGCCAATGTCTTATCCTGAGCGTTTTGCTCGGTGCGTAATTCCAAGGGCAGTATAATGAAAAGGATGAAAGGAGTCGCACACTGGAGCTGAATGCAAAATCAAAAACTGTATTAAACAAAGCCGAAAAAAGTAAATAAAACCGACAGACAAGGGACAAACATTTCGGGTCTAGCCCATCATCAGTTTTCCCAGATATTCTGTTAATGCAGTTGTGTCCCAATGGTGAAGGAATTGTTCTTCCAACAGGAGAGATGTGGTTTGTGAACTACTGTCCCAATAGGGCCAAATGTGGCCAAAGCTCTTTCACTTTTGTTGACTTGGTGTAAAGCCTGTGCTCTACCCTAGGTATAGCTTTGGTTGCTGGCAAGTGAAAACTTTGATTTTTGAACCACAAGGCCTGCCCTCAACCAACCACGGAGACCAAAATTAGTAGTTCAGAGTAGACGAGCCAGGGCTTGAATAAAGTGGCCGGAAGAACTGTGGAGAACAACAATGGTAAACCAATATTAAGAACTTTCCCTCTTCAGTCACTGTGGGCGTTTGGAAGCGGAATGGTGTAATCATTACACTGTAATGCATCTCGTAGTGGAGTTGTTGCCCCAGTGTGGTGGCAAACTGAATTCAGAAGAGCATTTTTCACTCTGTTTCATGTCGATAAACCACTAAAATGAATTTGGAATAACTTCTATGGTTTAAAAAAAAACACGAAATGTTAGGTTTCATACAGTGGAGGTAGTGTAGACGTTCAACTGAGTAGGACAGATGTGGTGTGTTGAGTGTGGATCACCAGCGCAACATGTCACCTATAGCCTTAGTTCAGATGCAAAGTTGGGAAACGCTGTACAACTCCTCTTTCTGCAGCGCGTGACTGCTCCAAGTGCCAACTTGTTTGTCACCTGTCACACTCAGCAGGGTGTGTGTGGGGGACGGTGTGTTCACAACTCACTGTTCCTCATGTACGTTGATTACTTACGGATGGGTGAAATGCAGAAATGAATTTCTGTTATACCTATTGTACAATGTGAAAAGAGTGCTGTACGTTTCGCTCTCCCTCTCATAGCCTTGCTTTAATGGATACATAATGAAATCAATTATTTCTCAAATGATAAGCTTGGTGTGTGCTGAGCCATACCCAGAACCAATTAACCCCTTTGCGCAGAGCATCTATTGTAGCATTTTAATGACCAAATTTGTATATATTACTAAAGTAGTGTCATAGCAATGTTGATATTATGTAATTTAGCCTGTGTGAATGGCTACAGAGGCTACAGTAACAAAAAAAGTGGTAATTTGTTAACATTTCCTGGTTGACTTGCAAGAAAATTCTCTACATGGCTTAACATGGCTGGCCTCTGCTGGCAGGCCTCAAAGCCAATTTCAAGTTGACGCTAAAGCCACTGGCTGCCAAAATCAGTTGGTAAAATAGAAAACACTGTTGATGTACAGAAGACATAACCTGATTCAGATTAATGGCCAAACCGGGTTTTGATAATGTGGTCATTTATTGTGCAGTAAGTTGTGCGGCACTCTGCATTAATTTGTGCAGATTTTTTTGCGGCCATTCAGTGCAATATTAGATTACATTGCACTTAGCTAACAACTTAGCTGACACTTTCATTTATTCAAAGCGACTTACAACTAGTATTTTTCAGGGTATTGGTTACAGTCCATGGAGCAATGTGGGGTTAGGTGCCTTGCTCAAGGGCACTTCAGCCATGGATGGAGATGTAGGGAGAGGTCAGGGGGGATTGGAACCGGATGGAGATGTAGGGAGAGGTCAAGGGGGATTCCAACCGGCAACCCCTAGATTGAAAGACCCACTCTAACCACTAGGCCACGGCTGCCCCTATATATTCACAAGTGTTATGGATTTCAGCTATGGCAATAGAGGACTTTTTTTCAGTTTCCAGTTTCCACATTTAACATGCTTTCCATTACGACAGATCTACGACAGGTAATCAGGTTGTGTCTTGTTCTGCCCGAAGGATGTTTTATTAAGCCTGTATAACTTGGCTCCCTGCCGTCATCAGGAAATAAATAAAAGAAATTGATAGACAGGGAGGTGCATGCAACAACTGCATGGTTGTGAGGAAAAAAAGAAAGGAGAGAGAGAGAGGGGGGGGGGGAACTGATATACTGTATGGACAGAGAAAGGGAGTGAGACTAATAACAACTGTATCAAGAAAATGCACAACATTGTGCCAATGAATCTGCCCACGGAGCTCCACATGAAGAGTTCAGATGTAAAACCCCCTAACTCCATTTCTGAAGACCTGCACTTCTACAAAATTTTTAGAGAACCCCGTTGTTGGATTGGTTTACATTCATGTACTTGATAATACATATAAATAGTTATATTACATAAACAAAATAAAAAAATATGCAATTTTGATTATTAAAATAATATAAATAAATAATAATAAATAATATAAATAAAAATGAATTAAGATTATTTTCTGAAAAGGCACTTAGGGGGTTTTGCATCTGAACTCTTTATCCAATTAACCCTCGTGTGCCTCAGTTATCTCCCTGCTCAGCTATCCAGTTCTCCCCGTCCGGGGATCCTGAAACTGAAACACGCACTCGGACTGTATAGACACCTGAGGACAGGACAGGGTGTCCCTATAGAGCAGGGGTAGGCAGTTAGTGGCACAGCCGGGGACCAAATCTGGCCCGCCTTCAATTATATTCGGCCCGCGAGAAGCAGCAAATACACAACTAAACAATCAACAACTGGCAATACGTTAGTTATGGCAGGTTGCTGAGGCAGGTCACCCTTTTCATGAGAGAGATGCCAGGAGATGCAGCAGTCTGTATATTATCATCAGTACATAGAAGAAAATGAATGTTTAAATTAAAATCAAATAACATGAAATGAATTGTATTCATGTTAAATAACAGTAATTTCTAATATAATTGAAAAAATAGAACAACTTTTTTACCAGTACAAAATCATGGCCATTGCCAGCCCGTGATGCCCTTGTCAGAAAAAAAAAGTCCGTCCGCATCCAAACCTAATTGCCCACCCCTGCTATAGAGGCATCACATGCAGCATGGGAGCCATCGCTCCGCCCATGGCTTTGGGTTGCCTTCAAGCAGAGCACAGATGTCCTAACCTGGACCACTGTACCAACCAATGTACAGTGATGTATTAACGGCAGTCATGGGTAAGGCGTCAGCCCAAAGGTTGCCGGTTCGACTCCCTACCCGCCAGGTTGGTGGGGGGAATAAATAACCAGTGCTCTTTCCCATCCTCCTCCATGGCTGAGGTACCCTGAGTATGGTACCATCCCGTCACACTGCTCCCTTGGGGCGCAATTGGGGGCTGCCCCTTTGCATGGGTGAGGCATGAATGCAATTTTGTAATGTGCAGTGAACACTTGCTTTGGAGTGCTGTGTTACAATGACAATGGAAGTTTCCAGGTGGGCTTTTAACCAGGTTTCCAATGGGAAATTACATTGCAACCAAGTAAGTTGCTAACTGGATTAACAATGCTGGGGTGCATTTCTGGAAAGCGTAGTTGCTAACTATGTTAGCTACTTTGTTGGTTGCAATGCGATTTCCCATTGGCAACTACCGAAGTTGCTAACTGCTAACAACTACGCTATCCAGAAACGCAACCCTGTTGAGAAATGCTCCCCTGGCTCTTACAGGAATTAATGTGTTTCTGCCTTGCTCACGGAGCTGTGCAGAAACACATTGGTGAGAGCCAGGTTACTGGTGAACAGGTACTACACTATGTAAACATCAGGTCCATTGAAATACAGCTATGGGAATGAGGCTGAGCACTACAGCATTCAGGAGTTCAGCACAGTGCTACGGTAAGATGCAAATTACACTTTGTGAGCTTTGACTAGGTCTAGGAGAGAAATGTTAAAAATGTGGGATTTTTTTGAGTCCGCAAAATTATCTTTTTGTGATGGTACCAATGATCTTATTCTCAACACACATTATACAATCAAGCTGTTACAAATGAAAACCAATATTGCTTGGTGGAATGCGTAAATATGACTTACGCAACACCTATAACCTACCGGTACTGTAATATGACTGACATGAAATTAATTCAACGTGGTGATAATGTTTATTTCTATGTACTGTGTGTTTATTTGAATTAATATGAATCTGATAGTGGAAGGCAATGAAAGAAAGGTCATATGTCCTTCCTGATGATGCACAATACCAGACACATATCTGAATGCTGCATACACATAACCTAATACCTTCCCCCGCCTCATTTTCTGTTCAAGTGAGCTGCTGCTTTTCAAATTCCAGGAAAGAAAAGGAGGTGTTCAGTGTCATCTTCAAACACGGCATGAATAACTTTCCTGTTCATACATTCAGTATCTTCACTCCGTGGCCATATCATCATAACTGTCAGGTTGCGGAAGAGTGATAACAAAGCCAAGGACCTGAGAGAGAAGATAAGAGCCAAGCCTACTACATTAGCCAGCTCATATCTCTTAGCACACTGAGCACTGCAAACGCAGCAAAAGGACCTGCGCAAACATTAAAATTACTCTGGTTTATTTGTAGACCACTAAATTGATGTCTGAAGAAGGGT
This sequence comes from Engraulis encrasicolus, assembly GCF_034702125.1. Lineage (NCBI taxonomy): Eukaryota > Metazoa > Chordata > Actinopteri > Clupeiformes > Engraulidae > Engraulis > Engraulis encrasicolus. Next base: position 44,375,190 of record NC_085858.1, on the reverse strand, counting down.
TCTACCCAAAACGTCACGGAAAAAACTAAAAATAATTGGGGGGATAAAATCCTGGTTTTAGCTGACTTTTCTCTCTTTTTTATCTGGCTACCCATTGGTCCTGTTCCCAGGTCAGACGCCTGGATGTGCAAGCCTTTACCTTCAACTTACCACAAAATTGAAGACACTTTTTCTCATATAGTGTACATATATACACTCTCAAACACTATACACACATTTCACGGCCTTTAGACACAATTGAGGTTCGATCCATGCCCCATGATTCACGAGATTAAGAGCGTAGTTAGTGTTTCAGCAGGAGATGTCTAAAAGAGGTTTTTTTAGAAGTGTTGAAGACACTTTTCGCTTTCCACTGTGAAGTTTTGATTAGCTTTTTGCTTCAAGACCATGGAGAGAGGTCATGTTGTGTTGCTTGCGACTTGTTTTCACTTGTCTAGACGCCATTTTGAAAACAGGGAGGGGTAAAAACTCCCCAAAACAACCGAAGTCAGGTGACATGGAGAAAAACCCAATAAAACGAGCAGCAAAGCAACACTGAAAAATCAACATGAATGAAAGAGTATCGCAGATGGTCACAGTGAAACTGGGTTCTTGGTTCTTGGCCAAAACAAAAGACAAAAAGCCATAAAGCCTTACATCCGTTCACCATGACTGAAGTAGAGATGCAGAAAAACAAGTTATTACACATCACACACGACACTCAGACAGGGAGAGAGAGACGTAGAGAGAGAGAGAGAGAGAGAGAGAGAGAGAGAGAGAGAGAGAGAGAGAGAGAGAGAGAGAGAGAGAGAGAGAGAGAGAGAAATAGCCTTGAGTATTTTAATGAACAAACACTCCCATGTCTACGACGTATAGGCCTATTGGAATGCAATTTTGCATGTAGGCGGGGAGAGAGTGCATGGAGCCTGTGGCAATTCTCAGTGCTCACTCACGCTTGGCCAGGAAAATGTGAAGACGCTCGTTTACTACTTTCATTTGTGAGTGACAGTGAGGGACCATATGTGCGGCAACCTGACTCTCACTCTCTCACCATCAGGTTGGAGTGCAGTCAGGAATGGACCACTGTCACAGATGGAGGAAGCCAAAAACAACCCCTCAGCAATTTTGCATTGAGGCTTCACTCATGGTAAATGACTGGCTGTGTGCTTTGTTCACAAAAGCCAATGTTGCAAAACACAGTTCATTCAGTGAAGAAAGCATTTGCAAGACTAAAATCATTAAAGGGACACTGTGTGAGATTTTTAGTTGTTTATTTCCAGAATTCATGCTACCCATTCACTAATGTTAGCTTTTTCATGAATATTTACCACCACCATGAAATTCTAAATATTCATTATGACTGGTAAAATTGCACTTTTAATACATGAAAAGTGGGATCTTCTCCATGGTCCGCCATTTTGAATTTCCAGAAATAGCCATTTTTAGCTGCAAAAACTACTGTAATTGGGCCATACTAGAAAATATTAGTTTATTACTGAGGAAACTATCATGAAAAGGTCAAATTTGGCAATAGGCCACACAGTTTTAATGATCAGCATAGTTGCAGTACCTTTTTTTACCATTTCCTGCACAGTGTCCCTTTAATGGAGTGGTAGAGTGCCTTCATAATTCTTAGTATCCACAACAATTTATAGGCCTACATACTCATGACTGCACTCTAAAGGCATGTAGAACATTACACTCAGGAATGCACCATGTCACTTAAACTTCAAGTTAACATTATGAAAATACCATTAAAAGATGTCATAATAGTCTGGGATATGAGCTGGTAGCCATGAATAATAGGCCTAGTTACGTTATGTTCTTAACACGCTTAACAAATCCACCGTAAGCCATTGTGACTAGAATGTTGTGAAGCCTCAAAGAAACTATGACCAGAACTTGCTTTGCGCACGTCACAAATAAAATGGACTAACATAAAATTAAATGAAAAATGTTGATAAAAATACCACCACAACCGTCATCATCATCATCATCATCATCATCATCATCATCATCATCATCATCATCATCATCACTTGTGGGTCTACAGAATAAGTTGGAAAGTTAAATGCAGTGTACTGTAGTTCTCCAAGAGTTTATCACAAAAGGTCAAGGACCAAGTGACAGTGCCGACTTTTCCGACTTTTTACATGGGGTGAAAAAGTAGGGTAACTTGTACGCAGTTTCCACAGTCCTTTGTTCTGTCGTGCCGAAAAGTGAGTCCCTGCCAGAACACGAGTGCCCTCTTTGAAACCAATGGAAACCAATGACCAATTTTTCAGATATTTTTTACCCATTTTTGCAGAAAACTCCGGCACAATTTAAGATGGAAAGCCTATCTACATTCCTTCTGGAAGTATTACAAAGAGCTGGTTACAATTTCAGTATTAATTCCATAAAATAATCGAAGAATTGTCAGAACGGTTTCATTCAAATAGCTCATATTAAGTGGAGGACGGGTAATGTTTCATAAGCATATGTTTAGTTCATAAATTATGTAATTCATTCTGCAAATAAAATTTGTACAATTTTCTCTCAAAAAATGTCATTGGTTTCAATGAGGGCACTCGTGTTCTGGCAGGGACTCTTTTCGGCCTGACTCTGAAGTGAAGATGACACTTATATTGCATAGGAAGGGCTGGTACAGGTTGAGAGAAAGAAAGAGCTGGTGAAAGTGATAGCATCCTGTAAGTGGGGCCTTGGGTTGAAGAGGCATACAACCACACAGGCCTAGCATGCCTTTGAGCTAGACACATACACAAACGTGCACACACACAGTCAGGAGAGTCAGAGAGAGAGAGAGAGAGAGAGAGAGAGAGAGAGAGAGAGAGAGAGAGAGAGAGAGAACCTGTTCTGAATGGTGAGAAAGTTCCAAGTTAACTTCTCCTGTAGGCCCAGGCTTGTGAAGACACGTTTTGTTGCTCTCTCCCTCTCTCTGTTGCCTTTACCAATAGGCTAAAGATTTATTAAGGTCGTTTAAAGTAGAGAACAGGTTAAACTTGATTTTGTCTGAATAATAAGTAGCTCACTCGTTGATTCATTAGAATCCGCACCATAGATGTTGGGAAACTCAATTTGAGCAGAAGTTGCACAATTATTAATATCCCCGTCCTGACGCACGCACGCACGGACACAAACATGTTTTACGATAGGCCTACTATGGGCAAATTAGCTTGTCAGAATACCTGGGGATGACTTGGAATCCATGGATTACACATAACTCGCGTGTTTGTGATTCCACAGATGTCAAAGTTAGTCTATAGGGCATTGAGTTTGGGGTAAGCAATGTCGTAGCCTATTTCAATTTCAAACGAATTTGGTTGTAGTAGGCTACCAACACACAGGGACTGTTGGCTGCTGAGACCAGGCAAGGACACGTTCGCTATCTCACGGCATCACATGTCAGGCAGTAAGCGGAGATGGCGAACTGAGTCACCCAAGACCATCTTTACGCGGACGCGTGGAGACTTGTCACCAAGTGACATTCGCATCAGTTCTTGTTAGACACATGTTGGAAACAACAGTAAATTTGAAAGACAACGAATAAAATTAGGATAGGAGGGTAGGCCTACAATTTTTTCTTGTAAAAATATGTTAACAATTCTGTCGGCTCTAACGTTTCTAAGGATGTTTGAGGAGGGCAGTGCGCACTATGCCAAACAAAGGGATTAAGTCATTACCTTGTTAGCCTCTTGAATGAGTCTCCGGACCACTTCTTTGATATGGGGGCTTTTGTCTTTTGGGGGGTGAGTGTAAACTGACGCCCGTGTTACCCCTTTATAGTATCCACTGTTCGGCCATCCCATATCCAACGAGGGGACCGCTGCATCCGACAACTGTGGCCAATAAGTAGAATGGACGCCAGAATCTGCATTGGAACTTGACGGCGACTTGGAGTCGCACGTCTCCGAATCACTATCCGCCTCATATTCCTTGAATGTTTGACGTATCCATTTAATTTCCCGAGCGGATAGAAAGTCTTTAATGTTGTCCACTTTGATGCGCGATTTAAACGCGTCATCACCGCTTTTCAACAGCTGTTCTAAGGCAGCTCTCTGTTCTTCGCTGTAATAAAACCCTGGTTTCGACTCGGGTATTTTTTCATTGACATGGTCGTCGTCCAGACACACAAGCTGGGACTCGGCCATAGTCCTCTAGGCCTACAGTAAAACGGTTACTTTCACCGTCCTGGAAGCTCCACACTCTCCCCTTGCCTGCTCACCTGTATGAATCAGGTGAGCTGGTAACAGTGGCGTTTAAAGATGCGAGGGGAGGAGTCAACAGGAGCATTTTTTCAAAAGGAGCAGTTAGAAATCATCACTAGACTGTTACATCTCATGTCTTCAGTGGGATTGTGAACTGACACATTTGATTTGAGAAGTTCAGAAAGAGGCAGCATGGACAAAAGAGATAGGCCTACATATAAACACACAGCAACCTGGATTACAATGGCAGTTTCAGTTTTATTACATTTCAGAAATATAAGAACAATTTTCAAAAATATAAAATCATTATTATATCTGTCTCAATGAGCTCATATTATGTCCACAAAACAATGACAAATTCATAAGTACTTGGTTGGCATTAGTGCTGGAACATTTCAGTCCCCATCAGAATCCCTGTCTTTTCTCTTAGTTTCATGAATCGTCATGCGCATTTCTGTTTCAGAGAAAGAGAGAGAGTGAGAGAGAGAGAGAGTGCATGCGCATGTGTGTGTGTGTGTGTGTGTGTGCGTGTGTGTGTGTGTGTGTGTGTGTGTGTGTGCGTGTGTGTGTGTGTGTCTGTCTGTCTGTCAAAGGCACTGCGTGAAACCATTAGGCAGGACTGAGAAGGCGCTCCTCATATGAAGCTGTCTTGTCATCCGTCCAGTGACGTCACGTTGCCTCCTCACATCGGCATGGTGTAGTTGGCAGGAAACAAGCCCGTTCGGCCCCGCAAACGCCCTTTGTACCACAGAGAGTCAGTGCAGTCCAGCACCTCGATGATGTCACCAGCCTTGAAGCCCAACTCATCGTCTTCCTCGGCTTGGAAGTCGTACAGGGCCTTCACCTGCGTGGGCACTAGCTGTTGCACACAAAACACACACAAGTGGATTGTAAAAGTGATGTCGTGTTTTCCACAACTCAAACATTCGGTAACACTTTACTTGATGCCGTTGTCACATGCATGTCATTACAGTGTCATAACAGTGTCATGGCACAGTTATGCACGTTTCATAAACATTATGTCCATGTCATACGCTTTTTATGACTGTTGGCCTTAAAGGGACACTGTGCAGGAAATGGTCAAAAAGGGTACTGCAATTATGCTGCTTATTGAACTTGGGCTGTCTATTGCCAAATTTGATCTTTACATGAAAGTTTACCAAGTATTAAACAAATATTTTCTAGTATGGTCCAAGTACAGTCATTTTTGCAGCTAAAAATGGCTATTTTTGGAAATTCAAAATGGCGGACCATGTAGAAGATCCCCTTTTTCATGTATGAAAAGTGCAATTTTTCCAGTCATAATGAATACTTAGAATTTGATGGTGGTGGTAAGTATTCATGAAAAAGGTAATATTAGTGAATGGGTAGCATGAATTCTGGAAATAAACAACAAAAAATCTCACACAGTGTCCCTTTAAGTGACATTCGGTTATGGCAAAGGGTTGTCTTTGCCATAAGTGAATGTCACTTAAGGCCGACAGTCATAAAATGTTTATGACATGGACATTGGACATTATGTTTATGACTTATCTATGACTGTCATGACACTATTATGACACTGTAATGACATGCATATGACACCGGCGTCAAGTAAAGTGTTACCAAACATTCCTCAGTGCATGAAAACAGGTGTTGTGTCACATGGAACATACTGTAGACTACATGAAGATACATGAATGTTATCGATTCTGTATTATATTACATCTCTAGATATTAGATAGTAAAATCATACAGACACAGACATGGCCCTACATACCAGTGTTAATTTCGTCACCTTTTTCAAATTTAGTCTTAGTCTTAGTCACAATGACGAAAATCAATTTTAGTCTTAGTCATATTTTAGTCATTGCCTTCCCAATTTAGTCTTAGTCTTAGTCTAAATGACGAAAATCAATTTTAGTCTTAGTCAATTTTTAGTCATTTTCGTCATTTTAGTCAACACACATTACAGAACTTCTCCACACACTTTTAACATATATCATTGACTGTAGAGAATAAACCATTGACTGTAGAGAATAAACACACTGCTTCTCTTTTTAACATATATCACACTGTACAGAATAAAACTTCTTCACACACTGGTTCTCTTTTTCTGTATTTTATTTTATACCAGTGTTAATTTCGTCAGCTTTTTAAAATTTAGTCTTAGTCTTAGTCACAATGACGAAAATCAATTTTTGTCTTAGTCATATTTTAGTCATTGCCTTCCCAATTTAGTCTTAGTCTTAGTCTAAATGACGAAAATCAAAAAAGGGCATTGACGAAATATTTTAGTCATAGTCATGGTTGACAAAATTAACACTGCTACATACACATACATGCACGGAAGCAAACACATGCACGCACGCGCGCGCACACACACACACGCACGCACGCACGCACGCACGCACGCACGCACGCACGCACGCACACACAAACAAGGTCAAGTCAACTAAGAGTAGGCCTACTTTATTGTCAAAAATCTATGTAACAGGGTTAGCACAGAAGTTTGAATTTACGTTGGACCAATCTCCAATGTGCAGTTTGACTAAAAACATTTAAATAAGACATTGACAATAATCTCTCTCTCTCTCTCTCTCTCTCTCTCTCTCTCTCTCTCTCTCTCTCTCTCTCTCTCTCTCTCTCTCTCTCTCTCTCTCTCTCACACACACACACACACACACACACACACACACACACACACACACACACACACACACACACACACACACACACACTGTGGTGTGACTGGCGGCACATAAGACTGTTGTCACTATGTCCTACTGTACCTGGGAAGTGGGTTCCGGTATCACCTGCCTGAATGGTTGCTGTTGGAAAGGAACCCTGGGTAGGGAGCCCGTGCCGCTGGAGCCATCCTCCAGGCTAGGCCTCTTGTTCTGGGGGAAACACACAGCACACAAAGGGGATTAAACACATCAGATGGCTGGTAGCTCAAAAAGTATTGTCGCAGTATCGTCTCAAGTATGTTGGGTGCTCTTGGATGAATGGGGTCTGTCCAATTCAACAAAAAAGGGACAATCAAGGCAACTCCGAGTGAAAACGAGGAAGCGGATTAAAAAGCCTTTATTATCTTAGGGCTAAAACATGATTAAAAGAGCCAACATGTTTCGACCGCACTGGTCTTCATCAGGGGGGCAAAGGGGGTATTTGAGTCATGAATGGCCTTCATTAGACACCACAGCCAAGCAGTTACAGAGCATATATTTCCTCTAATGTTAGAAAAGTGGGGTACAATAACTTGAATGATGCCAAAGGAAAATATGGACATTGTCAAATGTATGATAGATACTATCATAGATACTAATGTCTGGAAATGATACTGAAGTGTCATAGAAATCCTCAAGACACCACGGTTGAAGTAGAAACATAAGGGCTACACAGACAGGATGCTTATGTTTTGTAGTAGATGCATTTGACCAAGCATGTCAAAAATTATAGTAATATCATTACATGTATTATTACTTATGACAAATATGTATACAGTACAGTATGAGTGCAACAGAAACAATACACATAACAACAATAGAAAAAGTACCATCGGTTTACTGTAAAAAAACAGCAAGTTTTAAAAGTACAGGTGCTGGAGGCAACACACCAAAGCAAAAAAAAAGAAGCTTAGGCCTATTACATGACATCATCCTACGGTCCAACTCTGATTCTAATTTGGGAGGCCATAACCATAGTCTTCTACCATAGTCTCTTCCTTCCTGCATACACTGTGAGCCATTGTAATGCTAGAAGCAAACAATGTGGCAGCCTGCTCTACAAGCCATTCAATGAAGTTCCCCACCCGCTCTGTGTTGTCTTTATTGGGTCCTTATTGGGTACCAAATAAAAATTGTTTTGGGAAAGTGTCCTTACAAAGCAACTGCAAGCCAAACATGTTGGGAATTCATTATTATTATTTTTATTTTTTTTGCTAAAGAAAATGCTTATTCATGTCATAAATTGATAACCTGTGTTCATCCTGAAGTCCTGCCACATCCACAAAACAATTTCCTAAATCAGTCAACTCCCGCAATACCCAAATATTTCACATACTACACGAGTCAAAGCACAAGATAAATGGCATACTACTAAAATACATGGCCAGACTTTTACTCTCTGGAGCCAGTTTGTCCACCTCAAACCTGCCGGGTGCTGTTGTAAATCACGTTAAGCCAACAGCTAGCATGTTAATAATCTTTCTCTCAGGTCACCAGACAAGCTGAAAGCTGTCACAAGCTGCTGTCTGTCATAAATAACGTTTTGGAGTGCGCACACATCTAAATAAAACAGGTGCAGGACTTAAACACCATGAACAAAAAAAGAAAGAAGGTTCGCACACTGTTGCTGCTCCCAGATTTTTCAACACAACGTTTCGATCAGTCTGGTCTTCGTCAGGTATAGGCGACCTATCGCGTATTGTCTAGCACAGTGGTTCTTAACCTTTTTTACTCAACGCACCCCCTTTCCTGTGCCGAAGAGAAGCCGTGCACACCCAACACAAACTTCTGCACATTTATATGCACTATTTTTTTAAAAAGTGATTAATTTCAATGATTCTTGCTTGAGACAAATCAATACCTTAATGACTTAAAATGGAGACCACAACATGTTATAATTTGGTCTTAATTTGACTACAATGTTTGTATGCATAATTTTGGTCACAACCTCAACACAAACAAAATTCTGCGCACCCCCTAGAATCTCCGGCGCACCCCCAGGGGTGCACGCACCACAGTTTTTGGAAACCCTGGTCTAGCATATGCCATTGGTTTGCAATGTCACGAATGACAAGAAAAGCCAGTGGTATATATCGGGAAGGCTTTGCCCACAGCTATGTCTCCTTGCTTTTGCTTATTCCACTCCCCTGCTTATTTGAAGCTGGTTAATGTTCTGTAAACCTCTTCATATAAAATAACCTACCGTAGTAAGTGTAATGTAACACCTACAAGAGGATAAATTGTAATGTGAAT
>NC_085858.1:44318542-44363542 GCF_034702125.1 Engraulis encrasicolus | reverse complement strand
CGCCCCAAGGGAGCAGTGCGGCGGGACAGTACCATGCTTACGGTATCTCAGTCATGGAGGAGGTTGGGGGAGAGCACTGGTTAATTACTCTCCCCAACAACCTGGCGGGTCGGGAGTCGAACCAGCAACCTTTGGGCTACACCAGTCTGACACCCTAACCGCTTACCCATGACTGCAGCCACCAGTAAGCATTCTTTAAAACATTTTGTCTTGTTTTTTTTATAAAGGACATCATGTTCGTAATGCAATGGTTTAACAAACAATCCAATATAAATATAGGCCTACAAATATGCAAATAAATGTTATTTATCATTTTGTCGCTTCTCTCATATGTTGTTGAAGGCCATGACATGAAGTGTGTGGCCCTCTGATGGGGCCGATTAACATTTTTGGCCCTCTTTATCAGGAAAGTTGCCAAATCCCTTCTCTACAGTGCCTATGTGTTTGGCTGATAAGATGGCTGCACTGTAACATGCATGTTCCTGAATGAATATTCTGTGCAGGTGCCTGTTCATGCCATTCTGCCATACCTGTGTGTGTGCTGCTGATCAAACTGTCTATTCTATTCTATTCTATTCTATTCTATTCTATTCTATTCTATTCTATTATATTATATTATATTATATTCTATTCTATTCTATTCTATTCTATTCTATTCTATTCTATTCTACTCTACTTTGTATTCTATTCTATTCCATGACGCTCTGCAATACCTGTTGCTGATCTGAGGGCCGCCGTGGTTGCACGGATTGCGGGGAGCCTCCATAGCCTGGCCTTGGTCCTTGCTCCTTGGTCACGTCGATCCTCTTCGCCTGGAACGCAAAACACATTAGACAAGAGGTCAAGCGACATTTACAAACAAGGGTCCCTGGAATGATACATGGCTGAACACACACACAAGCACACATATCACACACACACATACACACGCACGCGCGCACACACACACACACACACACACACACACACACACACACACACACACACACACACACACACACACACACACACACACACACACACACACACACACACACACACACACACACACACACACACAGACACACACACACACACACACACACACATTCACAAAGGGACCTCACCAAGGAGCATTGTCAAGAGCAGAATAGACATTTAAAGGCAGCCCAGCCCACTCCAGCTCCTGCTGGTTGATATTGAATCAGATCCCGAGTGTAAAATGAAATCGATATTGCACACTTCTGAGCTTCTGTTTTCCACTGTACTACCTGAACCCTTTGGTATTGATCTGTGACCCCCCCACCCACACACACACCCACACACACACACACACACACACACACACACACACACACACACACACACACACACACACACACACACACACACACACACACACACACACACACACACACACACACACACACACACACACACACAACATCTCGTCTCCAAACAGCCTTGCCTTGAGAGGGGCCATCACAGTGTGGGAACCCCCCCCTTCCCCCCGGAAAAATCAACAGAGAGGAGAAACAGATGGGCAACAGGAAGGAGAGAAGGAAGGAAGAAAGAAAAGGATGGACGACAAAAATAAAGGCCATCGGGGACAAACAAGAGCGGTCACCGCAGGACAAAGGGGCAGCCAAGGACACAAGTCGGCCTGTTTATTCACTTAGGGCTGAAAATATATTTTCCTCTGTCTTTCTTTCCTTCTTTATTTAGTTTTTCCTTTCTTTTTTTGCTGTTAGTGCTAATAAGACAATATCATTTTAGTGCCTCAATATAATGTTTTTTTCTGGTACACTTGCCCTCTGGTCTGAATTGCTATGTACTGTAGGTCTATTATGTTCAATTATCTATAATAAAATATCAAATAAATCCTTTTTCCTCACATGACCATCAACCTTTCTCCACTGGACTCAAAGACTGACTAGCAACAACAATGCACCAACTTTGTCGTGTAGTACAAAAAAAAAAGAATCTTGTACTGTGCATTTGGTGCTTACCCAAAGCTCAACAGGGGCCATGGAGTTTTAATTTTTTCACATTATATGTGAAGAGACCAAAAAAGGAGACATTGATAATGGACTAGGTCCGAAACGTCTGTAGCTCCAGCTTTGTCCGATGACTTCTTTTGTCACTTTTCAGCTACAATACACATTTTTAACTTGAAAGTCTTGTGTGCATCTCTTATGACTGTCTTAGTATCACATTATATGTGTCAATGAAATTCGCATTGATGAAGTAATTGAGGTAGACACAGGGAACCGGAACGAACAGGCCGAGCCATAGTAAACCGTGAAATTGCATTTACATTTATCCGCCTGCAGAGGGAGCTGTTTAGGATAGATAGAAGAAGCACGTGGAAGGCAGAAGGGTCCTACTGTACTGTAACTGTACACAGGGCTGGATTAAGATGGCCTGGGGCCCCTAGGCTACACGTTGCTCTAGGCCCCCCTGGAAAGCAAGTTTCATGATAAAACTACAAAGATATTGACATAATTACAATATAGGAATTAAGGATAACATGTCTGCCAACAGTGGAGGAGTATTAGCAAAGCATAAACCTACTCAGGTGAATTTTTTAAATGTCGTATAGTCTGCAATTCTGCATTTTTTTTTAACATTTGTCCAATTGAGGAGCCTCTGGCAGCTGGGGGCCCCTAGGCTGCAGCCATATCTAGCCTGTGCGTTAATCCGGCTCTGACTGTACATACTGGCTGAGGAGCACATGGTGTCCTGCTGCCCTCTTCCCGACTGCCGTCGCTCAGGCAGATCTCCCGCTGCTTGGAGATGCTGGTGCTCTTGTAGTATTCCACCAGGTCGTTCAGGGAGCCGAACTTCACGTTCCATATGTGGTACTTGGCCTTGTTCTCGCGCATGATTTTGAAATGCTGGACGTCACTCTCATGCCTGAAAAAGAGGAGGCATTTATTTATTTAATCCATATCCTGTAAACATAATTGATCTTACCTTAATGCATTTATCTATTTTTCAATGCTGTCACAAAATTATTCATGATATACCGCTTGAAAATGACACAAAGATTGTGGGATGATCTATTTTTTCTTTTTCCAAAAGTTTTCAACAAATTGCCATGATGAACTCTATTCCTTGATGTAAATGACGGGTGTCAGACATTAGGCCTGGGGGCTGGGTGCGGCCTGCCACATGGCTCAATCTGGCCCCAGACGTATAGAGACAAAAAAAGTAAGACTGTCAAAATAAGAAGTACATTTCTATCCCATTACAACATTTGCTGAAATTGTTGAAGAGATTTCAGATTTTTAAATGTCTTTTATGGTTGCCACTTGCAGTCTATTCTCCTGATATATCCAATGTCGTCCACATCAAAATGACTGATTTAGCGATGACATGAATCCAATATGAAGCAGAAATTTGCAATATTTCACAAGTATGTTACTGGCTGAGATCAAATAGGCTGTATGTGGATCCCCTGAACTGCAAAGAGTTTGACACCCATGATGTAAATGCATTATGGCCTAAAATCCATAATCCATAAAATCCATGAACTCTCTTCCACATTTAAGGTTACGTGGACATGTCGGGACTATACAGTACAAAACACAGTGCTAATTCAACACTTAGAGAGTACTCTGGCTGGGACCAAATTAGGGCTGCACAATTAATCGAAAATAATCGAAAAATAATCGAAAATCGTGATAAAATTGTGAAATCTAAGTCGTGATTTCAATCGTGATTTAATCGTGGCAATAGTGCCCTAACTTTGAGAGCGTTCTTGAAGCCAGAACATACTGACAGGCTGGTGTTTCTGGTCAGAAATCTGTCCACCTAAGTTTCATGCTATTGCCTTTATTGAACTATTACAATTCATTTTATTTTGCTCATCCCGTATATAATTCATTCTTGGTTATATTTCATCTAATTATAATTTTTTTTTTAAATCTGCAAAAAATCAATAATCGTGATTAATAATCGTGATTACAATTTTGACCAAAATAATCATGATTACGATTTTTTCCATAATCGTGCAGTCCTAGACCAAATACACTCTAGAAGAGTGTACGTGTTGAATTTCAAGGGGCACAATGTAGGGTGACATCATTTGTGCGGTGTAGGTGGCATGCCTGTCTCAAAATCTACACATTCACGAAAAAATGTTGTTTAAATGAACGCATTGTGAGAATGTTTTTCGTTGCAGAATGCCAGCTGTTGATACAAACATGAAAATGTTATGTAGAGATTTTTCATATGAGAAGTGTTTCCCACGACACTCGTTCGGAGCCACGCTGTCAAAAGTTGCATTTGGGGTTTGCTGACAGTGGACCGTGGAAATGGTCACGACTAGTCATGGTTCACCTACTAATTACTCAAATAGACACCGGCTGACTCATGACAGTGATTAAGTAGACTTTTAATCCTACCTAGAGCCCCTTTAACCTTGTATTTTTTTCTGTATATCATGTTCATATTATAGACTGTAGTACCCTACATGTCCACAGGGGGGAGAACACTACGTCTTATTATAGGCTCTTATGGGACTTTCCATGAAAACCACCTGGATGGATCTATTGTCAATGAGACACTTACGGCACCATGGATGATTCATGAGACAACCACGACTCTGAAATCAGCCAATCTGACCGCGATGGCGAGGCGGTTGTAGGCTCTGCAATATTAATGTGACACTTCCCCACGTCCTGATGCTCTCTAAGCCACTGGGTGACGGAGCGGAGCACAGCCTGGGTCCTCCTGCCTGCTCTCACATGGTCTGACATAATACTCGCCGTGGCCTACTAACCAGTCAAATTTGCAGTGTTATCTCGACATATGGAGAGTCAACTTAACATATTCTAGGGCAGACATACTCAACTGGCAGACTCAGGTCCAGATGCGGACCCAAGCGCAATGTCATCCGGGCCGAGACAAAGTCCCTCTTTATATATTACATGTATTAAAATTATTATTATTTTATTTTCATTGTGGGTCAAGAGAGATTTCGCTGCCATGCGATCTCTAGGTAGTATATTTTCGTGAAGCCAATCTTATGATAAATAAAAGTATCATCACTATGATAACTCAGTGAGTGAACAAGAGGCCAGAGAGTGAGACTATTTTCTGCATCAGTCCATAGCGACATTTTCAGACCCTGGAATCTTTGAAAATTTGGCTACTGGACCTTTTCAGTGTCTAGATGAGTATCCCTGTGCTAAGGTTTACTTTGTTCCAGAGTGTTGTGTAAGAGTTGAATTAACACAGCAGTATTTGCACGGGCCCTACACTATCCAACTCGGCTGTAGCACTGACACATAAAGTCACTTGCACTATTACTACTTAAAAGACCTCCTTCATAACCTCAGATGGTCTCTCACACGAATTTTAATTTTGATGCGTGACACTGACTGGTGTGCATCTCAAACCAGTGGGAGGTTGTGAGCGATGTTGTAATGGTAAAACGTGAGGCAGGCACTGTATATGTGCTGTGGCCAACAAAAAGGTGTACCGCCTACGGTAGACGCATCCTTGGTGATAGGGATCACTAAAAGGTGGATGAAAGCAATTTTGTGATGTACTGTAAGCCAGTGGTTCCCAACCTTTTTCTTCAGGGACCCATATTTTTACCATTGTAAGCTTTGGTGACCCAATCATGTCAGCGCCCGCACGAGAGGGAGTCACATGATACTCTGTTTCCTGTGAAAGCTCATTAGTTATCATTTTATTCCTCAATTTGTCTTCAGTCAAGTATAGAATAACTGTTTAATCTATCACTTACATTTGGTTGCTTCTATGCATCTATTAGTTTAAATGCTTTGTCATTTATTCAATGTGGGCTATATATGGCATTAAAATTAAAAGCCTTAAAATCATGAGGGCTTTGCGACCCACTGTGGATCTTTGGCGACCCATAGGTTGGGTCCCGACCCATAGGTTGGGAACCACTGCTGTAAGCTAAGACAACAACCTCCTGCTGAATGTCAACAAGACCAAGGAGATTGTTGTCAACTTCCAAAGGGTCCAAAAACAACTGCCACCACTGACCATCGACGGCGATGCTGTGGAGAGAGTGAGCAGCACCAAGTTCCTTGGAGTGCACATCAGCGACGACCTCTCTTGGACCACCAACACTACATCATTGGCGAAGAAGGCCCATCAGCGTCTCTACTTCCTGCGCAAACTAAAGAAGGCAAGTGCTACACCCTCCATCATGACAACATTCTACAGAGGAACCATAGAGAGCGTCGTGTCCAACTGCATCACAGTGTGGGGAGGAAGCTGCACGGAGAAAAACAGGAAGACACTCCAGCGTGTTGTGAACACAGCGAAGAAGATCATTGGAGTACCACTCCCCTCCCTGCAGGACATTTACACCACACGCCTCACCCGGAAAGCACTGATGATCATCAAAGACACAAGCCACCCTGCACACAAACTGTTCAGCCTCCTGCCCTCTGGAAAGAGGTACAGGCGCCTCCGTTCCCGTACCACCAGGCTGGCGAGCAGCACAATGCACCAAGCGATCAAGATGCTGAACACTCAACCCACTCTCCCTCCACTGTCAGCCTCTAGCCAGCAAGGCCACTGACAACCCCCCCCCCATCCCCCACCGCCATATCTGCGACTGAACATTCCACCTGCACTACTATACTTATGACTGAACTTTCAACCTGCACTAACTCAAAACATGCGCACACACACACACACACACACACACAAGCACACTGCACTTTCTGCACTAAACCCAAACATAAACACACTGACACACACACACACACACAGACACACGAACACACACACACAGACGCACACCGCACCTTCTACCTGCACTAAACACATACACACACACACACACACACACACACACACACACACACACACACACACACACACACACACACACACACACACACACACACACACACACACACACACACACACACACACACACACACACACACACACACACACACACACACACACACACACACACTGCTGCTGGTGTACTTGACAGACCTTTTTAATATATATACTTTTTTTTTTCTTCAAAATGCTACTATTACCATGTCAGAACGCTATAAAGGACTTTTTTAGGAAAAGCACAAAAGCACAACAATACCTCTTAATGTATGTCCTCTACAAGTCTTCTGTTGTCCAGTCTTGCACTTTAAATGTCTGTATGAGCACTGTCTATGTCCACACTGTCTTAAGTCCATGTATAAGTACTGTCTATGTCTATACTGTCTATGTCCTTACCTAGATTAGTCTATGTCTGTATGGGAAAGCAAGAAATGTAATTTCAAATTCTTTGTATGACCAGTGCATGTAAAGAAATTGACAATAAAACCTACTTGAACTTGTATTGTTCTCTATAGTGTGTCTTTCTAATGAAGCTGCAATCGTATTGACATGTATATGTGAGAGGTGTTCCTGCACAGTTCGTCCCCCTCAGGGCGCGAACCTGCCACCTCATCAACAACATTGGTTTGGCAATGGGAGTCACAGTACGAGCGCGCTGAGCTAAAGGGTCCACCGCTACTGCACTGTATTGAGGCTTCGAGAGGGAGGCTTACTAAAGTTCCTCGCCACACTCTGGTAGTTGGCCTCCGTTACATATACATGGCATTTTTATACGCTGACAGTACCGAAACGTTGATGGTTTTCATTCTCACCGTACAGAGATGGAGAACTCTCCTGGGGAGGTCTGGCTGTTACGTATCAGGAAACCCCCCACCTCCCGTGGCATCAAGAGGTCCTCTGCTACATTCCGACTCACCGTCTCCTTGAACCAGCTAGGAGACAGGAAAGAGAGAGAGAGAGAGAGAGAGAGAGAGAGAGAGAGAGAGAGAGAGAGAGAGAAGGAAAAGGAAAGATAATTATTTGCCTTCGCAACAGGATTCTCTTTTCTGATTGGCTGATGGGGTGACCATTAATTAAAGGGGTATGCCACTATTTTGGGGCTTAATACCGTTAAAATCGTTGGCCGGGGTTTATAAAGGTGGTAAAGTGTCTTATTGTTCATGTAAGTCGTTGCCTTGCTTTAAGACAAGTTAAAAGAGGGAATATGTCGCTAAGCTAGTGAAAGTCAATGTATCCATGTAGCATGCTACAATGCTACACGGATACATTGACTTTCACTAGCTTAGCGACATATTTCCTCTTTTAACTTGTCTTAAAGCAAGACAACGCTTAACATGAAAAATAAGACACTTTACCACCTTTATAAACCCCAGCCAACGATTTTAACTGTATTAAGCCCCAAAATAGTGGCATACCCCTTTAAGAGAGAGAGAGAAGGGAAAGTAAATGTAAATACAGTCATGTGGTACATGCACAAACACATGGGCTGTAAGTCATGACTGACAATTCAGTGTTTCCCACAGCATTATCTACGCCAGTGGTGTTGACTGGGGTGTCTCTGCTTTTATTTATTTCAGGTGACAGTGTGCTCACACAGCTAACATAAACTCCACTCCATATTTCTGATGGAAGAATAATATCTATCTAATTATGTAGAGACATCGTATGTTTAGTACACACACACAGGCACGCACACACGCACGCATGGGCAAATACACACACACACACACATATGCATGCTTGCATGCTCGTACAATTGAAACCCTGAGACGAAGAACCATACAAGTCCAAAAGAAAATTGTAAATGTCCACATTTTTAAATACCTGGTAACATTTTATTTTTAACATTGACATTAAAAAAATCTTATATTATTATAATTAAGAAGCTTTTGTTTTCTGACTTCAAGAACAATCAAAATAAAAAAGTAATTTTCAAACTGCAAATTAAAAAAAAAACATAGGTCTATGTTCAAAATGTGAAAATTGGACTTGTATGGTTCTTCGTCTCAGGGCTTCAATTGTAGACAGGTTCAAATATACGGATACACTTTACTTGATGCCGGCGTCATACGTATGACATAACAGTGTCATAACATTGTCATAATAGTGTCATGAACTAGTCTTAAACATAATGTCATAAACGTTTTATGGCCATGAAAAGTTGACATTGTTATGCCTGTCTTTGTTATAACCGAATTTCACTTAAAGACAAAGTAAAACAGTGTTTATGACGTTGACATAATGTTTATGACACAGTCATGACTGCATTATGACAATGTCATGACACCATTATGTCATACGTATGACGCCAGCATCAAGTAAAGTGTTACCAAATATACAGTACCTGGGAGGCTGCATGTCAACATAGTTTTTGGGCACAAATCCTTCATGGCCATGGAGCTCTGCTTTGTACCAGTCATCCTGAGTACCAAGGATCTGATGAAACAGAGAGAGACAGAGAGAGAGACAGAGAGACAGACAGACAGACAGACAGACAGACAGACAGACAGACAGACAGACAGACAGACAGACAGACAGACAGATAGACAGACAGACAGACATAGACAGAGACATTTTCAAAATGTTCCACTGCTCAATTGCTTTGGCAATACACATATCTGAATATTTCACATAAAGCACTTTTGAATTTGACTTTGAGAGAGAGAGAGACAGAGACAGAGACAGAGACAGAGACCGAGACAGAGAGAGAACACAAAGCGTTTGAGTAGCGCTAACTAGGCCAACGCGCCATGCAGGGTGCGCTGCACGGCGTGCTCTTCAGAGGTCCCTCACAACCACAGGAAACTGAGCACCCTGCGGTGCTCGCCTCTCGCCTCTCGCCTCTCGCGTAGCGTCCCGTTCCCCAGGGTGCCATACATAGCCTGCTGGCCCACAGCCGACTTCAAGGCCTGACCTAGGCTACAGTAGGCTGTGTGTGGACTTATTTCGAGTTTTCGAGTAAAAACTTTGATTCACGACGTCTTGCCACATGTATTACAAGGTTAGAGAGTTTACTTGTGACGGCCCAGACGTAGCCTAAATATCTTTCGACTTAAAAATGCTGACAATTGCTGCTACTTTAACCCCTTAGCGCAGAGCCTATGTTATAACCTTACCATCACCAAAAGTGTAATGGTTATGTCTTAATCTGTTACTTAATGCTCTTGGTACTATCATAGCAATGTTGTTCTGATGTAAGGGAGTAGTTTCAGCGAATAGGGAATAGGCCCGCCCGCCAGCGACCCCATCTCCACAAGGCTACGCAAACACAGAGATGCAAACACACACTCTGAATTTAAACATACTGTATTCTCAAGAAACTTCAACATCTGGTCCAACCCCAACCTACACTCTAACCTGGTGTACATGGTTTCTACCTTGATTACCTTGAAATACGTCATTAATTCTCTTTACGGTACGAAATGATACCTGGAGTCAGTGCTAAATGAGCAACAACAAAAACACACACTGACATCCACACCCACACACACACACACACACACAGACACACACACTCACCCACCCACACACACACACACACACACACACACACACACACACACACACACACACACACACACACACACACACACACACACACACACACACACACACACACACACACACACACACACACACACACACACACACACACACACACACACACACACACACACACACACACACACACACACACACACGATTCTAGGATAATGTGGGGCCCCAAGCGAAAATTCAAAAGAATGAACATTTTATACAAAATGTCCACTACTGTAGTAAAGTGTGAACTATTACTCACTATATTGGGGCTTGGGGGCCACACACACACACACACACACACACACACACACACACACACACACACACACACACACACACACACACACACACACACACACACACACACACACACACACACACACACACACACACACACACACACACACACAATGTCCTACTTTTGACACTTACTTTGAGGACGTCTCCTTTCCGGAAGCTGAGTTCGTCTTCGGCAGTGCCATTGAAATCGTACTTTCCTCTAGCCTCCATGGCGACAGGCAAGGAGAGGCAGCACAGCAGACCCCCGGGGATTACTGTACTGTACTGTACCGTAGCCTATGTGGTGGTCTAGTGTTGAGAGGAAAACAGACAGACAGGCAGTGAGGAGACAAAAGGTGTGGGAGGGTGAACTAAACACGTGGTACTGTAGCAATGCATACAGTAAATGCAGTGCATGTGAAGAGTTCAGATGCAAAACCCTCTAACTCCATTTCTGAAGACCTGCACTTCTATATTTTTAGAGAACCCCGTTGTTGGTTTGGTTTACAATTATGTACTTGATAATACATATAAATAGTTATATTACATAAATAAAATTTAAAAAATTGCAACTTTGATAAGCTTTGTATTAAATAAAAATGAATTAAGATTATTTTCTGAAAAGGCACTTAGGGGGTTTTGCATCTGAACTCTTCATGTGTACTACTACTCACTAACACACACACTGTAGCAGAGCCGGTTCTAGTCAATTTGGTGCCCTAGGCCAGTGGTCCTTAACCTTTTTTTCTTCAAGCACCCCATTACTTGTGCCCAAGACAAGCCCCGCACCCCCAACCCAAACTTCTACACGTGTATATACTATACGCACTAAAACATGATTTAAGGGATTCATTACAATGGTTCTTTTTTGAGACATTAATCAAAACCTTAATGACTTTAAAAGGGGACCAAAATATGTTTTAATTTGGCCCAATTATAAGGTTCCCCAGCAAAATTTCGGTCACAACCTCAACACAAACAAAATTCCACGCACCCCCTGAAATCTCTGGCGCACCCCCAGGGGGTGCCCGCACCCCAGGTTAAAGCGATGGTTCGGAGTAGAATCACCCTAATGCCATTTGAACCGTGACACCCATCCACCTTTACACCCGAAGTGTTTTCTGCCGCAGGCTTACATCAACAGAGTTGCCGTGTTATTCGATGTTTATTCCGGATAGCTTGACTCAAGCGCATATGGATACTGGGCACCGTCTCCAAACTTTCCCCACAAAAATAACATGTCATGACACCAAACTTCTACAGTATAACAAATGTGGTTTGTACTCACAAAAAGATGAATTTGAAACTTTGTACATAGTCCAGGAGTTTATTAGTAACAACACACGAGACGATTAGCTTTTCTGCTGCTAAACACCCGTCAACGTCACTTCCTCCAGCTGGGACTGTCCACTTATTGTAAGGTTTGTGTTTTAGTCCACAGCCAGGATATATGCACGAGTGTGGCATCGTCTTCTATTTATTAAATGTGGTAAAATTTAAATCCGAAGTGGTTAATTTCTAGTTGTAGCGCAAGCTGTCTTTTTGAGTTTTCCGCCTTCCGGACTCACGTGTATTTGTTTCCATCAACAAAGTCCCAGCTGGAGGAAGTGACGTCGACGGATGTTTAGCAGCAGAAAAGCTAATCGTCTCGTGTGTTGTTACTAATAAACTCCTGGACTATGTACAAAGTTTCAAATTCATCTTTTTGTGAGTACAAACCACATTTGTTATACTGTAGAAGTTTGGTGTCATGACATGTTATTTTTGTGGGGAAAGTTTGGAGACGGTGCCCAGTATCCATATGCGCTAGAGTCAAGCTATCCGGAATAAACATCGAATAACACGGCAACTCTGTTGATGTAAGCCTGCGGCAGAAAACACTTCGGGTGTAAAGGTGGATGGGTGTCACGGTTCAAATGGCATTAGGGTGATTCTACTCCGAACCATCGCTTTAAGAACCACTGCCCTAGGCGAGCACTCCCTTTCCAGCTCTCCTGTTTTTTTTGTGCATTTAGAAATTGGCATCTGTAAACATGTAACTGTAAACACTGTAAATGCTGAACATCTTATAGAGCACATCTGATCTAGTAGTTCCTACAAATATACTGTACTGAGTGACCATGAACATTGATTGTTAATGAGAAGTTTAATGTTTTATTTCGCTTAAAGTTTTTGGTATTACTGGCGCCCCTAAGTCATTTGGCGCCCTAGGCAACCGCCTTGTCTGCCTATGCTTAGCGCCGGCCCTGCGCTGTACACGTAGAGTATACCAAAAGACCCCCCGCCCACCCCCCGCCACCCCTTTACCTTCAGAGGCAATGAGAAGTTCCTTTCCGGTGGTTTTCAGCATCCACCACGAAATCTGCAAAACAAGTCATTCAGAAGAGGTTACTGAACAGCAAGTTCTCTCTTAAAAAAAGATATATATTTTTTTGTCTTTATTTATGACAGTATAGTGAAGATGGTGACAGGAAGCGAGTGTGGAGAGAGAGACAGGGAAGGACCGGCAAAGGATCCAGGCCGGGAATCGAACCCGGGTCGGCCGCATAGTGGTGAAGTGCCCTACCGTTAGGCCACGGCAGGGTATCAGTGACAGTTCTCAGTTCTACTTTTTACTCATATACCCATCCCAATGAAATGACTTCTATGATTCCCAATAGCTACGAGAGATGCTCATGGCACAGGCCAGACAAACGAGTCAGAGAATGTTAATCACTAGACTCGCCTGCAAATCGGTAGGCTATCAGAAAATCCATTCAATTGAATTCAATTCAATTACTTTCATTTCAGTTCAGTTCAGTTCAGTTCAATTCAATTAATAATATTGAACACAGACAAGAGGATACATGGCAACACAAATACAATTAAAGCAAACAACAAAAGCATACCACAGACCAGCTGTCACACACAAGTGAGACTACAGTGCAATTGCTGTGCGTGCGTGCAGGACTTTTTTGCCAAAGCTGTCCAAGTACATTTCAAACTAGTGATTACTGCTACACAATGGCCACGGTGCAAAGTTGCAAAGTTTTTTTACTGATTTGTTTATCAACAGGTAGTTGATGTCATTATGGGACCATATCAGGGCTATCCGGCAAAACATCAACGTCTAGAGTATCTGAGTATTGAGAAACCATGATTGTGAGAAGATTGTAAGAACCTTTCAACATCCTTGAGGGCCCCAAGCCCAGACCTATCTCCAAGTATCACTTTTCGAATGCAAGCTTCCAACCCTGTGTGCAGACAGATGACTTGCACACAGAATAGAATAACCGTTGCCTGGTGATGGTATGCACTGCAAATGCAGACAGTACTGCAATGAGGTGGACCGGAATCCAGAGGTGCCAGAAAGGGGAATGCAGTGGTGCATTTGCATCCCCGCTTTTGGACTCCCTAAATGAGGCTTCCTCCAAAGCAGACAAATGAGCAGAGTGCAGCATCAGGAACATTGCTTAGAAATAAAGAATGAAAAAAAAGCACCACCATTTTAAAACTCATTCCGGCGCCCTTGACGGAACCAGTGAATTCCCCATTTTGTGCTCTATCCTTAGCAGCAATTTGAATGCAAAAAAGCCAATGACTGTAATATCACCCATAAAAAGCTACTGTATCAACACGTAAAGCTGGTAAATTACTTCTAAGTGGCGCTTACAAAGTCTTACTTCATTACACAAAGACGACGCACCCAGTTTGATCTTGTATGCAACTTGCTTCATTCCTCTCCACTAATCTCTTACGATTCGAGATGATAGACTCCATGATGTGTCACAATTGCTTAAAAGACACGACCACTGTTATAGATGAGCTGATAATAGAATGGCAATAATCATGTCATAATGTATTGTATTACTAAAGGCCCTGTGTCCGATCATAGTGGTGCATAATAGTAAAGCTTTTTCAGTCGCTATTCCAGTGTTCCACTGGTGGAACGGCGTGCATTAAAGGGGTATGCCACTATTTTGGGGCTTAATACAGTTAAAATCATTGACCGGGGTTTATAAAGGTGGTAAAGTGTCTTATTTTTCATGTCAGCCATTGTCTTGCTTTAAGACAAGTTAAAAGAGGGAGTATGTCGCTAAGCTAATGAAAGTCATTGGATCCGTGTAGCATGTAGCATGGGCCCGGGCACTTTTGGGTCAAAGGGGCCCCTCATAATTAGTGGCGCAGAACAGACTCCATTTTTTTTTTTTTACATTTCTGAAAATATGGGCCCACAAGGGTGCGGGGCCCACCGGGAAATGCCATCTATGCCACATGGCCAGTCCAGCCCTGCCCCTGGCAGCGAGAGGAAACCCTGTGTGTCTGATTTCGTGCCACAATGTAGTGCTCTGTAAGTGGCACAGTAACCTCTGGTTAAGACTCTATACAGCGCATGTCTCGTCTCTCCTAGGGACTGTGGACATAATTGGGAGCGGATATGAGAGAAAACAGGACGATAATTACTATCACTTGCTTTCTGGAGAGGCGGGTCGGAAGACTCCTCCTAACATCCCCTTGGGTAGACGTGGACTTTCAATTCAATTAGCAGAGACGTACAAAGTGGCCTTTCTCCTTAAACTTAGAGGAGAAGAAAAGAAATCTGTCTGCGTGTAACATGCAACAAGGAGGGGAAAAAGAAAGAGATAGAGATTGGGTTTGCAGCTGGAGATGCTGTGTATTTTATTTAAGCATGACTCTTTTCTCTCTGTCTCTGTCTGTCTGTCTGTCTGTCTGTCTGTCTGTCTGTCTCTCTGCCTGTCTGTCTGTCTGATTCTCTGTCTCTCTCTCTCTCCCTCTCTCTCTCTCTCTCTCTCTCTCTCTCTCTCTCTCTCTCTCTCTCTCTCACACACACACACACGCACGCACGCACGCACGCACGCACACGCACACGCACACGCACACGCACACACACACACACACACACACACACACACACACACACACACACACACACACACACACGCCTCATATACTTTTACTTCACCCCAGAGACCATGCAGGAAGGGAGGGTCAAATTAAATTAGTTACGGTCAGATCGCAAAGCCAGTCATGGCATACAGTAATTGTATGCTCAATGTTTTCACATAATAGGAAGATGGAAGTTAGTATGCTTTCCCAGATCTTTGCAGTCTCTTGTGTTTAGCTTAACATGTTGACAGTGTAAATAGTAGATGAGCTGTCCAAATCAAGAGGGGAGAGTTAAACAGTCAGCTCTAGACACCTAACAAACCAGCACATCACACTGTGGTGTACAGTATGTACTATAAGTGAGATTCTTACCCGGCCAATTGGCTATCTAAAAATAGGCCCAAAAGCAGCTAGTCTGACGCTTGTTCACTTCAGAGCCCTCCAACATTTTACACTTTACTTCTGTAAAGTGGCTTTGAGTAGGCTACCAAGAAAAGCGCTATATAAAGCTGATCTATTATTATAATTATTATTATTATTATTATTTTAAAATAAAAAATGTATCATCTTAAAGACTCTCCTCTTTTGTGACTATCTACTAGACTAATGTCTGAGCTGCCCTTGCCCCAGGCCAGACTCTTGAAATGATGTGTGAAATGTAATGTAATGTAATGTAATGTATTATTTTACAATATCACATGCATCCATGTAAACTTGCCAAGCCAGATCAATATTCCTTCCTTATGTCTACTGTATTGAGGGACATGAGGTGTGTTTGTTTAATGTAGTCTACAGTAAGCACTTCTCCTCTTTGGTCAGTATTGTTATAATGGTTCATTCAGGAACCACAGATGGTCATCCTGCTTTGGCAAACTTTTATGGTGTGGTCATGCATTGAACAATGTTTCAGTCCTAGTCCTTTATCGGGTACATTTTCATTATATTTACTTGATGAAGGTCTAGGAATAAAACGTCATGTATAAAAGAAAACAGCAAAATGGTCAGTGTGCGTGAGGTTTTTATTTTTCTAACTGTCTGATGGTGTGGTCATAGCCTGTGAGAGGCTGAAGTGGAGTGAATTCAGAAGCACTGTCACTGTCCACAAGTTAATGGTCATGGAAACATACATTTAAAGTTGAAACCCTACAGGTATGAAGAGTTGCTAAGAGTTCCTCCATTTACGTGCATGAACTCCGCAAAAACCAATAGAATTCCAAAGGATATACACATAGGAGGCCTGCTTATACCGGGTCAGCTCTATGTTCCCACAGCCCATTGTTACCACAGGCCACTGGTCCCACAGCCCAATGGTCCCACAGCTTATGCCTGTTGCTCCACGTTCCCACATTCTAAGATATTATTCAAATATAAGCCATGTGTTCCACAACTCCATGTTACCACAATTCCAAGTAAACTGAGAGAACATACCTTTCTACCCGCCTTGGAATATAGGGTCTTAATTTGAGTAAATTCTTAGAAATGTGGGAACATGGAGCAGCAGGAATATGCAGTGGGACCATTGGGCTGTAGGACCATAGACACGCTCCCGCGTACATCTCTAATCAGTGACCAGTCACCGTGACATGTAAAGAGGTGACCGGTTCGATGACGTCATGACAAGGTGGAGACTTAAAGCCATATTATGCAAAATTAACAGTTGTCTATTAACAAATGTAATTCTTATCATTCATAAGTATTACCTCATCCGTTATTAATCACCTCTATCACCAAAGCGAAGTGTTCGTATATTCTTCATATTCAGCAAGTGAATGTACACAACAGTGTTCCACTCTTCCATTACCGCTCCGCCATCTTTACTACGGGGAGTCTAGAAGGACATTTCATCAGCTTCGCCCTTTCCGTTTCCACATTTCGACGAGAAAGTCAGAAGCACACAAGGTCCACACACACTCCAGCCCAGAGGTGGCGGTAATGCGCCGGTTGCCAACTCCCAAATGGCCACAACTAGAGGAAGAAGAATAACCAGCGTCTCATACGCACATAACAACTTAGCAAAGTTACTGGTTATTGATCATCGTTATGGGCATGGATCATGATCATACATATAGTCGGCCATCTGGTGAACAGCTTCGACCATCACCAAGGAAGCGCAAAAGAGAACAAGACAGGAAAAGATTTCGGCGAATCGCCAAGACTAAGGTCAACATTGGAGTTGCTTTGGATAAATGGAAGGAGTGAGGTGAGCAGTGAGGTGAGCAGCCGAGACATTACGTAACTTAGAAGGATGTTATCCCCTTTATCTCCCTTTTACATTAGTATTACTTTTAATTACTTATGTATGTACTGTTTTATAATAGCTTTGTTTAATAATATGTATTAATGTGTATTAATTAATTAATTGACTGATTGATTCTGCAAACCTGTCACCTCATCAGCCGTTATCCTTCACATACATGTATATGCTTCTTTTACCCAAAACGACATTTGCATTGACAATAATACAAAGATTGGCAATCGATAACAATGTGGAAAAAAAGTCATTACAGCTCTACTTGGATGGCTACTGTATGCATAAATGGCCCATAATGAGGTCGGAAATGAAACTGATTATTCCAGATGAAGAGCAGAAGGGGAAGTGGTGTAGAGAAGAGAGGGGAAATAAGTCAAATCAAGGCAGCGAAACTGAATGATGCCAAAGCCGCGATACTGTCCTACAGTGACCTCAACAATGGGCACAGCATACTGTGGGAGGGAGGCACTTTCAAATCTCTTCGAGACATAGTCTGACCAAGAGCATAACAATGAACATTTCCCAAACGGCATGGTTGACCCATGGTTTGCTACTGGTTGTTTGCTTCCCGACAAATTGGGAGGGGTTCCCGATTTTTCTGGAGCTCAGAAATTATATTTGTGTTGCTCCTAGTCTGACAAAAAGCAACGGCTTGGCTAGGCTACTATTATATATAGTCTGTCTAAATGCCCGACCCAGATTTTTTTATCTGAAGCGATTGCTCGGTGCAAGGAGGGAACTCAGCTCTGGTTTGAAACAATTGTACCTGCTCTCACCCAATTGCTGAGTGTTTCTGCTCCTTGACTGCTGTCTGTAACCCCTGCCAAAGGCGATTATACATCTTGGCCAATTATTTGCTGTTTTCACACAAACAAATTGAGAAAAAAGTGTTTTCCCGCACCGACAAGGGAAAACAAATTGTTGCCTCTGTGGAATCTGCAAAGCATATGTGTAACAAGAGGAAGGAGAGAGACAGTGAGGCACTGGAAGACCATAAAAAAAAAAAAAAAAAATTGCCTCCCAAAACGGCTCCCATTGTGGAGCCGGTTCCTATCGTTCACTTCAAAGAGACGGCTCTTAGAACCGGCTCGTTCACAACCGACACATCACTAGTACCAAGAACTGAGTGGAACGACATGGTCCAATTCAGTTCAATCACACACGCTAACAGGTAACAACCCCAGAATGGAAAATCAGGACAAAGGTATGAACTCAATTGGGCTACTTAACTCGAGGGGAGATGTAAAATGAGCACATTTTTTAAAAATGGTGGACGGCTCCTTTAAATGCTAAAGCTGGTTTAGCCACTTATTGTACAGCTTGTCCCTGCCTCTCTGTGATTATACACGGAGATTCAATTCAATTAACAGGGAAGTAAAAAGTGGCCTTTCTGCTCTCTTCTCTCTGTCACACCAACAGACAGCACAAATACGCACACAACACACGTACACACAAGTAAAATTCACACAAACACACACACATGCACACACACATGCACACACACAGGCACACACACAGGCACACGCACGCACGCACGCACGCACGCACGCACGCAGGCAGGCAGGCAGGCAGGCAGGCACACATGCACGCACACACACACACACACACACACACACACACACACACACACACACACACACACACACACACACACACACACACACACACACACACACACACACACACACACACACACACACACTGCCCCTAACCTGCCCAGTTTCATTCCTTGACAGCCTATACAACCGGAAGGGAGAGTCAAATTGAATTAGTTACGGTGATTTGGTTAAGCGTTTCAAAGTCTATAGTATGTCAAGTACATTGGCATAGGATGACGCAAACATGATTATTCTAATCTTTTTCTCATTTGTCATGCTTAGCTTTGAATTCTGACAGTTTACACGTTAGGAGGAGATTCAATATCCAATCATATGATGATGTGGAGCCCAGTAGGATTAACGGATGCTCTGAATTTATGCTGAAATGAAGATTTGTCAGAATACAGAAATAAACTGAAGTAAATAAACTGAAAATTGGTGAAGCGTAACGATTGATTGAACATGGTGATCAAAGCAATGGGATTTCCCAGGCTCTCACTATCCTCCACCTGTAAGGATCTGGTTTGCATGGCCATTTTACAAAAAGCTCAAATCTGAAATAGACATGGAGCGCTTGCCATTCATGTCAGGAACCACTGTACAGCTTGCCTGGTTAACACCAGACCTAATCACAAGTCAGATTGAAATGGTTGTGTAGAACTAAAGGTAGTATGGGAGTTCCCAGGCTACTGTACAGCACTGGGGGCTGAGCACCTCTAAAGATCAGATGCAACTAGAATCGCCTCTGGTTCATCCTCTTAACCACTGAGGTTAGGCTATATACTAAACTCTTAACTAAAGAATTGACAAAGGACAAAGGACTCTTCTTTTTTGAGCCAACACTCCTTGTTCCACAAGATCTTAGTAGGCTTCATGGTGAAGTGTGTCAAAGGGGCCAATGTCTCATCTTCATTTCAAATCAGTTTATTGGGACCATGTACAATTAAAACATACATGTTTCCATTTAATGCACTGTACCAGAGTTAGCATTAGGCTAATTTGCATCTGTAGTCCTTTAGTCTGTAGTCCTTTAGTCTTTAGCCTCTAGTCTTTCATCATGGACAATCAAATAATCAAAGACGTTTGAAATGAACAATCCTGTTCCATCGATTACTAAAGAAATTGCATAGGCCTATGGCTTTGGGTGTGCTTTACCCTCAGCCGTGTCACTGCGTATCTTCAGGTAGAGGTACCCTACCCACTAAGCCAGGGGTGGGGAACCTTTTTCATTCGAAGGGCCACTTCAAATTCATCCGAGGGCCGTAAAAGTCATCCGAGGGCCGTACTATGAACACAAACCAGGATTTTCCCCTCACTTTAGGCCAATATTGAAGGCAACCACCGTTTGAATAAACACTACCCTCTCTAAGTTCCCTGAATATAACATAATTACATCACAAAATGCATCACAAAATGCATCGATGATGTTACAGAAATAAAACACATCACTACCAGGGCCAACCAGAAGCCATGGTTCACAGGAGACGTTCACCGACTGCTGAGGGCCAGAGACAAAGCCTTCAGAGCAGGAGACGTAGCTGGCCTAAAGACAGCAAGGGCAAACCTGTCCCAGGGCATCAGGAAAGCAAAAAAGGAATACTCAGACAAAATAACAACACACTTCAAAGACAGCAGAGATGCACAGAGCCTGTGGCAGGGCATACAGGCCATCACGGACTATAAGCCTGCACCACGAAGCTGTGACAACAACACCTCTCTGCTAAACGACCTGAACAGTTTCTTTGCCCGCTTTGAAGCACAAAATGACACTCACCCACAGAAAACTCCCCCTCCCCCCCCATGATCAACCCCTTTACCTGTCCTCTGCCAGTGTTAAGAGGACACTGGCCACCATCAACCCACGCAAAGCAGCTGGCCCAGACAACATACCAGGCCGAGTGTAAGGATTGTGCAGAAGAGCTGAAGGATGTCTTCACAGACATCTTTAACATCTCTCTGGAGCAAGCAGTCATCCCATCTCTTTTCAAAGCTGCTACCATCATACCTGTGCCGAAGAAATCATCACCATCATGCTTCAATGACTACCGTCCTGTAGCACTGACGCCCATAATCATGAAGTGCTTCGAACGGCTAGTCCTGTCACACATCAAAGCCACCCTACCCCCCACCCTAGACCCCTACCAGTTCGCATACCGAGCCAAGCGATCCACGGAGGATGCAATTTGCTCTGCCCTCCATCCAGCCCTCACCCACTTGGACAATAAAGACTCATATGTGAGAATGAGTTCAGCATTCAATACCATAATACCACAACAACTCATCAGAAAACTGGACAAACTAGGTTTCAGCACCTCCCTCTGCAACTGGCTGCTGGACTTCCTGATGCAAAGACCACAAGCAGTACGGGTAGGGAACAACACCTCGAGCACCCTGGACCCTGAGCACGGGGGCTCCGCAAGGTTGTGTTCTCAGCCCCCTGCTGTTCACGCTGCTGACACACGACTGCACAACGACCCACAGCACTAACCATCTAGTGAAGTTTGCGGATGATACAACACTGGTGGGCCTCATCACCAAGGGTGATGAGACTCACTACAGAGAAGAAGTAGACCTGCTGGCCAGATGGTGCAAAGACAACAACTCTCCTGCTGGAATGTCAACAAGACCAAGGAGATTGTTGTCAACTTCCAAAGGGTCCAAAAACAACTGCCACCACTGACCATCGACGGCGATGCTGTGGAGAGAGTGAGCAGCACCAAGTTCCTTGGAGTGCACATCAGCGACGACCTCTCTTGGACCACCAACACTACATCACTGGCGAAGAAGGCCCATCAGCGTCTCTACTTCCTGCGCAAACTAAAGAAGGCAAGTGCTACACCCTCCATCATGACAACATTCTAGAGAGGAACCATAGAGAGCGTGTCCAACTGCATCACAGTGTGGGGAGGAAGCTGCACGGAGAAAAACAGGAAGACACTCCAGTGTGTTGTGAACACAGCGAAGAAGATCATTGGAGTACCACTCCCCTCCCTGCAGGACATTTACACCACACGCCTCACCCGGAAAGCACTGATGATCATCAAAGACACAAGCCACCCTGCACACAAACTGTTCAGCCTCCTGCCCTCTGGAAAGAGGTACAGGCGCCTCCGTTCCCGTACCACCAGGCTGGCGAGCAGCACAATGCACCAAGCGTTCAAGATGCTGAACACTCAACCCACTCTCCCTCCACTGTCAGCCTCTAGCCAGCAAGGCCACTGACAACCCCCCCCCCCCATCCCCCACCACCATATCTGCGACTGAACATTCCACCTGCACTACTATACTTGTGACTGAACTTTCAACCTGCACTAACTCAAAACATGCACACACACACACACACACACACACACACACACACACACACACACACACACACACACACACACACACACACACACACACACACACACACACACACACACACACACAACACAGCACACTGCACTTTCTGCACTAAACCCAAACATACACACACTGACACACACACACACACACACACACACACACAGACACACGAACACACACACAAGACGCACACCGCACCTTCTACCTGCACTAAACACATACACACACATACACACACACACACACACACACACACACACACACACACACACTGCTGCTGGTGTACTTGACAGACCTTTTTAATATTTATTTTTCTTCAAAATGCTACTATTACCATGTCAGAACGCTATAAAGGACTTTTTTTAGGAAAAGCACAACAATAATACCTCTTAATGTATGTCCTCTACAAGTCTTCTGTTGTCCAGTCTTGCACTTTAAATGTCTGTATGAGCACTGTCTATGTCCATACTGTCTTAAGTCCATGTATAAGTACTGTCTATGTCTATACTGTCTATGTCCTTACAGATTAGTCTATGTCTGTATGGGAAAGCAAGAAATGTAATGTCAAATTCTTTGTATGACCAGTGCATGTAAAGAAATTGACAATAAAACCTACTTGACTTGACTTGATAATTGTATTGTAAATGCATTTTCTAAGATTCCTTTAAAAAATATGCCATATTTCATGTGAAGCTGAATAGCATTCAAATTATACCGGGGGTCGGATAAAATGGCCTCAAGGGCCGCAAACGGCCCTCGAGACATAGGTTCCCCACCCCTGCGACTAAGCTGCTGACTGATCTCAGAGCAGCCGTGTCACTGTGTGCCTTCAGGAAGAGGTACCCTACCCACTAAGCTGCTGAGTCTGACTGATCTCAGAGCTGATAAAGTATAAGCCACTCATGCAAATAAAAGTGCTTGTCAGTGGAGCATGCAGACGCAGCTATCCCTGAAAAGACAGCAGATAACACGACAGACCAGGGCTTAGCTGTAAAATGGCAGACCAAATCCAGGCAGGCATCAGAATATCAGAGAAAGGGACTCAAAAATCACAAGTCTGTGAAATCAGTTCATAGTGGATGGATAGTAGAACTACTTGTTTTCAAGGTCAAAGTTGGAGATTTCCCATTTGGAGACAATATACAGTAGGACATACTTAAATATGGTAAAATGTTAAACTATGAGATTGAAACTTTCACAGTAGTTTATTCAAACTAAGACAAAGTTTTGTTTTTAAAAAATGTTTTTTTTTGTCTAAATAGGCCTATGTCTGAAATATGATTAAATATGCAAAGGAGATCACATGCAATTATATATGTGGTAATGTGCAACGACAGGCTAAACATACCCCCCAGATTGACTGGCCTATAAGTCTACTGATATTTGACTAATCTTTTTCCATTACTAGATATCTATTCACCTGTGGAAGACTTGACAAGGTCAAATGATGCCTTCCAGCTTTTTTGACTGATGATAATGAACCAACACTGAACGTGTGGCACTTTATTCATTACACTTGTAGACATTTCTTCCCCATCTGAGCTGCTTTGGCAAACTTTGTTTTGCCATGTTCTACTGTAGCTCCTGTCTTGTGCTACAGCGTGTGAAGGACAGGAGCATATGTGACGGAGCTGTCCCGCACGGTTCGTCCCCCTTGGGGACACGAACCTGCCGCCTCGTCAACTACGTGTACATCGGTTTGCAAATGGGAGGCACAGTACGAGCGCGCTGAGCTAAAGGGCCGGTCCAACAGCCCGCACTAAACTGAGGCTTTGGGAGGGAGGTTTACTAACGCTCCACGCCACACTCTGCTAGTTGGCCTCCGTTACACATACATAGATTGCTTTTTCCTTCAAAAAACTGGCATGAGACTAAGAGATTCTTTTATTCTGGATTCAAATTCGTCAGTTCTGTATTTGACCAGTCAGTCTACTCTCTTCTGTTCATTTATTCATATTCAATCTCTCATTTTTTGCATATCAATGTGTGCAGCATACAGTATGCCCTGTGTGTACTTCACATTTAGTCATGAATCTGTTTGATCATTAACTTCAATATGCTCTGATAGTTTGCATTACAGTAAACAAACTTGTGGCTTGCTGCTCACTTCTGTGTAATCTGGAACATCAAATATAAACTACATCGTGTTATAATCCAGATTATTTCAAAACCATCTATCATTTCAGATGACTTTTTTGTTTGTTTGACATAAACCCTATTTGCAGCTATTCCTGAACCGACTCTACTCTCAGATTTAGAGGGCAGCAATTTAATAAAAAGAGGGAACAAACACTGATTGAACAAACAGGTCTTTCAAACGGATCTCTATCACACGCGTGCACATGTCTGGGTGTGCTCTCTCTCTCACACTCACTCTCTCTCAAGCAAACACACACACACACACACACACACACACACACACACACTGACACACTGACACACACACACACACACACACACACACACACACACACACACACACACACACACACACACACACACACACACACACACACACACACACACGCAGAGCCGGCGCTCCCAATACGCTCACTACGCTCTCAGCGTAAGGCCTCGCGCGACCCGTTACGTTACTGACGTTGACAGTTTAAAAAAAAAAAAAAAATGCCGCGAACTGATTTCATTGTTTATTATTGATTCCGTCACACAAAACGTGAAACGTCCAACATGAAACGACATTTTCCCTGCGGAAACGACAAAAAGAAAAAGAGAATTCATGACAATGAGGAGCGACGAGAACAGCAGTCAGGTAGGCAACGTAACTCGGGGTAGGGTAGGGTAGGCAACGTAACTCCCTCAGGTAGGCAATTGTAACTCCGTATGCTTCCACTCATTGTGATCCTTCTTCTTCTGTGGCTAATTTCGTATGGAGCAGAAGTGTCAATGGGCCTTTGTATTGCACAATAATGCCGTGTTAAAAAGTGCCCAGGTCTCCGATACAGTCACATGTTGTAAAAATGGGGATTCACGTTTTAGTTGTTTTAAAAGGTAGAAGTTGTTGAGAACCACAAGCTGAGCAGCGTTTCGTTTAGCTTTTGTAATTAGTTCAACTGAATCAACACAGGTAGCCTAGGCTAGAGAGAATGTGAGAGGAAAGGGTGGTGTTGTCAACGTTTTACTGTTGTTTCTAAAGGTGTACTAGTTGAATCATAATCTGACGAGCCGTTCGTTTAGCCCATGAAACGTCAGTGCAGTCGAAGCAACGGATGGAGTGGGAGAGAAGCGGTGCCCTCTGTGTGTGTGTGTGGTGTGTGTGTGAGTTTGAGCGCGCGCTGTTGTATGCGTGGCTGCCTCTCGATTGTTTAGAAACAAATAGGCCTATCAACATAGGGCCTACAGACATTGATTTTGGTTTTAACAGGCGCTTAAGATTTTTGATAAGACGTCCGTGCAGTCTAAGCAATGGGAGGAGGGAGTGAGGGAGAGAGAGAAGGAGTGCCGTGCGTGTGTGTGTGTGTGTGGGGTGATAACTATAGCAAGGGGGCGCGGCTTGCCTGGATAGACCTTTGGTGAATGACTGAAACTTGTGACGAAGGTGAATCCCAATAAATAGTGAACACAACATTAGGCTATTCACAAAAATGTGTGATAACATTCATAATAACACATGTTATATAGCTAAATCATTTATTTTACATATGAGTTTCTTATCATAGGCCTATTCATTTATTTTTTAAAAACGTTTTAGACCAGATTACTAAAGGCAAGCTACTAGGGGGCAGGCTATAAAATATGGTAATTTTAAATGCAAACAATTTGATGGAGCTAAATTAATTGAAGCCTTAGTTATATTTTACAGGCGCTATGCTTAAGTTTCTGACCAGCTCAGACTCCAGTCAGTCAGCCAGTGGAGGGCCAGCACAATGTTCAGGTAGTAGGCCTACACAGATGAGCCAGGTAGACCTGCAGCTGATGAGGTAGTCACATGTTCAGTACAGCCACCGTTGTCTACATGTTCACAATCTGTTATGACATTATTGATGTTTTTGTCTCAAGAGCGCAGAAAGGGAGACTTTTTAATTAAGCTTGATTTGAGTCAAATTTTGTGTCTGTGGTTCGCGTTTTGCGGTGGGGGGGTCGATGGGGGGGTTGCGCGCTTTATGAGGGCCCCTTGGCATATTTTTGCCTAGGGCCCCATGGAGGTCAGAACCGGCTCTGCACACACACACACACACACACACACACACACACACATACACACACACACACCTGGGCTTTAGGGAAGTACATTTACTGTATTTTCACAACTGAGCAAACATGTAAGTGTCCTGTCCTTGCATGCCACAGTTGTCCCATTAGTGTGCAGCATGTGAATATCTAAACATTAACCCACTCAGGAGCTGTGCTCTCTCTCTCTCTCTCTCTCTCTCTCTCTCTCTCTCTCTCTCTCTCTCTCTCTCTGTCTCTCTCTCTCTCTCTCTCCCCCCCCTCTCTCTCTCTCTCTCTCTCTCTCTCTCTCTCTCTCTCTCTCTGAGAAGTTGCAGATAAGCAAGCTGGAAATGCCCAAAACGTTCCCCATGTGTGTTTCAAACCTCCAAAAAATGTTTTTATTTCTTCCAACTTGATGCTGCTCTGCCATTCATTGCGCGATCATACAGACTGGCTAAATAAAATAACATGGGGTTTGCGCTAGATTCACTTGTAGGCCTATACTGTATCCAGAAGCTGATAGACTTCAACAGTGATGAGGAAGACATTGACCGACAATTGTGATCTTCAGGAAACATCATGGAGACATACTGAGGCAGTGACACGGGACTGTGGCAATTTTTCAGCTTTTTTTGTTCAGCAGGTTTGTGATGCAGAAAAAAGATGTATACATTTGTTACATAAAGAGATGTCCGCGTACACTGTTGGCCAGCACTCTATGTTTACTGCAGTGGTGTAGTCTACTTTTTTATGGTGGGTAGGCCCCTATACTGTATATTTGAGCATTTTCTGAAGTGGGTATACTGTAGCCTATATATTTGTGCTATTCAAAACAATGGATCAATCAATTTTAAGTGGGTATACTGAAATCCCTGAAATTTAGAAGTGGGTATACTCCGTATACCCGTGTTCTACGTAGACTACACCACTGGTTTACCGTATAAGACCACAAAAGACATATCAGATGCAAACCAAAAGCTTAATGATAGTGACTGTCTGTTTTGATAATAAGGAGATGCCACATCATGTTGTGTTTTGGATGTCATTGCGATAAAGGGACTGTCTCATGTTGGCTGCTTTTGTTTGAATAGAGTTCTTGGCATCCCAATCTGGTAGGCTATCTAATGAAAACTGGTCTATCAGCAACACCTTTACCAAATTACATCATCATAGGCCTACATCATCATCATCATCATCTTACTTGCCATTACTTATCTTACAGTAAGCTATACCATATGACTACCCCCCCCCAACACACACACACACACACACACACACACACACACACACACACACACACACACACACACACACACACACACACACACACACACACACACACACACACACACACACACACACACACACACACAAACGCGCGCGCGCGCGCGCACACACACACAGCACTCTTCATAACTTTGTATGATGGCCTTTCCAACACTATGCCTATGCTGCTGCGCGCGAGAGAGAACGTGAATAAGTACATTGCCTCCTATTAAACGCAGACTGGTGGTCTCTGATAAGCGGGGGATAATCAGAATAAACCAAAACACAGAGGAAATTAAGTTCGCTTAACACAGGGGTGTCAAACTCAAATTCACAGTGGGCCAAAATCCAAATCTGGGACGAAGTCGCGGGCCGAAATCAATGTTCAAAAAGTACTGAAATTGTGCATACATGCTTACAATACTCAAATGCTTACATCTTAAACACTCAATCCCAGCAGATATTGTAGTTCAAATGTGCCTGCACAGTCTGTTGTGAGTGGTAGACATGACTGATGCACTTGTATGAGCATGTTTGATGCCCAAAATTTCATGTTCAAGTCATATTAAAACACATTCATGGGTAGGGGGGGCAACTGTAATAGGCTACACAATTGAAATGATCTCGCGGGCCAAATAAAATGACTCCGCGGGCCAAATTTGGCCGCAGGGCCTGAGTTTGACATCCCTGGCTTAATACATTCACTTTAGTAATGTGACTTACGTTTAATTGCAGTCGG
The DNA here is from genome assembly GCF_034702125.1 of Engraulis encrasicolus. Taxonomy (NCBI): domain Eukaryota; kingdom Metazoa; phylum Chordata; class Actinopteri; order Clupeiformes; family Engraulidae; genus Engraulis; species Engraulis encrasicolus. The sequence goes on along the minus strand of NC_085858.1, from coordinate 44,334,645 downwards.
AATCTATTTCCACTACCGCAGAAGAGCCGCCGATTGGCAGAGTCGATGAGAGATGAACGGTCGTCTCTGTCAGACAAGCCCCTGGATCCGCTCATGCATAATTGAGAAGAATTACAGCATCAAACTTTCGGTTTCGGATGTAACGGCGTTTCCTACCCGCTGTACGATTCCGTCTCTTTTGTTGGCGGGATGACAATAAAATAACCCTACCTCAAAGTTGCGCAACCGACCCACGGCTTTTGAGTGCTGCGTGGTACCACCTACGGTTGTCTCTTGCATGAAGTGAAGCAGCGTGCTGTGTGTGCACTCCGTCAAGCATCACAGTGTCTCAGCAACAGTAGACCCCTCCCAGCAGATGATCTGAATTGTGCGCATGGAGAAAACGAACGTGCCCACTAGGCTACCAAGGCTAAGTAGGATGATAGATCATCTTAAAAGTTAGTTTAGATTACTTTTTGGCTTTCTGGGGCTGTTTTTGTCCACATAATGTAATTTTCCAAACATACATGGGCCTAATAAATAGTAGGCCTATCAATAGGTCTAATTCCAAAACTTCCAAGGATTGGATTGATAGATGGGCCTATACCAAGATTTAAAGTGCAAGAAGAATGTAGGCACAGGCTATTGCAAGAGCAAAGGGAACTGACAGGAAAGTTAAAAAGAGTTTGGCATTATGGCAACTTTTATGGCCCTCAACCCAACCAGAGTTTGGCATTGTGGCAACTTTATGACCCTCAACCCAACCACTATCTATCCACACACTCTCTCTCACACACACACACACACACACCACCAATACTACCAGCTGTGCACTAAAAAAAATTGTGCTGCCTAACACTGGACTGGGCCATAACATGTTAACCACATTGTAGTATTTCAGGGTCGGACCATGCATTTCATTTCATTTATTTACTTATTTTTGTGGATATTTGGATAAAAAAGGGGATATTTTGTTGATCTTGCACATGCTCAGGGCTCAACTCCATGTTTGAATAGAAAACGGAAACTTGTCGGTTCTTGAGATATAGGGCTCTTCTCTGAATTAGGGAGCTGAGACAGAAAGAAATAGGCTTCTTCTTCATGCATTCATTTTTGTTGGTATCTGTGGTCAGACTGGCGGCAAAGTCACAAGACCCTTTCTGGTCAGGAATGTAATTTCGCAATTCTTTAATATTTAGGCCTAAGACACATATTAAAAATAGTATAGGCTACTACGCTGTTGTAATAGGCCTCGTCACAGTATTGATCAATTTTGTAAGACTGACAGCAGTGATGCATGATCTATGCTGTCCTCTACACTTCTTCATGAGTAGCTGTCAAGTCTACTCTGTCAAAGCACCCTAAATTTACTCTCCTCTGTATACAGTACGTCACCAAAAATGTAAATGCAGGCCTATTGTCTGACTGATGCAAGAAAATGCTTGGAACCGACAAAATTGCTTTATTGACGTCTACATGTACTTGGCTATCCAAATGCCTTCATAAACAACATACGGTACTGTATATTCTGAAAAAAAAAGCAAAATGTGAATGAATGAATGAATGAATGAATGATTTTATTTGACACATTCAGTTCATATAAATAAAATAAATACATGATTGAGTATAATATAAACCGTACCACATACTTAAATTAATAGAAAAAAACAGAGAGTCAGGATAGCACAATAAAGCTCAGAAGTTTATTTCCATTGTGGTCCTTGGTGTAATGTTTCCTTAGTTTTAAAAGTTCTTTTGAAGTAGGCCTACATGTTTGTCTTCATTAGAGTGTAATGTGGTATGCACCATCTATGGCAGGGGTCCCCAACCTTTCTGGGTCTGAGGGCTACTGTGAGGGCTACTCGAGGGCTACCAAGGGCTACCAAGAGCTACCCGAGGGCTACTTGTTTGTTAAAAATCCTCTACTGATGTCTTGACATCCTTCCCAACCACACTATGATTTAATGATAATTCGCTTATAGGTTAAAAAGAAATAATCTCATATTTAAATTAAGAAAAACATTAACTGTGACTGAAATCTTGTAGTCATCACTGTTTACTAACATCCTTGGTGGACACATCAGAAGCTCCTGGAGGGCTATTTGGCGCCCGCGGGCACCATGTTGGTGACACCTGATCTATGGGTTTGGGAGGATAATCTCATGTTTAAACCACCATCCCAGATAAGTCATCCTTCCATGTTTTATTTTAGAATTAAAAAAAAAAAATCATAAATGTGTCTTGTCACGATTAGTGTTTATTGCCACGGGTTTGTTAGACTGCAATATGCAAAACTGGGTAAAACCCAACTGATGGAGGAACTGATATACGTACTGTTGATTTTCACTTTTACCAAACCCTTCCAAAAGCAGAGCTCTGCTTCAAATGTAGCTTCATCTAAAGTGAGGTTTTGACTTTGACAATAATTAATTGGGAGAGACAATGTTCAATTCTCAAAACATATTCCAGACTTTCTTGTATTTTTCCAAAAAGAGAGAAGGGAACGCTTCACTGGGTCATGTATCCAAGTAGTAAAGAATGGTGCTCATCAAAAAAATCTTGGGTGTCCAAACTGCCATGAAAAGATTTTGTAGAACATTTTGTAGCCAGAGTTCAATAAAGGTTTCTTTTAAATTAAGTAAGGAGTGCCTCAAATATTCTTTCATCTTTTCATAGGCCTATGTATCAACATTTGAAAGTTCTCCGATCTTCATCATAACACTTTCTAACAGGTGTGTTTCTGCTTTTTATCTTGTTTCCATGGCTACAGAGTGACAAGAAGCAAAAAAAGCTATATTCACATGACTAGCTCTAAGGCTCCATCCTAAGATTTAATCAAAGAAGCTGAGCAAAAATGTCTGACAGTTGAGATATTATCTCCCAAAATAATAACTTCTGGTGCATTTCCATTAAAATAGGTTTCTTAACCCCTTAGCACAGAGCATATATTAGTTATAACCTTACTGTCACCAAAATTGTATAAGCTGTGTCTCAACCTGTTATTAAAGGCTCTCGGTACAGTCAATGTTGTTATGATGTACTGTAGTTGAGTATTTTCAGCAAATAGTAAATAGGCCCACCGGCGACCCAAAGAGTAGGTCTAAGTTAATGGGGTAGCCTCTGAGGATCAGCAATAAATATTACTTCAGGTTATTCATAAATCAATACACATAATGTAGGCCTACAGAGCATGCAAAGAAGCAAAGAGTTTGATTTCTTTGCTTGTTTGACAAATGATTGGATCAGCAAATATTCAGTAAGCAAAACTAGCCAAAAGTTCCATGCTAAAGCCTCACATAGGCTACTCACTGTATTGGACATGCATCATTTTTGTTTTTATTTTGTTATTACAATGGTTTACAATCTTTTGAAGCTTTACAAAACGGAGGACCACCTTCTATGTTTTATAATTAAAATGTGACTGAATGAGGCTAGCCCCTTGTGCTGAGTGTGATGTAGTTTGTGTGTGTGTGTGTGTGTGTGTGTGTGTGTGTGTGTGTGTGTGTGTGTGTGTGTGTGTGTGTGTGTGTGTGTGTGTGTGTGTGTGTGTGTGTGTGTGTGTGTGTGTGTGTGTGTGTGTGTGTGTGTGTGTGTGTGTGTGTGTGTGTGTGTGTGTGTCACGCATATCAATTTGGGTGTAGAATTGTGCAACACTGTGCATGTGAATGTGACAGAGAGAGGGGGGGGGGGTGGAAGGTCGGAGGTGGGAGGGGGGGGGGGGGGTTGACTGCTTGGTGTTTGCGAGTTTGCACTTAACTCTTACCGCATGCCTGCACCTTGGTCAACACCCCCCTGAGTGCACCTGCAGCGGTAGCAACAACTCTGCACACTTCCTTCTGAAACCAACGACCGTGATGAAGAAAGTCAGCCGAGAGGAAGAGAGCGGTAGAGAGGTAGAGCGATACAGACATTCAGAGAGATAGAGAGAGAGACAGAGACAGAGAGAAAGAGTGAGAGAGAGACTGTGAAAGTGACAGAGAGGGGGCGGGGGTGATAGAGAGAGAGAAAGGGGGAGTGACAGAGAGATAGAGAGAGAGAGAGAGAGAGAGAGAGAGAGAGAGAGAGAGAGAGAGAGAGAGAGAGAGAGAAGTCCGAGAAAAGAGAGATGAAAGAGGAAGAGTGAAACCAGAACGGGACGATAACGAGATTATTTTGATCAGAAATAAAGGAACTGAACTGAGGACATTTGAATGATTAAAAAAAGATCTATTCTGAAACCTTTAGGCCCACGTATACCGTAGATGTGTACAAGTGCAACACATCAAGCCTACATATCTTCATCAGGGTTGCCAGATGAGGCTGAAGATTTCCAGCCCAAGAAAATGTTCAAAACCCGCCTGGAAGCACTAAATCCTGCCCAATTCTATTGATTTCTATGGCCAAAAATTGGGCGTTTATTTTTTCCTGCTAAATGCCATTTTTACCCGCAGACGGGCATCCTGAGCAGCCCAATTGGGCGGGAAACCGCCCAATCTGGCAACACTGATCTTCATCTGACTAGGCCTGTTTTCTGTTTGGCATCCGCAATGAAACTGAGGTGGTGAGGATACTGTAAGGTTAACCAGCGCAACTCACATGCAAACTGGGGACGGTGCTGGGGGGAAAGAAGAGAGGGAGACAGAAAGAAAGAAAGAAAGAAAGAAAGAAAGAAAGAAAGAAAGAAAGAAAGAAAGAAAGAAAGAAAGAAAGAAAGAAAGAAAGAAAGAAAGAAAGAAAGAAAGAAAAAAGGGAGAAAGACAAAGAGAAAGTAAAGACTCAAAAGTAGGCCTACAGTATAAGTGGAGTAGTACTTCAATTCCCATTAAATATGACTCCTACTTAAATCCTGAGGACTGTTCCACATGCAACATTAGTAAGGGAGCATATGCTTGCGCACAAATGTGTACCTCCTTATATGATGTACAACAACATGTTTGTGCTGTGAAATACTGAATTATTGGGTTGTTTTCACACCTGGTTTAAAACTTCACACCTGGTGAGCTCACTGCCAGTCAAAGTGAAACCTCTGCAATCAAAACGTTTTTTGTTTTTTTTCTCACGACGATGAGTTTTTGTGGCGTAATGACACATTTATCCAGTACTTGAATTTGTCATTTAGAGCAGTGTTTCTGTATGTAATCTACTGCAATACTTTTTACTTCACTTTTTTTCTACAATACTATTTATTCAGTACAGTACATGACTATATAGGCCTAATAGAATAGTATTCATATTTTAGTAATTATGAAGGAAACTATTGGAAGCAATAACTGTATAACGAATGATTCAGGACAAAAAACTAAACTTCAAAGGTAAACAAAAGACACGCACAAGCATAACGAGGAAGGTTTTTGTACTCAACTTTCGGTTGGCATCTAGCCATTACTTTGTCCATGTAACTAGAAACCTTTTCCTGGAATTAGTTTTCATTGCCGAGTTGAAAAGATGTGTTCATCTAAGGGGAAGTAGGCCTATTAGTGGAGCAGCTACAAGGCCAATATGGCAAGAATCGTGCAATTTATGATACAAGCATGAAATTTGGCAGGTATGTGCCAAAGACCCTTACAATCAAATCTACCCGATTTGCCACTTGAAATGGCGGCCATTTTCCAAGATGGCCGCCAAAAAATACCCCAAAAGTTGATTTATTGCAAAGAATTGACATATAAAATTATGATACAAGCATGAAATTCGACACGTTTGTGCTCAAGACCAGCATAAATAAATCTATCTGATTTGCCACTTGAAATGGCGGCCATTTTCCAAGATGGCCGCCAAAGAATACCTCAGAAATTGATTTTTTGCACTGAAATGACCAAACAAATTGTGATACAAGCATGAAATTCGGCATGCTTGTACACACGACCAATTAAATTAAATCCACCTGATTTGCCACTCAAAATGGCGGCCATTTCCAAGATGGCCGCCAAAAAGACCCCAGAAATTGATTTATTTCACCAAATTGACCAAGCAAATTATGATACACACATGAAATTCGGCATATATGTGATCAAGACCAATACAATCAAATCCACCTGATTTGCCACTTGAAATTGCGGCCATTTTCCAAGATGGCCGTCAAAAAGACCCCAGAAATGGATTTATTGCTCCAAATTGACTAAGCAAATTATGATACACACATGAAATTCAGCATATGTGTTAAAGACCAATACAATCAAATCCACCTGATTTGCTACTTGAAATGGTGGCCATTTTCCAAGATGGCGTCTGTTGTATAGAATTGCAAATGTGGTCTAAATTGTTCATTATCCTTAATTCAGATGATGAGGTGATACAGATGTCAAATAAGCCCATGTTGATAACATTCCAATAACGCCAGTTATGCACCCCCACCCCCAACAAAAAATGACTGCTAATGACATGCTAATAATGCAATGACAATGTGGTAATAATATGCTAATTCCTGGTTTTATCGATGATGCTCTTACATAATGTGGCGATGTTGCTCTAACGTGGCGGTAGCATGGTAATAGCTAATAATGCCAGTTCTTGATGCCGAGGGAGGGTGGTGCGTGATGATGCAGCTAGAAAAATCCAAAATAAATAAAATGTAAAGAAAGCTGTTGAGGCATCAACATAGCTACATCCTGATGAGAAACAACAGCCTAAGTGAACAATCACATAGAATCCCAGATTCATGAAAACAACACTGGTTTATTCATCAGTGCAGTTTTACCCAATGGCCTAATGGAATAACTTATGAGGACTTATACTTTATACTGTTTTATGGACATTTATACAGTTATAACCCCTTTGCAAATACCCTATGTTAGACCTGTATTGTCTTCAAAATTGCAGTGATCTTTATCTTGAAGTCTTTATCTGTTACTTAAGGCTCTCTTTAATGTCTTAGCAATGCTGTTATGATGTAGTTGAGTCTTTCCAGCAAAGTGTGAACGGGCCTGTCTTTTTGATGAGGTTAGGAGTCTATGACTGAATCTCATTTCACCCCCTTGAGGGCTGTGTATACTCTCTTTGCCGCCTGTCGCACAGAGGTCAACGCAGACCGTTTTGATTTTTGCTCGATCTGGTCTGCGCTGTGAGAGGATTCAAACTGCCTTCAATACAAGGAGTAAACTACGTGTCTGTTGCCTTGTAGCTACACAGCTACACAGACTCAACGACAATGGAAATGAAAAATGCAATAAACGTCAACCTTTTTTTTTGATTGCACTATCCACCGCGGTAGTTTGGAACAAGGAAGTGGGTCATTGTCGAGAACAGGTTGCACAAAGCAGAATGAACTATGAAAACACTATTTACTGTCCCGATATAACTTCAGCATCGTAACTTGCAAGTGCACGTGTTGTCTTTGGTTCGTGTAAATAAATGAAGCTACAAAGCATGAGGAACTTATTTAATGAACATCTCATAGTCCGTAGCCCAGTGAAGGTTAGAACAAGGAAGTAGCTGTTTGTTCTCGAGCACAGAGCAGCCTGGTCGAGAGGACCAATCACAGCGGCTCTTGCTGCCGTTAACCGCGTAGCTGTCTGCGAGCAGTCACATTTTCAGGTGCACACTTTAGCTTTAGCCCTACGCCTTTCCCTAGGCTGTCCGAATTCACGTTAAGACAGAGGGGTAGGGGTAAGGGGCTTTCTACCCCTTCAAATAGAGATTTTCCAGAGGAAGACTTCAAACGGAGGGGTAAGACCTATTTCCCCCAAATGCATTGTGAATGTCTTTAAAAAAGGTTGGCATCCACAAAAGCACCCAAAAATAAGTACTTTATGTAATTTATGTTTTTACTGTTGTAATAAATGTTGCATTGTACTAAGTTAAACATTGTCTCAATGGGTTATTTTCTCCAGGAAACGTGCATGAAAAAATTGCTATTAATGTCTACTTAATGCATGGAAGTTGTGAAGGAATTGCGAGGGTCATGCAACACCGTTGTCCTTTTTTAAAATTGTTGTCCGAGTGATTACAAGTAATATTGTTGGTTTAACCATCGAGAGGCTGATTTTTGAATGCTATGAGTGTCATGCCGGGATTGTTGAAGGGGTGTCTCAATTCGTAGGGGTTGCGTTTCAAGGTTTGAAGGGACGAGGGGCAAGGGGAAGGCATAGGGGTGTTCAAACTTCACAGTGTACAAAATGAGTGTTGTACAAATGACAGAGCACAGTTTAACTTTATAAGGAATTCAATGACATACAGTGCATCTAGCCATTTGTGTCCTAAATTCATTTTCTATTGCTTACTGCTTCTCAATTGGGTCTCTACAGCCCCCCAGGGGGTATTGGGGAGTCCTGTGGGGTGTTGAGAAGGATAAAGCTGAGAGGAGGTAGTACTCGCAATGCATTCAGGGAAATCTGTCGAAGCCCTCCGTCCGTGGAGTGAGGTGTTGGAAAATCTCCGCGCGGATGGGATGAAAGCCCTTCGCCGAACCCCTACCCATCTGTCTGAACGTGAATCGGGATGCCACTACTCTTACACGTGGACGCGCAAAACGGAGGCAAAGGGGATCGGCGTAGGGCTAAGGGGTGTAATGGGATTCACCCTTAGTTGTCAATGGGGGGAATTAGTCAATTCTATTATTTGATAATAAGGTGGGGGGGGGGGGGAGGGAGGAGTTGGGAGGCTTGTTATGAGGTCAAGGGGGCATTTGTTCACAAAAGGTTGAGAACCACTGCTATAGCTATTCTAGCCCCCTATAGTGTATAGTGCTTTTATCAATTTCTTCTCTGTGTAGGATAATGCCCCCTGAAATACACTAACACCTCCTGCCATATTACCGTAAATTTCCAAGTGGCCAGCAAGTCATTAAGATTTGATTATATTGCTCTATAGCACAAACAAACAAAATTAGAAGCTTTTATCATAATTTTCTTGCTGGATTCCGCGCTAAATTCAATCTTTTTGGAGCCCATATTGTGAAATGGCTACCATTTCAAGTGGTAAATCAGGTCAATTTTATTGTATTGTTTGTTAGCACATTTACACAACATTTCATACTTGTATAATAACTTACTTGGTCAACTGTGTGCAAAATTCAATATCTATGGTATGGTAATCTACGGTATTTTTGGCGGCCATCTTAAAAAATGGCCACCATTTCAAGAGGCAAATCAGGTGGATTTGATTACATTGATCTTGTGCACATTTATGTCAAACTTCATGCCTACATCGTAATTTGGTTGATCAATTGTGTGTAAAAAATCAATTTCTGAGATCTTGGCGGCCATCTTGGAAAATGGCCGCAAATTCAAGAGGCAAATCAGGTAGCTTTAATTATATTGGTCTTGGGCTCATGCATGTCGAATTTCATGCTTGTATCATAATTTGTTAAGCCAATTCTATGCAATTCATCAATTACTGAGGTATTTTTGGCGGCCATGTTGGAAAATGGCCGCCATTTAAAGTGGCAAATCAGGTGGATTTGATTTCATTGGTCTTGAGCACATACATGTTGAATGTCATGCTTGTATTATGATTTGCTTTGCCAATTCTGTGCAATAAATCAATTTCTGAGCTCTTCTTTGGCGGCCATCTTGGAAAATGGCCACCATTTTAAGTGGCAAATCAGGTAGATTTAATTGTGTTGGTCCTGAGCACATACATGTTCAATATCATGCATGTATCATAATTTTATATGTCAATTCTTTGCAATATATCAATATCTGGGCTCTTTTTTGGCGGCCATCTTGGAAAATGGCCGCCATTTCACGTGGCAAATCGGGTAGATTTGATTGTATTGATCTTAAGCACATACCTGCCGAATTTCACGCTTGTATCATAATTTGCACGATTTTTCCTGTAGCCGCTCCACTATATATAAATCTGTAAACACTGAACAATTTGCAATCCCTTAACTTCATCGAGGAGGGAAATGGTGTAGTCAACGTGATACGCAGATATACACACAGTATACCCACCAGAAAAGGTTGGGGATTTCAGTATACCCACCTAACATTGCAAACTGTTCTGTATACCGTTTAGAATAGCACAGCAACGTTAAGTCAATGGCGGCTGGTCATGAAAACCTTGGAATTAAACAATATGACGATAAGATCACAATCAATACTCATTCAGAAATTGCGGCTGTAAACCCATGCCCACATCATTCTCCGCAGTTGACCGGGAAAATCACCTCCGCCTCTGAAACATTTTCTTCCCTTCGCAGTCCCTCGAGAGGTCCCGACCCCTAGTTTGGGGAGCAATACATTTTTGGCTGCCCAAATATAGTACACTCATCCACTTCAAAAAAGCAGACTACACCACTCTGCCCCCTGGTCCTCAGCGCACCTCCAACAGGTGCAACTTCTACCATAATATACCGTAGAAAAGGTAAAATACAGCCAGAGGCGATTCTAGGGTCAGGTGGGGCCCCAAGCGAAAATGCAAAAGAATGAACATTTGAACCAAAATCACCACTACTGTAGTACAGTATGTGTTCTTATTCACTATCTAGGGGCTTGGGGGCCCCAAGCGGCTGCCTGCCTTGCCTGGTGGCAAGATGCGCCTCTGAATACAGCAAGATACTGTGTATGATGGAGCATGTGTGAGGATATAGTAGGGTGAGTGGTGAGTGACAGCGCCTTGTGCCAGTCTCCACAGGTGGGCGCTGGTGTCACCTGTCTCCAGTCCTGCTCTGGCCCCTCCCCCTCTGCCCCTCCACATACAAGTACCTGGGTGTTCACCTGGACTCTAAACTGGACTGGTCTGCTAACTCACATGCACTGTACAAGAAAGGACAGAGCAGAGACTCTGCTTTCTGAGAAAGCTGAGATCTTTCAATGTCTGCAACAGACTCCTGCAGATGTTCTACCAGTCTGCCATGGCCAGTGTGCTCTCCTATGCTGTGGCATGCTGGGGTGGCAGCATTAGGAAGACAGATGCTTGACGGCTTGACAGGCTGGTGAGGAAAGAAGAGTCTGTTGTAGGCACAGAACTGGACGCCCTCACAACCACAGCTGACAAGAGGACACTTAGCAGATTTTGGACAACTGCAAGCACCCACTGTACCTAGTCTTCGACAACCAGAGAAGCCTGTTCAGCTACAGACTGCGCGCCATCTCCTGCAAGACAGACAGGCTGCGGAAGTCCTTTGTACCCAGGACCATCCAGCTATTCAACATCGCACAGAAGGACACACAAAGAGAGATCAGCATAGGGGACTGGACTGCATAAACAGATCCCACTCCTTCACACTTTATCTACCTGGACTCTTTACCCTTCGACTCCTCTTCACTGGAATGCACAGCTGCTTGTGTGTGTGTGTGTGTGTGTGTGTGTGTGTGTGTGTGTGTGTGTGTGTGTGTGTGTGTGTGTGTGTGTGTGTGTGTGTGTGTGTGTGTGTGTGTGTGTGTGTGTGTGTGTGTGTTTCTGTGTGTTTCTGTGTGTGTGTGTGTTGTGTGTGTGTGTGTCTGTGTGTTTCTGTGTGTGTGTGTGTTGTGTGTGAGTGTGTGTGTGTGTGTGTGTGTGTGTGTGTGTGTGTGTGTGTGTGTGTGTGTGTGTGTGTGTGTGTGTGTGTGTGTGTGTGTGTGTGTGTGTGTGTGTGTGTGTGAGAGAGAGAGAGAGAGAGCAGCCTTGGCAAAATGTATGTAACAGTGAGCTGTATATGATTATTTTATGTGTAAATATGTGTGTTATGTCTTGTGGGCAATGTCTTTATTTATGTATGTGTGTATGCTACTTGACACCTTAATTTCCCCCTGGGATCAATAAACGATACTCTACTCTACTCTACTCTACTCTACTCTACTCTACTCTACTCTACTCTACTCTACTCTACTCTACTCTACTCTACTCTTTCCCCTCCTGCCCTCCTGCCCCCCTGCCCCCTGCCCCTCTGGCCAGGGAGTGATGACTGGCCCTGTGGGCAGTCACTCTGGCGAGCGGAGCCTGCTGAACTGTGACTGCCAGCCATGTTAAATGGTGACAAGTCTCCTGAGCTTAACAGTGTCGGATGCAAGGTTCTCTCTCTCTCTCTCTCTCTCTCTCTCTCTCTCTCTCTCTCTCTCTCTCTCTCTCTGCTCTCTCACTCTCTGCTCTCTCTCTCTCTCTCAGTCCGTCTATCTCCTCTCTCTCTCTCTCTCTCTCTCTCTCTCTCTCTCTCTCTCTCTCTCTCTCTCTCTCTCTCTCTCTCTCTCTCTGTGCGTGTGTGTGCGTGCATGTGTACATGCATGCATGTGTGTCTGCATGTGTGTGTATGTGTGTGTGTGTGTTGGTATAACAGTGTGGTTGTGATGGTGTTTTCTGCTGTCGGTGCCTTTTCCTTTCCCTGTGCTGGAGGCTCCTCCTGCGTCCGCCAGGGGAAGCGAGCCGAGCGCCGAGCACCACAGGAGCGGAGCGGAGCGTCCGACAGATGGCCAGGAAGAGGAAGCACTTGGAGGGGCCAAAGAGCCAGCCAAAATATGGTAGAAAAATGATGAAGGAGAGAGAGACACAGAGAGAGAGAGAGAGAGAGAGAGAGAGAGAGAGAGAGAGAGAGAGAGAGAGAGAGAGAAAGAAAGATAGAGGAAAGAAAGAACATAAAACAGATTGCATGTTGAGATAGATGTGATGGAGAGATAGTGAGAAAAAGTGATAGACCAAGAGAGATTGAGAGAGAGAGGTAGAGTGATGTGGAGATAGATAGACTGAGGAAAAAAAGAGGAAGAGAGAGAAAGAGGGCAGACAGAGAGAGAGAGAGAGAGAGATGGAGAGAGAGAAAGAGAGGGGGGGAGAGAGCGAGAGAGAGAGAGAGAGAGAGAGAGAGAGAGAGAGAGAGAGAGAGAGAGATGGAGAGATAGAGAGAGAGAGCGAGATGCAAAATCTCTGAATGAATGCTGAGCGGAAGTGGTGGTGCAGTATAGGGCGGAGTGTGATTTGAGCTATGGCTGCAAGTCTACCACGCGGACGGTAATCAGCTTTTTGGCAGCTAGGCGGACTCTGGACATTGACAGGAAGCAAGAGTGGTATTGGTTACATTTACATCTCTTCATCTTCTTATTTTTTTCTCTTCCTCCTCTTCCTGGGTAGAGGAAAAAAAAACATGTGGTGATTGCCACTCTGGCAGAGAGCCAGGTGTGATTGTGAGTAATCATTCCTGGCATGCATCTCTCTCTCTCTCTCTCTCTCTCTCTCTCTCTCACTCTCCTCCCCCACCCTCTCTCTCTGTCTCTCTGTCTCTCTCTCTCTCTCTCTCTCTCATCTTTTCATCTTTCTTAATACCCTCTCTCTCTTCTCTCTCTCTCTCTTCCTCTTGTTCTATCCCTCGTTCTTTTCACCTCTCCATACCCTCGACTACATCTTCATAGCTGGGTGAACACTTCGGCATAAACTCAGTGCATTTTGCGGGACCTCATCTGGTAGTTCGCTGGGGTTTGTAATTAATAGCTTTGCGGCCAGCAGGTCAATGTACAGATGTAGTTTAATGCTGCTCCCCGCGGCTTCAGCTCGACACCTGCCTGCCGCACTGGAAGGGCTCCAACTGGCACCACTGCTTACCTGGGCCTGCTATACCTCCCTCTTTCTCTCTCCCTCCCTCCAACTATACCTCCCTCTCTCTCTCTCTCTCTCTCCCTCCCTCCCTCCCCCCCCCTCTCTTGCTCTCTCTCTCTCTGTTGCCTGCCCCCCCCCTCTCCTCTGTCATCTGTCACTTTGTTCTCCATCAACCCCTTTCGATGAAAGACTGATATGTGAGACAGCGAAATTGCCCACAAATGTATGCCTGCTGGATTTGCATTGATCTCCAATTTAGTATTCATTAAAGGGACAATGTGTGAATTTTTTGGTTGTTTCCAGAATTCTTGCTGCCCATTAATGTTACCTTTTTCATGAATACTTACCACCAGCATCAAACACTAAGTATTCATTATGACTGGAAAAATTGCAAAAAAGGGGGATCTTCTCCATGGTCAGCCATTTTGAATTTCCAAAAATAGCAATTTTTAGCTGCAAAAATGACTGTACTTGGACCATACTAGAAAATATTTGTTTATTACTTAGTAAACTTTCATGACAACATCAAATTTGGCAATAGGCAGCCCAGTTTCAATGAGCAGCATAGTTGCAGTACTTTTTTTGACCATTTCCTGCACAGTGTCCCTTAAGCACTGCTGAGATGCCAAGCCAAGGGTATCTGGTCTGGCCATCTTGGGCACTTGAAAGCTTTCTTAAAAAACATTTTCTGTGTCACTTGAAGCGCCACCTGGAATCTATAAAAATGAACTAATGGCACAAAGTAATTATAGTGCCACCGGTAACACTTTACTTTAAGCCGGCGTCATACGAATGACATAACAGTGTCATAATAGTGTCATAATGTCAATGTCATAAATGTGTCATGGTCATGACAGTTGACATTGTTGTCATAAAATGTTTATGACATTGACATAATGTTTATGACACATGCATGACTGCGTTATGACACTGTTAGGACACTGTTAAGTCATGCGTATGACACCTGCATCAAGTTAAGAATTACCGCACCACCTGCCTATGCGTAATTAGGTTGAGGAACACTAAGACGTTCCAGTCTTTAGTCCTGTAGTTAGCCCACAATAGTTGCTCCACAGATCCCCATCTGCCCCTTCACTTATTCCAGGGGTGGGGAACCTTTTTCATTCGAGGGGCCTCTTCAAATTCATCCGAGGGCCTTGAAAGTTCCTAGAGGGCCGTACTATGAACATAAACCAGGATTTCCCCCTGCACTTTAGGCCTATATGGAAGGCAGCCACCTTTACAACAGGCCCCACCTTCTATAGGTCCCCTAAATATAACTAAATTGTATTGCAAATGTTATCTTCTAAGACTCCATTACAAAATATGTATTTCATGTGAAGCTGCACAACATTAAAAAACGGCAACGCAAGCGCAACGCAAACGGCCCTCGAGACATAGGTTCCCCACACTTAGTCTCTTCATTTTGTCTTTTCCATTCACCTCCATTACAAGTTTTACATTCCATTACATCACTTAGCTGATTCTCCTGTTCTGAGTTACTCTCAGTGAATTAGGCACAGCCTACTAATCCCTCAGGAGAAATATGGTGCTTCTTTGCCCAGGGGGAAATACGGTGCTTCTTTGCACAGGGGGAAATATGGTACTTCTTTACTCAATGGAACTGCAGCAGTACAAGAGTGTGCATGGGGAACATGGTTGTAAGTCTGCAAAGATTACACAGACACTTATCTAGGTCACTGAAGCCAAATTTAAGAGCTAAATTGTCATCATTTGACTTGAAGATGTGTAACCTTACATCAAGGCCCGTTGATTGAGAAGCCTTCTATTCTAGCCCTTATATCTATATATTGAGGCAGCTGTGGCATAGTGGTTAGAGAGTTGGTCTTTCAATCTAGGGGTTGCAGGTTCGAGTCCCCCCTGACCTCTCCCTACATCTCCATCCATGGCTGAAGTGCCCTTGAGCAAGGCACCTAACCCCACATTGCTCCAGGGCCTGTAACCAATACCCTGAAAAATAATAACTGTAAGTCGCTTTGAATAAATGAAAGCGTCAGCTAAGTGCAATGTAATGTAATGTAATGTAATCTCTGGAGTGCACTGCTGACCTGCAGACTACATGCCATATGTTGACAAAAGTCTCGTTAGTCGTGAGTCATAGATTGAAAAATGTAAAGCTGGTCCCTGCCAACCGGTAGGGCACTCGCCTGCCAGGCGGCTGACCCAAGTTCGATTCCCGGCCCGGATCCTTTGCCAACCCCTCCCCGTCTCTCTCCCAATTCGCTTCCTTTCCACCTCTCACACTGTCCTATCAAATAAAGTCGAGAAAGACTTTAGAGAAAGATCTTTAGAGAAGAATGTAAAGCTGGTATGTCTGTGGGAATCCTCAGCCATCCATCTGGGTCATGTTATGTGAAATAGGTAAATTCAAGATGCAGAGAGAGAATGATAAAACAGAACATTTACTATCAACTCCTTTCTGAAGCCATTTTTTTCACTCACTTGCTAAAATAGTTCCTTCCAGACACAAGACTTGTGTCAAGAGTGAGCCATCTTGTTAACGTGAAATGATAGGACAATTCATGGAGAAACATATCTCTATTTGAACTCATTTAAACTGAGGGCAAAAGTGGAAACTCCTTAGTTATTTACAGCACAACAAAATGAAAAGCTCCAGCCAATCTACCTACATTTCTGGTCAGCTACACACCACACACCCCGCTAAAAATTGCACCGTGTCA
>NC_085858.1:44276042-44313542 GCF_034702125.1 Engraulis encrasicolus | reverse complement strand
CAGCTAATTATCAATGAAATTTTATACTGTGTACTACGCGTGTGTCAGTCTGTCTGCCAGTCAGTCCATCAGTGTGTGTGTGTGTGTGTGTGTGTGTGTGTGTGTGTGTGTGTGTGTGTGTGTGTGTGTGTGTGTGTGTGTGTGTGTGTGTGTGTGTGTGTGTGTGTGTGCGCGCGCGCGCGCGTGAGTGAGTGTGCGTGCGTGCATACGTGCATGTGTATACTGTATGCTATACTGGATCCTCCGGCAGCCCTATGGCGATTGGATGTGCAGGTATTTCATCTCTATGGCGATTGGCTATGCAGGTACGGTAATGTATATTTCATCTCTATGGTGATTGGATGTGCAGGTACGGTAATGTATATTTCATCTCTATGGTGATTGGCTGTGCAGGTACGGTAATGTATATTTCCTTCCTATGGCGATTGGATGTGCAGGTACGGTAATGTATATTTCAGCCCTATGGCGATTGGATGTGCAGGTACGGTAATGTAATGTTCATCCCTATGGCGATGTGCAGGTACGGTAATGTATATTTCATCCCACCTGGATGTGCAGGTACAGTAATGTAATGTTCATCCCTATGGCGATGTGCAGGTACAGTAATGTAATGTTCATCCCTATGGCGATGTGCAGGTACGGTAATGTATATTTCATCCCACTACACCTGGGGCTCCTCCGCAGCTCATCACTATTTCAGCAGGCTAATTACCCACACCAGCCTAATGGCCAGCAGTAATTACACCAACCCATTTAGAATCACGCCTGCCTGCGTGTACGGCCGTGAGTCTTCTCGCCACCTGCCACAACATCGCCCCAGTGGAAAGGGAAGGCCCTCTCTCATACAGATGAACTGCTAGCTTTTTTATGTATTTATTTATTTTTGGCAGTGGAGGAGAGACAAGAAATAAGCGGGGAGAGAGAGACAGGGAAGGATCTGCAAATGACCCAAGCTGGATTCAAACCTGGGTTGCCGACGTGTTAACCCAGTGCCCCGCCGTTAGGCCACAGGAGGGCCAAACGAACTGCGAGCTACTGTGACTTCAATGCTCTGCGAGAACTTGGTCTGGGTTACTTGCATTGTCAACCCATTTCTCCGAGAGAGATGCAAGGGGTGTGTCTCGCACTCCTTATGATACTGGTTGAGCCTATCAATATATATACAGTATATATATATATATATATATATATATATATATATATATATATATATATATATATATATATATATATATATATATATACAGTATATATATACCGGTAGATGTTTTATTTGACCTTTATTTAACCAGGAAGGTCCCATTGAGATATAAAACCTCTTCTTTCAGGGAGTCCTGTCCAAATCACCCATTCCTTCACTTACCTGCTAACCGAGCTGCTGTGTCATTGCCTTAAGCACACCCCATCAAGCCAGAAAGAAACTATCTGGATAGTTCCAAGTTGCCAAACTAAAATTTGAAGCGAAGTATGAGCGAGGCCAAGCTAATGAACTGCAGTACCGTCCTTGTTCTAGAGTTATGCAGTCACCATGATCACTGACTGACACAGAAGGCAGACAGGAAGTCTTCAAAAATTCAGGCTGTTTATATCTGTAGGCAATATACAGCATATCATGGTGCTTTTATTTGAATTTGGCAGCGGGTGACTGGAATCCAATAGCCTTGTCAAATGTGGGCAAAGTGCTTCTGGCAGCTCTCTTGCTGTCTGTTCTGTGCATCTCAACACTGACGTTGATGTTGGAGTTTTGAAAACAGTCTTGATGCTCTGAATGAGGTGCAGAACATAGCAGCTGATTTAGGAACAGAGAAAGTATTTTTAATCCGATGTTGTTGTTCAGCTGAAATAATCAGAATCACAGGCCTATATCATGCTCATTAATGAAATACTGTATGTATGCACATTTTTTTTTATCAGCCCCACTGAGGGTGTTGGGCCATATCTATCTGTCTGTCTCTGTCTGTCTGTCTGTCTGTCTGTCTGTCTGTCTGTCTGTTTGGCTGTGTGTCCACCCTCAGTGCTTTGGGTTACCTTCGAAGGGGCCAAACACACAACATTGTGTGCATTTAGCACTGACTATGTTGCTGTCTCTGATCACTCTTGCTTTAGATACAGACCATCCATCGGCAGTTTATACTGCACTATAGGCTCTTTTCCACTGCCGGTTTTCTGGATGGCCAACAGCTCAACACCGCTCAATCAAAAAGCAAAAAGTGGCGGCCGAGTCGCGCTGTGTTGAGCTGTAAGCTAGGCCTTCCAGAAAAACAGGCTGTGGAAAAGAACCTTATGGTGACCACCAGGGAGGCTTCACTGTCGGTTTTCTGAGGAGAAGGCAGTTCGATATTGTGAGTCGAACACTTTGTCCATTAGATGGTATATTAACCATTAAAAAGACGTTTGCATTAAATTACTTTCAGATGAGATTTTCTCCCGATATGATAAATAACTAAATACAATTTCCCAGACACTTCTAGTCTACCAGTTAATGAAGTTTCTGTGGAACGGTGGACAAAGGCTGACACTAATGGATGATCAGATAAGATGAGATAGGACATGATAACTTGTCTGGATTCCTAAACAGTCAAATTAAGACCATTAAATGCTACTTAAGTAGAACTGATTATTATTGTGGCAACTGAGTTCTGCAGAGCTGAAATTACTGGCTCAAATCCCATTACAAGGCATTCATGGCTTAAACATTTGAGCATGGCACCTATAGCCTCACATTGCTCCAGGGACTGTAACCAATGCTCTATACCTGATAACTATAAACTGCTTTCGATAAAAGTGTCAGTTAGTGTAATGTAAGTTAATGTATACCAACAGTGAGGGTGAAGGGCATCCAATGAGTCCCAAATGAATGACTGAATGGGTAAAATAATCAATATGGCTAAGCACTTTTTACTTACTACTAGACAAGACAAATTCATCATAGACTTAACCATTTCCTTCTTCTAAATGATGTGGGTCTTATTGGGGTATTGCATCCCCATAGAATCTGTCTCAATCTGTTTCATAATATGTAGATAAGGACTATACATTTTACAGAGTTGCATTGGGTTGTGACTGAGCATTATTATATCTGTAACATTTATGTCCTTATGCACATAATATGAATTGTGGACATAAATAAAGTAGTTAAAATATGTGTGTTAAAAAATATATATGTATGTAGTATGTTGTGAGTCTTTTTTCAAATCATTGATCATTGGAACACAAAAAAGTGGCGTCTAGTCTTTCACCCTTTTAACAATTTTTTGCAATGTTGTTTTGGGGGCAAGTTTTCGCGTGGGGACAATTGCCCGGTCGTCCTGCCCCTAGGACATCCCTTGCCGGTGCTGCAGACAGATACTGTATAGCCGCTACTAGGGGTCTAACGGTATACAAAAATCACGGTTTGGGGTCACGGTTCGGTATGTTTTCGGTACAGTAAATGGGAACAAAATGGAAAAAACATTTTCTTCCACGTTTATTTCACCAAAATATTGTTAGCGTTCTGCATGAGCCACTGCATGTAGTGGCAGCATAAACATGAACAGAGTAGCCTGTTACTCTAACTTTCGGTACAGCACTGTTCGGTTCGGTACAGGTCTATTCGGTTCGGTACGAATACAGTACATTAAGTATACTCTTACAGGCCTAGCCGTCACTCATGCCAATGGCAATAACAACGACAATGATGCTGGTGATGATGATGATGATGATGATGATGATGATGATGGTGATGATGATGATGATGATGATGATGATGATGATGATGATGATGATGATGATGATGATGATGATGATCCACAAAGCACATGCATGCGGTGCTGCCATTAGCAATTCACGACTGAACGAACAGCTTCATCTGGAACCCACAACAACAACAACAACGACAGGCTTCACCCTCAGGAGCACATATACATATTTCACAATATCTGCGCTTCTAGCTCGGCTGACGTGCCGTTGATTCATGTGCGTCCGCGTATGCGCGCTAGCTATGGCTTTTAGGCATCAACCCAGGCGGCTGCGCTAAGAGGAGCGGGCATGGCTGCCAAATAGGGGCTGCTCCTGTCTCTTCGCATTAGTGTAATGGACCAGACAGGTGCTGCCATGTTGGCTCGAGCGGTGAACTAAGAGGACTTTTGCTGAGCGGAGCTGAGCTGAGTCGCTCTCTCTCTCTCTGTGTAAGAAAAAGAGCCTCTAATTGATCACGGTGTTGCCCGTAGCTGGATTGGCCATAAGGCAGGCATACAGGGTATTTGCCCAGTGGACTGTTGATTATTTTGGCCTAAGTCCTCTCCTCAATCTACTAGTGGTATCAGTCCTCATGCCGCTACAGCTGACCTGTCAGAGTCAGATTAAATATTAATTTTGTACTAATGTTGTCAAAATAGTTTGTAATGGATGACTACAAATGTCACAGGCTTCATTTTCTCTCTCAATACCAGTAGGACCGGTCTTGGCCGAAAATGCCCGGCTCTGATTTTTTTTGTCCCAGTCCAGCCCTGGTGTTGCCTCGTCCCATTTGGAGGTCTGCCCGTGTGCCTTCAGACTACACAAAAAGCCCTCTGCAGGGTTGCTGAAAGCGGTGGCCAGGCCCAGGACAAAGTCAACTGAAAGCCCTCACTCAAATGCATACAATGTAAGGGGTGCGCGATTCTGGGCTCCCCAGCCGTCTGCCTGGGCCTGGGATAACTGACCCCCGTAGTCACTCCCCATTGGCTTTCCCTGCCTCTCTGTTAAGGGGCGATGGACAAGCTGTGAAGTAAAGGAGAATAAAAGAGGGTGTGAGAGGTGAGAGGTGCTTCGATTTATGGTGCTGTTAAACCAACTGGAGCCTAACCAGGTCTTGCACACGTACCAAAGACTAAACGAATGGCTACATTTATAGAGTAGATAAATCTTCTACCTGCTGTCTCTCGTGTTCTTGTAGATACCTGTGAGTTAATGCCTTGCTCTAGGCCCTGGACGTCTTATATACCGCAATATTTAAACATTACGTTCGCGCTTACCTTACTCAGCTTTTTATATGCTAATGTGATGCTCTCAAAAGGGAAATAGCTAACCAACAACACGGTATACCTCTTCAGGGAAGTGATGCTTAGTCATTTTATGGGTCTTCTTTTTTCTCTCTCTCTCTTAATATACGTATAATCAAGGAGTGGCGAGGGCCGAATAGAGCGCAGGGTCAAATTTTCCCTTGCCTGCGTGGCACTTGCTAAGAGGGCCGATATTTTGTGGAGAGCTTTAATGGGCTTCATTAGACTCATTGATTAGCTCCAGGAATTATTGTAATTATCTACTTGGCACCGACCGCGACAAGACAAGGAGGCCATTGAAGAAGATGAGCCCCTTACAGGAAATTGGTCAAGTGTAGAGAAGTGCACGGGTACGGTAGCCGTGTTTGTATCCCAGAAT
The DNA here is from genome assembly GCF_034702125.1 of Engraulis encrasicolus. Lineage (NCBI taxonomy): Eukaryota > Metazoa > Chordata > Actinopteri > Clupeiformes > Engraulidae > Engraulis > Engraulis encrasicolus. The sequence goes on along the minus strand of NC_085858.1, from coordinate 44,308,142 downwards.
TTGTAAGGTAGATCATTGCGTAAAGATGGATAAAATCATCATCAAAATCATTTGACATCATGCCATTATATTGATCTAACATTTATAATGTTGTATACAGTAGGTTTAATATAAATAATATGTTATATGTCTATTTTAAGAAAAGTTACACACTAAGAACACTCATAATATAGTTATTACCATAATTTGCAGACATTGATAAATTGTTTTGTTTTATTTTTTGAGGCAGTTGCGGTGGAGGGTGGCAGTCCGATACATTTTGGATTATGCCTGATAACAACATGAAATACTGTACTGTACCCCAAATGCTATTGACCATATTGCATTTCTGAAACGTCCAAACATTGAAACATGTTCTTGGCTTCTCTGGCTGTTGGTGAGTGATGTCCAGGCTGAGTTGAAATGATGGCTATACCTGTGACAGTGGCAGCGGAGTCAGGAGGTGAGGTTAGGGCCTCATCAATCACAACCACCAAAAACTGCTGAAGCCTTCATGAACCTCCAACTCCAGTTCAGGACCGACGAGGTGAGAGAGAGAGAGAGAGAGAGAGAGAGAGAGAGAGAGAGAGAGAGAGAGAGAGACAGAGAGACAGAGAGAGAGTGAAAAAGAGAGAGGTGAGGTGGAGGAGAGGTGAGGCCATAAGTTGTAGTGAAATTCGATTCCAGGTCAGGTGAGATTGGCCCAGCTGCTGCTAGTTTATTAACCTTCATCTTGGAGGTCAAAGGTTGATGTTGTGACCCTCAGATCAGCAAGAAAAAAAGGAAAAGAGAAAGAAAAGAAAAAAACCCTGATTGGTCTACAAGCCAGACACTGATGAAGAACTCTCCACTGTGGTCCATTTAATTTCTCTTTGTTAGCACATTCTAGCTCTGGTACGCTTTTTCTCATATGTTTCTATCACAATCAATCTCTCTATACAGTATGTCTCCTTCACCCTGTCTCTATCCCCCCTCTCTCCTTCTACGTTTTATCTGACCCCATCCTTCCTGCATCTTGCTCTGTTCATCCATCTCTGCATTCCTCCATCTTTCTGTCGCCCTCTCACCCTCTTCCCGACACTTCCTCAATTCCCACTGGTGCCACATATCACATGGCTGCCTCTGTGGCTGCAGCAGTCGGCCTTACAGGACACTCTCTCAGCCTGTGGCCCTGTTATGGTAGCCCTCATCCATCCTCCTCTCTTCTCTCCTCTCCTCTCCTCTCCTCTCCTATCGTCCTCTGTCCTCTCCCCTCCTCTCCTATCGTCCTCTGTCCTCTCCTCTCCTCTCCTCTCCTCTCCTCTTCTCTTCTCTTCTCTTCTCTTCTCTTCTCTTCTCTTCTCTTCTCTCCCCCTCTCTCCCCCTCTCCTCTCTTCTCTTCTCTTCTCTTCTCTTCTCTTCTCTTCTCTTCTCTTCTCTTCTCTTCTCTTCTCTTCTCTTCTCTTCTCTTCTCTTCTCTTCTCTTCTCTTCTCTTCTCCTCCTGTCTCCTCTCCTCTCCTTTCCTCTTCCCTCCTGCTGTCTCCTCTCCCCTCCCTTCCTCCTTCTCCGCCTGCTCTTCCTCTCCTCGTCCTCTCCTCTCCTCTCCTCTCCTCTCCTCTCCTCTCCTCTCCTCTCCTCTCCTCTCCTCTCTTCTCTTCTCTTCTCTTCTCTTCTCTTCTCTTCTCTTCTCTTCTCTCCTCCTGTCTCCCCTCAGATTAGACGGATTAGAACTTGCCCACCCGTTCAATTGCGAGAGGTCCATTTTTGGGTCCTGGCTCAAGGCCTATCTCCTCTTTTCTCCGTCTGCCTGCTTGTCCTCTTCTCTTCTCTCCTCTCCTCTCCTCTCCTCTCATCGGCCCTCACCTGCCTCTCCTCTCCTCTCTTCTCTTTTCTTTTGTTTTGTTTTGTTTTCTTTTATTTTATTTTCTTCTCGTCTCTTCTCTTCTCTTCTCTTCACTTCTCTTCTCTTCTCTTCTCTTCTCTTCTCTTCTCTTCTCTTCTCTTCTCTTCTCTTCTCTTCTCTTCTCTTCTCTTCTCTTCTATTCTATTCTATTCTCTCCTCTCCTCTCCTCTCCTCTCCTCTCCTCTCATCTCATCTCATCTCATCTCCTCTCCTCTCCTCTCCTCTCCTATCTCCTCTCCTCTCATCTCACCAGCCCTCTAATCTCCTCTCCTCTCCTTTCCTCTCCTCTCCTCTCCTCTCCTCTCCTCTCCTCCTATCTCGTCTTGTCTCGTCTCGTCTCGTCTCGTCTCGTCTCGTCTCGTCTCGTCTCCTCCCCTCTCCTCTCCTCCCATCCAGTCTCTACTCTTTCTTCTCCTCTCCTTCTCTCTCCTCTCCTCCTCTCTCCTCCCCTCTCCTCTCCTCTCCTCTCCTCTCCTCTCCTCCCATCCCCTCCTCTCCTCTCCTCTCCTCTCCTCTCCTCTCCTCCTCCCCTCTCCTCTCCTCTCCTCCCATCTCCTCTCCTCTCCTCTCCTCCCCTCCCCTCTCCTCTCCTCTCCTCTCCTCTCCTCTCCTCAGCTGTTTGGTTACCTCAGCCAAGTGACTGCAGTCCGGCCGTTACGAGTGCTCTGAAGGCCTGCTGCCCTGTTTGGCGTGCCACGTCCCCCTGGTCTCCAAGCGGCAGGTGGCTACTCCACTCCACTCCAGTCCAGTCCCAGGCTCTGGTTCTGCCCATGTCTCCCAGGGGCTTGGGCCTGGCCTGGCTGATGCAAACATGTGCTAACAAACCTTTGGAAGGGCAGTGATGAACAATCATGCACTGTGCCCTTTTTTCCCAACAACGTGTGTGTGTGTGTGTGTGTGTGTGTGTGTGTGTGTGTGTGTGTGTGTGTGTGTGTGTGTGTGTGTGTGTGTGTGTGTGTGTGTGTGTGTGTGTGTGTGTGTGTGTGTGTGTGTGTGTGTGTGTGTGTGTGTGTGTGTGTGCGCGTGCATACGTGCGTGTGTGTGTGTGTGTGTGTGTGTGTGTGCGCGTGCATACGTGCGTGTGTGTGTGCGTGTGCGTGTGCGTGCGTGCATGCGTGTGAATGTGTTTGCATGTGTGTGCCTGTCTTTTACGTGTAGTGTATCATTGCGTGTGACTGCCTGCAGTTTGGATGTTTTTCTTTTTTCCCCTCTGTGTCCTCCCGCTGATGTGTTTTGGCCCAAAGCTCGCTGCGATAATGACACTCATCCGTAACTGGCAGCGAGCCCCCATGCCTAAATCCTGCAGTCCAATCAGACTCTAGTAGTGTAGTGGACAGCCTCAATTCCCTCAAGTCTCAGTAGGGGGCGATATATTCCAATGCAAAATAAAAACAATGCTGCACAAAGCACAGTATGCAAAGTTGTTCAAAATTCATGCACAGGAATGATGGCGGTGCTCTCTCTTTCCATGAACATCATTATGAGTCATAAACATCAGGCTTTCTTGTACCCTACTTGAAACAGAATCCACGTAGGATGACATTTAAACTGGGCTACTTCTCAGTGACTAGACCCAAGGATGACTGGAGCTCTCAGCATACTTTTAGAGGGGTTTTTTTTTTGGTGAACAAAGTGATTGACGTTTCGACACACCTGCGTCTTCCTCAGTCTTTCTCCTTTTCTCTAAGTGAGAATCCGTGTATGTTGGGTTGTCTCTTCCGGCTGGACATTTTTGCCAACCAATCAACCCCTTTTCAATCTGTGGCTTTGCACTGTAATGTTTCTCAGTGTCTCCTCACTCTCATTCTGGCAATAAACTGATTAGCTCAGTCCCTGCAGGCAGAGCGGGGGGTTGGTTCCTGGAGCTATACCCTGTGGTGGAGGGGCTGTGCTGAAGCGCCTTTATTTTGGCAGAAAAAAGGAGAAAACTCGGCACGAGGAACAGAGTGTAACAACAACAGTAGGAATCAGCATGATCGCTTCTATTCACTTGCTCTCTGCTTTTGATGAATATACAGTAGGTCTACTTATTGTTTTCTGACCCTCAGACATCGCTCATCGCCCCCCCACATGCCCGAGGGAAATAATTATCAGGTCTTTAGTGGTGTTACAGTGATGATCCAAGTCTTGCTTAATTATTAAAAAGTTTCGGATGTTAGTGAAGATTCATTCTGTTATCGCAAGGAAGCCTTGAGCTATTTTATATAGTAGGTGGTGCAGGTGTTAATGTTACATAGCAATTTCTAATCTCTAATCTCTTTTAACCCTCTGGTTGTGTTAGAAACATGGTTACGGTCATGGTGTTAACGGTCAAAATTGACCACTCACACAAAAAAGGTAATAATACATTGATTAAAAATCTGATTTGCATATTTTGTGAATATCACCTTTTAGACATATCCCTTTGAAACATTTCCAAGGTCATTTAAATGTTATTCTGCTTTGTTTTAATGATTTGTAGGGTTTTTTTCTTATCTTGCACCAATTCGTTTTATTAACCCTCTGGAGTCTATGGCCTCTCAGAGGCTTTCAGGCAGTTTGGAACACCTTTACTTTTTTCAAGTATTTCAACTACTTGTAAACATCTATACTAATATGGCACATTTGGTTGTATTTTGAAAAGCCTAACAAAAAAGAATATGAGAGTAAAGTGAATGTAATATAACTGTAGCCTATATAACTTTGGGAGATGTAAATTAAAGGTCCGGTCATTTTTGACCGAAACACCATGAATGTAACAAGTTGGTGTATCTTCCACAATTCTTTAGGAATTTCATTATATTTCATTTTGACCATTTGAATAGCTTAGCTGGAGGATATCATGAAGTGTCATTTGTGTATGATGAAAAATAGAGAAGTTATTTAAGAATGAAGTTTCAAAACGGTCATTTTTGACCGTAACGCAACCAGAGGGTTAATATAATACCATATTCTGAATGTTCTATCCCTTTGTTCATCAGCATCTTATTCAACCAGATCTGTATTATACCATGCGGTAGGTACAGCACACATTGCACACTGCATAGTACTTCATGAGTAACAACAAACCTATTTTTCCATACAATTTTGAATACATTGTACAATAAACTACCATTGGGACTGTGCATATCTTATATACAAAATGTAGACACACCTAATTGTGTCTTCTAGCACTTACATTAGGTGTTTAACCAGAGACTGTGGAAAGGGAACCTAGAAGCTCTTTGGTTTAACCACATATCACTAATAAATTAACTTAGCTCATATCTGATATAATAATAATAATAATAATAATAATAATAATAATAATAATAATAACAATAATAATAATAATAATAATAATAATAATAATAATAATAATAATAATAATGATAGTAATAATAATGATAATAATAATAAAAGCAATACTACTACTACTACTACTACTAATAATAATAATAATAATAATAATAATAATAATAATAACTAGATTGCATTTTCTCACAGAAAATGCTGAATTATGCTTGCATGGCAAGGCATGGCAAGCATACTAATAAGTCGGAAACGGTACAATAACAATAGTATGCATGGCAAGCATACTAATAATAATAATGTTATAATGACAAGCATTTCTCAGCACTGTACAGATAATTGGTTGTGTTTTCTTTTCTAAATGTTGAATAGGCGCCATCATCTTGCATTGAAAATCAATGTAAATGATAATTGAATTAGAGTTTTACCAATGGTGAATATGAGTGTGAATCAATGTGCAAAATGTTGGCACTGTTTCCACTAATGAGTGCTTCTTTGCAAGTCAATATACAATAGCCACATGTAACATTGAATGGGTTGGGCGACACACATGGGTTAAAAGAAGCAAGTCATTTCTTGAAATAGTGTTTTCAAATCATTTCAGCGGCTCATCAACTTGAAACCTCCATACGACTTTCTCACAATATGTTTGGATGACCAGACCATCTCTGTAGTTATCTTCAGAGAGAGAACGTCCCTATCAAACATCAAAGATCAAACTACTATGCTTTGCTCTTAAGCATACATGCACAGGGATATGATCCATTGTACATATCTTTCCTCTACTATCTGTATACATGCTCTGTAAGTGTTTGATTTCTCCTGTCTCCTGTCAATTTCTGCAATGAATATGAGTTTATTGGCAAAACTGTGTATCTCCATTTTGTAAAATGTTGGGAAATTTAAATTTTTTTACTGGGCATTCCATTGCATAGCATTACAAAATACATTTTATTGATTGGAAAAGAATGTTCTCAACATATTTTTATGGCAAGAATTCACACATAGGTGATGGGACCTCTGAACTATCATTTCCAATAATAAAATGCGAAAGTAAAAAATCCGTTTTGCAAATAAACTCTTCATAGTCAGATGGCTATCTTTGCAGAGCATGTGTGCAGTATGCAGGATGACAGTAAGGGTTGTGAAGGGTTGCACTCTCCATTTGACCTTGGACTGTGTGACTCCGGCCTGCCTACAGGACTCTAAACCTGCACTGCACGTCACGTTGAAGAATCCTTCCTGTTTCTTTTCTGTCTCCCTCCCTCTATTTCTCTTCCTCTTTTACGCCATTTCTCTTCCTTTTTCCCTCTAGCTCTATCCCTCTCTCTCTTTCTCTCCCCCCCCCTCTCTCTCTCTCCCTCTCTCTCTACCTTTGCCTGATCAAAGACAGAAATGCATGTGATGTGTCCTCATTAATGCAGTGTCAATGGTGGCCATGAGACTGACAAGCCTCCCAGGGATGGACACGCCCTGCTCACTACATGCACGCACATGCACACACATACACACACATACACACATGCACACACATACACACACATACACACACACACCCTGCTCAATACATGCACACACACACACACACACACACACACACACACACACACACACACACACACACACACACACACACACACACACACACACACACACACACACACACACACACACACACACACCCTGCTCAGTACATGCACACACATACACACATGCACACACATACACACACACACACACACACACATACACACACATACACACATGCTCGCACGCACGCACACACACACACACACACATAAGCATGCACACACACATGCACACACACACACACACACACACACACACACACACAAACACACACACAAGCATGCACACACAAGCGTAAGCATGCACACACACACACACACACACACACACACACACACACACACACACACACACACACACACACACACACACACACACACACACACACATATGCACGCACACATATGCACGCACGCACGCACACACATAAGCATGCACACACACACACACACACACACACACACACACACACACACACACACACACACACACACACACACACACACACACACACACACACACACACAAGCATGCACACACAAGCGTAAGCATGCACACACACACACACACACACACACACACACACACACACACACACACACACACACACACACACACACACACACACACATGCACGCACACACATGCACGCACGCACGCACTCTCTCTCTCTCTCTCTCTCTCTCTGTTCTCTCCTCAGTCCCTTTCTTTATCTTATCCTTTATGACTCACCCTCTTCCTTGCCCTTCATATTCTCTACCCCACATACCATCACTCCTCCTTTCTCTTCCTTTGTTCCCACTCTCCTTTTCCTCTCTCAGTATCCTTCACTCGCCTTTCGTGTGACGCCCACTCCTCCCTGTCAGATGAAACCACGGGCCCGGGCACCTTTTGGTAACAGGGGCCCCTCAAAATTAGGGGCGCAGAACTGACTCACAGGTGGGCCCCGCACCCTTGTGGTCCCCTATTTTCAGAAATGTAAAAAAATATATATATATATCTTAACATTTCTGAAAATAGGGGACCACAAGGGTGCGGGGCCCACCGGTGAGTCAGTTCTGCGCCCCTAATTTTGAGGGGCCCCTTTTACCAAAAGGTGCCCGGGCCCAAAAGGGGGTGGGGTCCACCGGGAAATGCCCGTTATGCCAGATGGCCAGTCCAGCCCTGGATGACACCTCAGAGGGAGCCGAGCCAAGCCAGGCCGGGCAGCATAATAATGGCAGACTTGCATTCTTCTGTGGAATAATAAGGTGCATTACAGACGGATAATTGGCCATGCTGAGGGCAGCAGAAAATTATTATCGAGTCTCAGAAACACCATATAGTTATTATTTGCCTCATGAGTCAGGCCCCTTCTCATTGACGTTATTGCATGATTTCATTTCCCACACCACGCGCGCACGGCTCTAAGCCACTTCGTCCAAGTTGCTTCTCTCTTACGAGAATTCCCTCACAATCTGTTTGCTACATGATCCCTTTGCTGCATAGGCTGGGAAACGAACGCTGTGGAAAACCATATTTAATTTGGCAGCCATGTTAGCTCTATTTCCCTCGATGTAAACAGGAAATGGGATGATGTCATTAACATTGGTGGAGGGGCCTACTCCGCATTTTCAGTCGAGAAAGCCGACCAATAGAGTTCACTCGACTCACTTGGACGCAATGACCCGACGCTCACTCAGAGCAATGAAATATCTTTCCTGCAAATTAATGGTGTTTGGATTAAAGTGCATATACAGAACAGCGTATGCACAGGCTGCAAGTGTAAAGATACTATATCCAATTAGGTAAGAAAACACTGTTCAAGAAAGTGTGCCCTTTATAGGATGTCAGAAAATATATTGCTCTCTGTATCGCATAGCACAGAGAGTAGGCCTACTGTTTAATTAGTAAGCTGCAATAAAGTTATTGGTGCTTTACGAGTCTGGCAAAACATTACGAGAGCCTGCTCCCCTATTATCGACAGTCATTTCTCTGCGGGCCACTCTGCAGATTCAATCCACTGTCTCTGGCATTCTGCTCCCATACTGGTGTTTCCTAGCTATCGCAAGACTAGGGCCTACACGTATATGACAAGAGAGATGTAGTCTGGGAAGTAACTATTTATTTTATCAAACACAAGCAGGTAATTGGAGTGCTTCTGGGTCTTCACCTTTTTTCTGTGGTGCTCATCAGTGTAGGGGCTCTCAAACTTGGTCCAGGAAGACAGATGCTGAGGCACTCAAGGTTGCAATTTTTTTACTTTTTTATTTGGCTACAATGCCTACGCGTTTCGGCCCTTATGGCCTTCTTCAGGGCGTATCGATGGATACGACTGGACTAACTATTTCTTTTCTTGTAGGGGAGGTTGATCTAAAATTCATACTATATAAAGCTTAACCATTATGTTGTGTTCGGGTCATTTTTGACCCGTTTTCAAGTTTTAGAGTGGAAAAAACACACTTTCCTTTATTTTCTTGGAATAAGGCTTCATCTAATCCTCAGTCACAATCATTTCAACACAAAAAAATATGTTTTATCATTTTAGTAAATTTTAAAGGTCCAAAAAAAAAAAAAAGTTACATCTGTGGTGTTCGGGGTCAAAATTGACCCGGCATAGATTTTTGGTTGTTTTATGCATTTCTGAAAAGCTGTTGGTTGCCCTTTGTCTTCCGTTGGTGATTTATGGTGAGGAAAATACATTTCTTGCCTGGAAAAAAAAATTGCCAGCTTTTTCATATTACAAATCCAATATGGCCGCCGGACTTAATGTATGTCCTCTACAAGTCTTCTGTTGTCCAGTCTTGCACTTTAAATGTCTGTATGAGCACTGTCTATGTCCATACTGTCTTAAGTCTATGTATAAGTACTGTCTATGTCTATACTGTCTATGTCCTTACCTAGATTAGTCTATGTCTGTATGGGAAAGCAAGGAATGTAATTTCAAATTCTTTGTATGACCAGTGCATGTAAAGAAATTGACAATAAAACCTACTTGACTTGACTTGACTTGACTTGGACAGTCCCATATACTACAATACGTCACATCTCCTGTTGTGAAAGGAGTACAGATGTATTTCTGGTGTCTACTCATATATTTTCATGGTCAGGGAATCCATTTCTGCATTATATAATGAGATTTTTTGCACATTTGTTTGCAAAATACATTTTTGCACATTATTTTTTTCCAAAAACGTATCAAAAATTCATAATGGCACCCAAACATGTAGAACTGGTCTTATACTTTATATAAAGTTGATGTGGCAATGACATAATGGTCCATGTTCATGGCATAGGGGATTCAGATGAATAGCGTGACTTTTTTCATGTTCATTGAGGTGTTCATTTCCAATATCTTTGCATTAGATTGGCGGAATAGCTGTGACTCTGACAGAATTGTTATTTTGTGTATTTACCACACTAAAATCATATAAATATTGAAAAACACCAAGTCAACATGTTTAAACATTGATTTTATGCACTGAAAAACTAATTTAGTTGACATTTGGTCTTTATCCTGCTATAAATGTCTTTGGGTTGGTTTGGACCCAAACACCACAAATGCCACTATTGATGATATTTTTTAATATTAGAGAGAAACTACTGAAATAAATTTGGAGGTTGTTGTACTCTCATATCAGCTGTAATACAAGGACAACATAATCACTAATTTTATCACTTTAGGAGGTATTAATAGTGAATTTATGCAGATTTTGATAGTTTTGGTCATCAAAAACGATTTGCATAATGTAAGATAAAAGACCTGTAAAGTCAAAAAGATGAATACATAAAGTAATATTTCCATGGATATGAATACATACCAAGTTAACCATGAGATGAAAAACAAAATTTGATGATAACTAGTGTTTTTAGGTATTTTATGGCTGAGTTTTGTTATCACGGGTCAAAAATGACCCGAACACCACAGGTGTATGCAGCTTATGAACACAACACAAGGGTTAATGGAAAGTTGGTTTCACATTTAGTGTCAACATGGTGGATCTGTTATCAAACTACAATCTTCAGTTTGTGTAATAGTATGTCTTGGCCTCCTGCTCTGGGGTCCGTATCTCGAAAGCGTCTTTGCTAACGACGGTAGCAACGTCCTTCGCAAGAGCGACTCAACTCTCTCTCGACAGCTCACCACTAAATCCAAGGGAATGGTGAGACGGTGTTAAGACGGTCCAAATTCCCAAATTCCCAAATTCCCATGGCATATGCCACCTCATCCAACTACAGTTTTGGTCTTCTTTTGGCTCTAAAAGCCAGCATCTGCATCCAGCCAGCCTGAGCCAAAATGCTACCGCCTCAGAAAAAGAAAAAAACAGATGAGATGAGATTAAGTAAATCAGAGGAATTGCAGTGTGTTGCTGATTCCCCTAGGAACTCCAAAACAAGGTTGCATTCATACAGAGGGGTGCTGCTTATAATTGTTATGGACATGGGAAATTAACTTGTCAAAGCATTTGTGTCATGATGGCAGTAAAGGGAACAAGAAAAACGGGGAAAAAAACATGAAAAAGGAGGACAGAGCATGGATAATAAAGATTACACTTGTAAACACATGTTTCCTGTTTGTTTAAAGGAACAGTCCATCATGTTTCAATAATAAAGTGTGTTGTTCTCTGAGCTGAGATGAGCTATTCCCGACCTGCCTCATGGATGTTTAAACAGGGAACACGTGGAACAATTTGGTCACTTCCAACTAAAGTCACCGAATGCTGTCGGTCGGCAAAGCTGAGCCAAGCTAATGCTAACGTGTTTGGGCTGCGTACGTTGCTGACTGTGGGGCGCGTCCGAATACGAGGCAGGTCGGGAGGAGCTCATCTCAGCTCAGGGAAGAGCACACTTTATTATTGAAACATGATGGACTGTTCCTTTAAGTGGACCATTCGTAATGACTGTACAATTAAAAAGGCCAAGCAGACATTTTCTTCATAAATAGACTCCATATCTTCAAGTTTATTTCATACAATACATTTTACAGTGAGATCCTGGCCAGGGCCTGTGATGACTATACAAAGGTGTAGGGAGTGGGAAGGAGAGGTGGAAACACCAGTCTCTGGTTGAAATGATCGTCTGGTCTGTCCCTTTATTGCCAACAGGCGCAATACTGTATGTACACTAGATTACACTTTGAAATTCCATTTTTTTTCCCCAAAACTTTTTCTTAAATCTCTGTTGTTCATTATTGCACAATTTCGGTTTGGTTTCTTATGAACAGAATCAATAAAATAAAGCAATCCATTTTGACAATATTGTACAAAGAAAGAAAAATAAAGTGTTATGTATATATTTATATATATATACTATAATAGACATTTGAAATATAAACAAATGCTTGCATTTCTCACGATTTCTAAAGTTAATCGGAGCACAATTGGGGCTCTGGGGCGAAGGGAACGTGAGGTCGGAATGGGGGAATGACTGGCAGATTGTTTGCAAAAGAAAAAGGGGGTTGAAATCTTGAACGCTATTCCCAGCTGAGTGAGTGAGGACCCACAGTCTCCAGCCAAGACAGCTGTCAGTCCATAGAGAGAATACTCAAAGTGTAGAAATAATGATTTTAATCATGGAGTTGTGTGACATTTCTTGAGATCCCTTGTTGATCCTCAGAGAAGTATAGGGTACGACAGGGTTTACTTTAGTAACACACTGACGACACACAATGTACTTCCAAATAACGTGATATCAAAGACAAATGACAGTATACAAGTGTGCTATCTCCATGAAGTAGACAACAAACGTTGAATCAAATACTTTTTTAGCGTTTTTTTTACCCCTCATGAACGTCGTAACGAGCTCAAAAGGAATCAACCATTTACTTTGTCTTGCTTCTGCATTTTTCAAATCTGTTTGGACACTGCATTCATATCCTGGTTGCACAGAAAACAATTTCTGACAATTTTACACATGGCCGACTCTTGAGAAGACAGAAGAATGTGTTCTTAAAGGTGTATAACACTGAAGAGAGAGCTTTGGATGGTGAAAACAGCAATCTTTCCCTTGGGTTTATCTTTACACTTATATAAATACTTTTAATTTCTTTTTTATTCTTTTTACATACACATAATTTCATCAGGTATACGTTCCCATATGTAAATCTACATTTTACCTTTGATGCTACATCATATTTCTGGAATCAAAATGGAAAAGGAGATCACAGCCAAATTCAAACCAAGTCTGTGACACATGAGCTACAGTATGACATTATTAATTAGGACTCCCTACTTAAGCACGTTAGGTTAGCTTGGTATCTTAAAAATCATTAAAGCAAGTGATTTAGCAAGGTATGGACATAACCAGTTATAAGCTATGCAATTTGTGAACTAAAACTTACCTCAGCTAAATTAATGCACTCATGATAAAGTTTCATTTCAGTCAAGTGCTCATTATGCTTGGAAGAGGCTCTCGAGTGTCTGATTGTTCTATGAAGTGGGCCTTTCTATCTCTTTTTTGTTTAATCTTCATCTCATACCTCCTTTTCTCTCCCTTTTCTTCTCCCAATCACTAGCATGTCCTTCCTCCACGAACGTTTCCTCCCCCCTGTCCATCCATGGCAGGCAAACATCAAAGCAGGCAAACATCAGAGGGATTTAGCCAGCTAATGCTAATTCGGTTATCCATTCATTCATGCACAGTGGGAGCTAGCGGAGGGTAGCTTAAACATGCAAGATGTTTACAGTCGTCCTCTTTCCTCTAGAGAATACTAGCATGATCTGGATGAGGGTTTTTGGTTGTGTGCGCGTGTGTGTGTGTGTGTGTGTGTGTGTGTGTGTGTGTGTGTGTGTGTGTGTGTGTGTGTGTGTGTGCGTGCGTGCTTGCGTGTGTGTGTCGGGGGGGGGGGGGGGGGGGGGGGGGGGGGGGTCGGGGCGTGTGTGTGTGTGTGTGTTTGTGTCGAGGGGTCCACTCATTAGCATTCCAACACAGGAGAGGTCAGCTATGGAACGGGTTCAATCAGTGTCAGTGCGTGCGTGCGTGCGTGTGTCGGGGGGGGGGGGGGGGGGGGGGGGGGGGGGGGGGGGGGGGGGTTTGTGTGTGTGTGTGTGTGTGTGTGTGTGTCGGGGGGTCCACTCATTATCATTCCATCACAGGAGAGGTCAGCTGTAGAACGGGTTCAATCAGTGTTGCCAGATTGGCGGTTACCCGCCCAATTGGGCTGCTTGCGATGGCCATCTGCGGGTAACAACAGGAAAAATTGAACATGGCGTTTTTTCCTGCCGTTTTGTGCCCATAGAAATCAATGCAATTTGTTGAAATTGGGCGGAATTTAGCGCATTTTGGCGTTTTTTGAGAACCTTTTGGGTGGGATTTGATCAGACACATCTGCCAACACTGAGTTCGATTATGAGCAAAAACGCTATGCTTGTCAGAGGTTCATCTGAGGTCTGTACTCTGCACTCTACAGCAGTCAGAGGGGATCAGTAGTCTATGCCAGTCAGTCAAGTCTCACATGGAGAAGGGAGCCCTACAGGCTAAGAAGCATGAGCAGAGGAGTCATGAGGAGAGCAGCAGTTAGTGTTTGATGGGATTGGGTCTTAGGGAGCGGAGAGAAAAGATGGAGCTCAAAGGCTTCCTGAGGCATGGCAATGGAGTGTCTAGTGTGTCTAGTGTGTGTGCGTGTGCGTGTGCGTGTGCGTGTGCGTGTGTGTGTGTGTGTGTGTGTCTGTGTGTGTGTGTGTGTGTGTGTGTGTGTGTGTGTGTGTGTGTGTGTGTGTGTGTGTGTGTGTGTGTGAATGTGTGTGTGAACGTGTGGTGTGCGTGTGTGTGCATGCGCTCATAACAACATATGAGGAGTATTACGTGTGACAAGCAGTGTGTGAGTGCATAGCCGTGTTTTTGTATTTGTACCGGTTGGTTTGTGCATCTCCACACCTTTTAATTTCAAGTCTGGGGCGCATTTCTCAAAAGCGTAGTTGTTAGCCGGTTAGCAACTTGGGTAGTTGTCAATGGGGAACTGCATTGCAAACAACAAAGTAATGTAGTTAGCAACTATGGTTTCAAGAAATGCACCCCTGTGTGTCTGTGTGTCTGTTTTGAAGTGCCGACTGAGGCAAAGTGTCTCTGGCTCTACAGAAAGCCTGCTGGGACGAAACCAGCCCTAGCAACACAGCAGCACACAGTCATCTCCTCAGCCGTTTGCCCTGAAATACGCTGTTTCACATATTTATGAGGAAGATATGAGACTCCTCTGGCTCCAGCCTAGCCCTCCTTACTGTACCTCGCCTCTGTCAGGGACCTGCGGACACGTGTGAGGAGAGCAGGAGGGTGGGAAGGAGAGAGAGAGAGAGAGAGTAAACATGGAGCCAGGGCCGACACTAGGCACAGGCGGGCAAGGCGGTCGCCTATAGGGCGCCAAATGCCATAGTCATGCCTTAAAATCCCAAAGAATTAGAACGTAATAACTTTACCGTGACACTGATTATTTATGGGAACTCAGTAGGTACGAGATCAGTTGTGCTCAATCAGATGTATGACACTATATTTAGACTAGAGATGCCAATTTAGTAAATGCACAAAAAGGAAAGAGGGTGCTCGCCTAGGGCACCATATTGACTAGAACCGGCACTGCACGCTAGCCAGGCTGTGCCCTCCTAGTGACGCAACACTTTCAGTGTTGCAACAAGTCAGGTCAAGAGCAATGCAAATAGAATTCTGAGTTCCCGCAAATATGGGAACTCCTCCCACTTTGTTGGTAAGCAAACAACCATAAGCAAACCAAGGGAGGCAGGTCAACCATGCCGTTTGGGAAATGTTAATTGTTATGCTCTTGGTCAGACCAAGTCTCTGAGAGATTTGAACGTCGATGATAATCAGGCTACTGCACGGAGCCCACTAGAGACATCCTGTGCTGTGCTAAGGTGTTGGCCAGGAGAAGGCTTCCTGCAACCTGGGGATCAACAGCATATGTTGCCCCTCTGACCTAAGCACTATTTCCAACACCATCTAATGGGCTTTTGAGGGCGTGTTATGGTATCTAAGTGTGTGTGTGTACAGTACAAGTGTCCATGCATGTGCGTGTGCGTGTGTGTGTGCGTGTGTGTGTGTGCTTGTGTGTGTCCAGAGGGAGGCATCGGCACATGAGTAGTGTGTGTTTACGATGGTCTATTCTTTGAATCTCCAATCCTTCCCGATGACACGGGAACAAAGAGGAGGTAATCCAAGAGAGAGCCACAACACAGATGGCAATCACCAATAGTGGTAGGCTTGCAAATCTGGTTGGGATTTGGCGAGCAGAAACAAAGTCACAGAATCCACATATACGGTATGCCAGACCCAGCGCAGCGCGCTAATCGATACACAGGGCTTTGGAGAAGAGAAGCCTTCGCTGTCAGCTACTGCAAACATCACAAAGCACACATCAACAAGCTGAAGCATCCTTTCTTCTCCTAGCGAGCGAGAGAGAGAGAGAGAGAGAGAGAGAGAGAGAGAGAGTGTGAGAGAGAGAGAGAGAGAGAGAGAGAGAGAGAGAGAGAGAGAGAGAGAGAGAGAGAGAGAGCACAGTCAAAAATCTCTAAACTCTTCAGAGTTTAGCTTTTTTCCCCCCTACACTCCATCTATTAATTGCCATGACAAAGATGTGACACACCAGATAGACAGGGATTTAGCCTGATGTGAAGTATGTAGCAATCTATCCTCTGCAGCATGATAAAATGACTCGCCTCTTTCTTACACATAATGTTCTGGAAATGCACTGGCACTCAAATCTAAATGGAGGAAGCTTGTGCATGTGTGTGTGTGTGTGTGTGTGTGTGTGTGTGTGTGTGTGTGTGTGTGTGTGTGTGTGTGTGTGTGTGTGTGTGTGTGCGCGCATGCGTACGTGTGCGCGCGCACGTGCGTGTAAAGGGCATGTAACACAGTGGAATAACAGACTGCAAGACCGCTATGATTCCGTGTGTTCCTGTCGAGAGAACTATTTTTGCGATGACAACCTGCTTCTTTCCTAACTTATAAACGTCTGTGTAAATTATGTCATCGAATGACATGCACTGGGGCGTTAATGGGATGCTTTATTTCGTGCAGGGGCGCCGCTAAAAATGTTGGGCCCCATAAAAGATTCAAATTTTGGGCCCCCAAAATGACAAATTATGTTATCAGCATCCTTCCAGGGGCCCTCTTGGTGCTGTCGGGCCCTTAGAATCTGTAACACCTTTTCCCCCCTTGCGGCACGCATGATTTCGTACCCACCTCTCTCTGTGACCCCCTGTCGAGAGTAATAAAGCTGCACAGGAGTCCCGTCGAACAATAATCCCTTTTCTATATTAGCACTTCACATTAGAATTGAAATACAGATGGGATACGCTGCAGAGTTACAGTTTTTCTCGATTGCCTCCACACAAGTTCTGGTACTTCACACACAATTCTCGGAACATCTCACCCATTTCCCAACTCCCCTAACCAATGTCACTGAACACTAAACACAATTCCTACTTAACACTCAAATTCCAGTTTTAAAACACACTCTTTTCACACCATTACACACAATTCTCTGGATTACACTCAATTTTCATAAAGAAAAACACTGGGTTTCTCATGGAACACACTGTCATTCACAACACTACAATCAACTGCAACTATGTTCACTTCCTCATCACATGGGCAAACTCTCTTCATACCGGTTTACAATCTGAAATCATCACCCCATAAGGACATACATTGCATGTCATATTGATGAAAAATGAGTGGATGCAAGGAGAAAACCCATTTGTTTAGTTTTTGAACTCAAAAATATGTTATACAAGACATAACTTTCATGTGGTTACCCAATATTTTACAATACATTAGTGCAATTTTTAAATATTTTTAAAAATATGTAAAATATATACACGTCTGTGTACTCCGAGTCTAAAAACAATATTTCAGTATTTTACAGTACTACGGAAAAAATACACTCTTTAGTAAGTAGAACACTGAAGAAAATACGTTTCTACTGTGTTTCAAGTTCAGTATAGAGTTTTTTGTCATAGCTATAGGCTAAACAGTAATGTAATGGTTTTTTTGTACTGCCAAATAGGCAGTGGGGTTTATCTTTGTGTTATTTTTGTGAAAAAGACATAAAAAATCTTTCTGTTTCTGTTTGTGTGTTGTGGGAATTAAGTTTTTCCAACTTATGTCACAGTATCCATGCAATCCAGAACAAAAAAAGCCCAAGTTACTGGGAGAAATTAGTTTTACCCTGTGCCCAACAGTGTTTTAATGGGTCTGCAAATGTGTATTGTAGTGACTGTCTGTGTGTGTCATTTGACGACAAAATGAGGTTTTTTAGAAGAGAGTACATTGTTTTGAGACAAGACGTGCATTTTTCAGAGGTAGTGAAGAGTTTGGCCCGTTGTGTGTGAGGTTTGGAGATTTGTGTGTAGAGTTTTGAGAATTCGAAGACCGATTCCGAAAATTGTGTGTAAGCAATCGAGAAAAACTGTAATATAATCAGTGACCGTTGACAATGGGACAGAGGATGAGATGAGCGAGGAAGAAAGAGACACAGGGAGGGTGGGAGGGAGGGAGAGAGAGAGAGAGAGAGAGAGAGAGAGAGAGAGAGAGAGAGAGAGACAGAGACAGAAGGACAGAGAGAGAGACAAACGGAACACAGAGACAGAGAGACTAAGGCAGGGAGAGAGAGAGAGAGAGAGAGAGAGAGAGAGAGAGAGACATGAGAGAGAGATGAACAGAACACAGAGACAGAGACTAAGGAGAGAGAGAGAGAGAGAGAGAGAGAGAGAGAGAAAGAAAATGAAAAGAATGAAAGACGGAGACACTCCTCTTCCCGTCTCTTGACTGTGTGCCCCTGGCTGCCACCAGTGGATATCTCTGAGGCTGAGAGGAAGCATCACATCACATACATGTATGCACCCTGCCTGCCCTTGCCCTTGCACGGCCTCCAAGAAATTTCCCATCAGTGTGTACTTGTGCATTATTTATCCTCAATAAGCCAAAGCACAACAGCTACACCACGGCACAGTTCATTTCGTCTGAAGATTATTTCTCAAGAATAATATCTAGCCAATTTGCGGTTCCTTTTGGTCCCTGACATGGTTTTTACAGCGTGGCAAACAATAAACTGGGCTTCATTTGATGGCAAATTGGGGCTGATGTTGATTGTTTGTTTGTTTGTTTTCTCTCTCTCTCTCTCTCTCTCTCTCTCTCTCTCTCTCTCTCTCTCTGTATCTGTGTTCTGTTCATCCTTCTCTCCTGTCTCTGTCTCTGTCTCTCTCCCTGCCTTAGTCTCTCTGTCTCTGTGTTCTGTTTCTCTCTCTCTCTCTCTCTCTCTCTCCTCTCTCCTTCTCCTCCTCTCTCCCTCTCTCTCTCTCTCTCTCTCTCTGTCTCTCTCTCTCTCTCTCATAGGGAGAAGAAAACAACCCTGCTGTTCTCCTTGTCCGGTTGATGCATGGCCACAACATGCCTTGTAAATATCCTGTGTGCATGTGTGTACACTATGTATAATGCATTGGTCAGCATGCACTTGAGCATAATGGTATTCTGAGGGACTACTTATATAGTCGTTTGAAAAATTTAAAATGATGTTGACATAGCACTCAGGATTAAAAAAAACCTCCCCTGTACATACAACAAAACAACAACATGTTCAAGTAAAGATGTAAAGAAATGTATATGGATAATTGTTATACTAGCTGCAGATCTGACAGAATTACAGCAACAGGCAGTGATACACAGGGTTATGCCTTTGGTTTTTGAAACACCTTATTTTGTCAACACTGGACTACCTTGTAGATGAACAACTCAGCTGACTGATAAAATACAGCAAAAAAAATGGCTCCCAGATGAACTGGATTTGAAGCTCACGTGTTGGAGTAAAAAAAAAAGACGGAGCTTCATGCATATTTTGTTAGCCCCGTTTTGAACTAAAATATATTCCAATGATTGCGGAGTGTGTTAAAAAATGAATGGCTTTGAAGTACAGCTCTTCGCCTCGATCCCTCAAGGTTCTGCCTGATGCCAGTATTCTTTCCTCTATTGCTTCCCCCACCCCCCTCACCCCCTGCGATTTTTTTTCTTATTTTAAATAGGCCAAGTGCTTTTGATAAACACACAGAATGCTCTCTCGGCACGGCAGTGCTGAAACAAAATGCTTTATGATGGGATGGGCTCTGCTCCGCTCTGCTCCGCTCCGGCGCTTTAATACTTGTGCAGCAGCGGGTCGGAAGTAGAGCTGGGGAGGGAGATGACGGGCGGCGCTTTAATACTTGCAGCGGGTCGGGAAATGGGGAGGGGAGGGAGCTGACGGCCGGGCCGGGGCCTGCTGACATTCTGGAGAGCTGAGTCGAGCCGGCGAGCAGGGCCGGATTAATGCACAGGCTGGATATGGTTGAAGCCTAGGGGCCCCCACCTGCCAGGGGCCCCACCTGCCGATTGGCAAAAGTCAAAACATTTGACGAGATATGACGGATACATTTTTCAAGATCATGTCATGTATAGTTTTAACTCTAACTCTAACTTTATTATTACTCCTCTCCATAGTTGGCTAGCCCATAATTATGCCTTTGTAATATTGTTGCAAAATTTGGCTTGCGGGGGGCCTCAACAGCAACCTGCAGCCTTGGGGCCCCGGGCCATGTTAACCCAGCCCTGCCGGCGAGCGGAGCACTATAAACAAGAGATGGCAGCTGCACTCCAGCAGATAAGGGCTCCAATAAACACCCATTATGTGTCCCACGCAGGGATGGGATGCGACACAGGGTAGAGCAGGGTTTCCCAAACTGGGGTGCGTGGCCAGCCACAAGGGGGTGCGCGGATATTTGTGTTTTTATACTGCAATAATGAAAATGAAGTAGTTTTTAATTGAATGGTGAATTGTATGCTTGAAGAAACATCAAGTCTATTGGAAATGAGGATTCCCTATATGACTCTGCATAATGTGCAATGATCTGTGCAGTGAAGCCATATTTGAGAGGCCATAAGTACATCAAAACATTCGCTTAGGGGGTGCGCGAACCACATTGAAATGTACAAGGGGGTGCGCAAGGAAAAAAGTTTGGGAACCACTGGGGTAGAGGACGGGTAGGGTAGGGTAGGGGGGTGGGGATGAGGTGCGGGGGAAGCAGGAGGCCAGATCAGACATCAGTGAGGCTTGACAGGGATGTATGTGCCACCACTCATCTACTGTAGGTAGTAGCCGCACGCCCCCACAGTGCATTTCTGCAGTGTTGATTTAACCCTTACAGAGTTGGACACACTGGAAGCAGGGCTGTCATCTCCATGAGCTCCTACCTTCAATGTTGGCTGCTCGACTCCTCCTATACTCAAATAAATACTGTAAGCCTAAGCACATCTCTTGCAGCCTTCAAGAAACAACTAAAGACCTTCCTCTTTCGAGAGTATCTACTAGACTAATGCTTGAGCTGGCCTTGCCCCAGGGCAGACACCTGACATGATGTTTAGTTTAGTTTAGTTTGGGTGTGTGTGTTTGTGTGTGTGTGTACTCGTTATTTACTCTTTATAAAAAATAAATAAATAAATAAAAAAAACTAACCCCTCTTTGCAACTGCACTTGTTGTTCTGTATATCTCCTGTGCACTTTGTATTTGCTTGTGATGTTGGCTTGATTATGTCCTCTTTTGAAAGTCGCTTTGGTTATAAAGTGTCTGCCAAATGCAATGTAATGTAATGTAATGTAATGTAATTGTCATGATGTCAATCAGCGGCTTCTCTCTCTCTCTCTCTCTCTCTCTCTCTCTCTCTCTCTCTCTCTCTCCCTTCCTCCCTCCCTCCATGACTCCCTGCAGTATTTCACTAGCTAATATCAAAGGTGCTTGCATGCCTGCGTCACTAAGACGAGATAAGCGAGCAGACCTGCAGTGCAGTGTCGCCATTAAGGTGGATGAGGCTTGACTTGAACACCTGCAGTGCCAACCAAGGCCCCGGCCAGCAGCAGGGAAGCCGACAGGGGGGGCAAAGGGGTCACTAGTCCCGGGCCCAGGGAGATAGGGGGCCCAGACTTGGGTCCTCATTGCATTGTCATTGGGTTTTGGGCCCTTTCAGATGTCTTTGTCCCGGCCCCTGCCAAAGCTGTCAGCGGCTCTGGCCAGCAGTATCATAAACCCCAGCCATGCAGGCCATGCAGAGCCAGCACAGCGCAGCACACAGGATGTGGAGAACAGGAGAGGAGTGCTTGTCAACAGGGGCGCTGACAGCTTTGGCTGTGCTCAGGTCAAAATCATCTGAAAGGCCCCACCCCAGCCCCATAGATACAATGTAATAAGGAACCAATTCCGGGGCCCCTCTCTCCCTGGGCCCTGGGACACCTGTCCCCTTTGTCTCCCCCTGTCGGCACCCCTGCTTGTCAACACAGCTTTAGCATGGCTGGACTGGCCATGTGGCATACAGGGCATTTGCCCAGTAGATTGTGGATGATTTTGGCCTGGCTCTCCCCCCTCTATGGGATCAGTCCCCCCTCATGTTACTACGGCAGACCTCTCCAAGACAGTCAGATTTACAGTAAATAAAGCTTATTTGCTCCTGTGGTCAAAATAGCTCACATTTAGACAATTTAAAAAATGCTGTCACGGGCTTCATTGTCTCTCTTAATGCCTGGTGGACCATTCTTGGCTGAAAAATACCCGGCCTGATTTCCGGTCCCAGCTGATCCCAGCCCTGGCTGCTATCAGGGCAAGCCTATAGCGTTCGGGCATGGATGAGGGGCAACCCAGTAAACATGATGTATAACGTGTTGTTTGGATTTGCCTGATATGCTCTTTCAATGCTAGGATTTTATTTGATAAGAATGGTTAGCTATAATGCAGGTTAGGTTTGATGGTGTACAATTTAATCCAGCGTTTTTTTATTATTATTTTACACTCGAGGGGGTATTTGGATTAACAATAGCCTCTCGTCGTGTTTATATTTCTGTTTTATTTTGCTTTGTGTTAAGTGACCATACTGTGAATAAAAAATACTGTAACAGGCTTAAAGATGGCCTCTCAATGTCATTTGATTAATATTGCTGTGTTCCCCATTGTTATTGAATGTGTTACGCGTTGGTCCTGTTTTAAAAAACGTTCTGGTTGCTTTGTTTCAAGCCGTTTTTGCAAGCCAGCAATGTGGCTTGTGGAGAAACGAGAGGGTGTTCCGTGTTTCTCGTGGAAATGCTTCTCTGATTGGCTCACTCTTCCTGCTCTCGTGGAAATGCGTCTCTGATTGGCTCAGTCCTCCTGTTCTTGGATAGAATGTAATGGGAAACAGAGTCACCACTTCTCCAAGTGGTACTGCACTATAGGGGCGCCAACGGAGGCGTGCATGCTCCATTCAGGGCTGTGCTCTTTCGACAGCGACCCCTAGGCGAGCTGCAGGCACGGAGCAACCAGAGTGGGCTTGCTGTATGGATGAGGCTTTGTGCTGTGTGTGTACCTGAGAGTAGCAACCAGCTGATAGCTAAGCTAAGCTAAGCTAGATTTCGGGCCACCAGACGTTGCTTGTTTTTAGAAAAATGGGTCGACATAAACCTTTGTGGGCAACGCCTTCTTTCGACGTGACGAAACACAGAAAGGCTTTCGTGATTCGCTCGTTTCTCTGCATTATTTATGTAAATTGGGAAACACCGGGAAACACAGCCAGGCGAGGTGACGCACCGCTATGAGAGCCTTGCAAGTGAGTTTAACTTCGGGTGACCGTCCGATCTTCAAAAGGAGTGAGTAAAACTGTGTTTTATCGGAAGTTGGCCTTTAAGGACATGAACTAACCATCGCCAATTCATTTTTTATTTTCTCATTCTCTGAAAATCAACTTAAGTCACTCACATATAGCCATCTCCCCAAAATAAAGTTCCCAGTCCCCCATCCCTCTATCGCTTTCTCTCTCTCACACACTCACACTCACACACACACACACACACACACACACACACACACACACACACTCACGTACGTCACAATGGGAAACCTCGGTCCAATTAGTCTATTCAGAAACAGGTGTCGGTAGTAGTGTGGACATCAAAGAGCTCGGAAGCACTAATGCAAAGGACTGAGGACAAATCCCACTCTCTCTCTACACACACACACACACACGCACGCATTCATGTAAACACACACATATGTACACACACACACACACGCTTACGCACACATGCGCACGCACGCACACACACACATTCATGTACACACACATGCACGCACACGCACACACACAGACACACACACACACACACTCGTCAGTCTTCAAAGGTGCAGGTGGCCAGTGGCGAAGCACTCTGATATCCCTTTCCTGCCCCACCCCATGCTAACAGCTGCACAGTAAATGTTGCGGTGTTAATTCAACACAGAGAGTTCATTTAAGTCCAAATGATGTGAAATAAACTCTCTGAGTGTTAAATGAGCACTGCAGAATTTAGTGTGTGTGGTCTGATTATGTGCCTCTCTTTGTTGATTTCCTGCATAGCACTATGACATCACGCAGCCTTTATCTGTGATGCCTCCCCTTCTTTGTCTCTTATATGCCGTACAGTACGTACACGATGAGGTATGAAATTATCCAGAGTATGCGTCATGAGGATAAGCGATATGACATTTTTCTCACATTCACAGCCAGACATGGTGTGTGTTTGTGTGTGTGTGTGTGTGTGCATGTGCGCGTGCGTCTGTGTGTGTGCGTCTGTGTTTGTGTGTATGTGTGTGTGTGTGTGTGTGTGTGTGTGTGTGTGTGCGCGCGTGTGTATGTGTGTGTGCGTGCCTGCGCGTGTGTGCCTGCGCGCGTGCGTGTGTGTGTGTGTGTGTGTGAGAGAGCTGTAAATACCTTGCCTCACTTCCCCTATACATCAGCAGCCTTTATGAGGCTAGTGTGTGTGTGTGTGTGTGTGTATGCGCGCGTGTGTGTGTGTGTGTATGCCCTGCCTCACCTCTGCATCAGTAGCCTTTATGAGGCCAGCGTGTGTGTGTGTGTGTGTGTGTGTGTGTGTGTGCACGCGTTCCTGTGTGTGTGTGTGTGTGTGTGTGTGTGTGTGTGTGTGTGTGTGTGTGTGTGTGTGTGTGTGTGTATCCCCTGCCTCACCTCTGCATCAGTAGCCTTTATGAGGCCAGCGTGGCCCTGGCCACTGCAGCAGCAGTCAGTGCCCACGCACGGCTCTGATTTAATGAAGGCCGAATGGAGCAGGGCAGGCAGGGCCGGATTAAAACGACATGGGGCCCCTAGACTATAGAGGTTGCTGTAGGCCCCCGCAGTGGACAAATTCCAAAATTAGATAGACAGCGTCATAATTGGACTGGGCAGGCAGGGCCGGATTAAGACGACCTGGAGCCCCTAGGCTACAGGTGTCTGTGGCCCCCCCAGAAGACAAATTCCACAAATAAAATTAAATAGACGGCGTCATAATTTCGAGCCACAAGTGAGTAATAACAAGATTGAAAAATCAAACTCAACATCAGACTCATTTTCCAATTATGCAGCTTCAATTGTTGCCTTAGTTTGGCCAATCGGGGGTCCCCTGGCAGGTGGGGGGCCCCTAGGCTACAGCCATATCTAGCCTGTGCGTTAATCCGGCCATGTTGGCAGGCTGAGTAAAGGGGTCAGTTGTCCCAGGCCCAGGTCGAGAGGGCGCCCAGAACTGGGTCTTCGTTACATTGTATTCATTAGGTAGGGGGCCCTTTAAGATGACTTTATCCTGGGACTGGCCAAAGCTATCAGCGGCCTTGCATGCAGGTAATTATGACGTCCAGTCAGCCAGTTCAGCTGCTGGGACGTCATAGCAGTTCTCTGCTGGGAAATCAGTGGGAGCTGATGAATCTAATTGATAAGCTGCTATCGGGAATGACGCCCCCAATACCCCCCTCCCCAACGCCACCCCCAACCAGGGCTGGACTGGGGGAGAAATAGGGTCCGGGCATTTTTGGCTAAAAGGGCCCCCTCGTAATTGGCAGAGCAGAACTTATTCACCGGTGGGCCCTGCAACCTCGTGGGCCCTTATTTACAGAAATGTAAACATTTTTTAAAAATGCATTTAGTTTTTTCTTTTTTACATTTCTGAAAATAGGGACCCATGAGGTTGCACAGCCCACCAGGAAATGCCCGCTATGCCAGATGGCCAGGGGCCCATGAGGGTGCGGGGCCCAACGGGAAATTCCCGCTATGCCAGATGGCCAGTCCAGCCCTGCTCCCAACTGCTAACCCCATTAGACTGCAATCACGAGTGCAAGTGCACACGCTCCTCAGGAATGGGGTCAAGATAAAGCCATCCTTCCTCAGTGCGGCGCGGTGAAGACTTTCCACGTCACACGACACGTCAGAACTGGAGGGGTGATGGCACATACGGTACACGGTAGGAAATCATGGGATGCTGTAAGCTTTAATTGATATGTAGATAATGATTGTTCCCAAAGTAGAATTACAGTGTTATTTTTACAAGTCATTGCTGGAGGGTGGGGGTTGTATCTGTGGTGGTTGGGTTACTAAATGCTTACATCAAGCCTGTTTTGAAAATTGACCAGTGTGTCTGTAAGGAATCAGAGCCTACAATTTCTCTGGTGCTTGTGATTTTGGTATGTTGGAACAAACATGTAGTTGTGTAACAGCAAGCATAGCAATGTATAAGAACATCTCCAAGCATTCTCTCCGTCCCCAACACCCCACAGTGATATATATTTTATTGACCCAAATTAAGAGTCATTGCCACTGTATACTGTAGATCTGCTCCACATCATCACATGGCATCTGGATGGACATAAACGGAGGGAGGACTAAGTGTCTTTGAGGAAGAAGCACAAAGTAAAGCCTCGTTCAAACACGTCGCTGCTAGTTACTCGCTCAGCGAGTTAAGTCAATAGAATGTCCATGTGTCCCAGTGAGACAAGGAGGCGAGTAGGCGAGGAGTGTTCAAGCGATGTGGGCGAAAAAAAAGTCTTTTTCTTCAAAACATACCGATTGCAGTAAATTTAAATGGATCCTGTTCGCCCTCGGCCTTCAGGTAATCCACTCACATGTGCTTCCTTTTTTCCAGGTAAGTTGAAGTTCCTTTGTTCCAGGTAAGTGGAAGTTCCTTTTTTTCCCAAGTAAGTGGAAGTTCCTTTGTTCTAGCTCACTTGTCCATCCTTTTTTCCAGGTATCCTGAAAGTTCCTTTTTTCCAGGTGAATCCACAAGGAGGATTCCTTTGACTTACCTGGAAAAAAGGAAGCACATGTGAGTGGATTACCTGAAGGCCGAGGGCGAACAGGATCCATTTAAATTTACTGCAATCGGTATGTTTTGAAGTAAGCGAGTAACCAATTGGAATGCAGAGTTTGGTAGTTCTCGCCTGTGCAGTTAAAGCCGCGGGAACGTTTAGCGAACGTTCCATGAGCAAGTGGCAAAAGCGAGTGAGCTATAAGCTAGTAACTAGCTGCGACGTGTGTGAACGAGGCTTAAGGACTGCTGTCAGCAATATGTTTTTGAAACCTCACTCGAGTTAAGTAATGTACCCATGATTCAGAATGTCCAACTTCTCTAAAGCTGCTGTGTAGCCTTGACTGTTTTGCCTGAAATGCCTCTCTTTTTTGAGTTGGCTCCCAAGGTCACCAACTCCATGTTGTTTTCCACCTGACGGTTTTCAGAGTGGTGCCTAATTGGGTGCTGCTGGGGTAGACTGCCTCATACTTTGCTAGAGCAGTGTTTCCCAACCAGGGGTACTTGTACCACTAGGGGTACGTGAGCACACTGCAGGGGGTACTTGCTATAAAAAAATATTTTTATAACAAATGTATGGAGCAGTCACATCAGGACAGAGAAAGCCATATAGAACATGAATTAGGGGGTACTCATGGTACAACTAAGAGGCTTAGGGGGTACGCGGGACAAAAAAGGTTGGGAAACACTTTGCTAGAGAACAGAGTTGGACTGGGGCGGAAATAGGGCCTGGGCACTTTTGGCTTAAAGGACCCCCTCATAATTAGTTGCGCAGAACTGACTCACCAGTGGGTTCAGAATCCTTGTGGGGCCCCATTTTCAGAAATGTTAAAAAAAAGATTTTTTAAAAACATCTGAAAATAGAGGCCCACAAGGGTGCAGGGCCCACCGGAAAATGCCCGCTATGCCAGCTGGCCAGTCCAGCCCTGCTAGAGAACGCTGATGATTCACAACAGCTGTCTGGCATAGGCTGCGGATAGGATAGTCTGTGGATTTGTCGACTGAGGCAGAGGCTTTTGGGGAGTGATGGCTGTTCTATTCATTTTAAGAGAAAAAAAGTAGTTTAATTAAGACTTTCTTCGATGCCGCTGCCTAGCACCAGTCTATTTTCCAAATACCTTGAGAAATGGGGGAAAAAATGACCTTGAGTCTCAGAGTCTGACAAAGAAGGTTTTTTTTTTGCATTTTTTAAATAAATTAAAAAAAGTAAAATGATGAAAAATCCTATCTACCCTTCATACTCTCCAAAATGCATGTAGGTTTCATTGTCATTGGTAGCATAGCAACACATGCAGTTCAATATACAGGAATATGTACACATACCGTACCCAGCACAATCAGAGCACAAGTTTACTAATGACGCACTTTGCCCCCGCGTCCGGTGTCATCATCACGCTGACCACCATAAAGACGACAGTGCACCAGTCATGACATTAGTCACTTCTCCATGATTGCTTATATCAGACATTTTTATACTCTAGGACACATGCAGGCAGCTACTAAAACGTACAGGAGCTTGCAAATTAAGACAATGGTCCAAGAATCTCTGCCTTTTTGACTGTTGAGGCTATCTTGTATGAATGAACATGTGTCATCTGGCATGACTAGGGTGATATTGAATTCACGAAAAAAAAACTGGCTGGGGGTTGGATAGCATAATGTATCAGATGCAGAGGGGTTCAATGGCTATGTGTAGGTCATTAGCTATCGTCTACTGAGTCGGAGTACGTTCTTCTGAGCCCTGAAGACGTAAGTTGCAACCAGTGCAACAACAGCTTACTGCGACCAGTCATGGGGCGTGGGTGGTTAGTGGTTTATACCAAGGCCCTGAGTTCCAAGTGACCTCATTATTAGGTTTTTAGTTTATCTTGTGGAAAAAAGTAGCTCTGCCTTAAAATGGCTGCTGTTTAGTTTAGAAAGGTTTATTTTTGAGAGAGGTTTTTTTTAGGGTTGGTCCATCATTTGGAGAAAAGTAGGAGAACATATACCTACATTTTGCTGTTGCTGAAATCAGATATCGCCTTACTATCAATAGTCTGCTTATATCAGGATAATGGTGACATCATACTGGTCATCCAGGGCATGCTCAGATCTTGTCCTTTATTGCTTTGAACATCAGACTGACAGACTCATAAGGTCTTCTCTACTGACAATAGAATTTGTCCTTTGCAATCCAAGTACCTCTTGGAATGTGAAAAAGCCCTTCAAAATGGTCTTTTTTTATAATGTCTTCCCAGACCTTTATGCAGTCCATCAATTCACTGACACTATGACAAGAAATACCCTTGATAATGGTGCTTACCGTAAAGGACTAGCCTTTTTGAAACATTTTCCTGGCTCTATAACACATGACAGTTGATACACATTAACCACTCATTGTTTTCCCCACATTATAAAGACAATCACTATTAACTGACAACGAAGTTCATCAATAGGTCAACCTTAACTCTTTTTGATCACCTGAATCTTATAAAGGAGCACATCAGGTATTCTATTATGCTACACTAGTCTAAAGATTAAAAAAACAAAACAAAAAACAACTTGAGTGTTTGAGTGTCATAACTATAGTTATAAAAGATGCTCAGTTTGTAAATGATTACCGTGACTGAGACCAATCTTGGGTAGATACTGATGGTTGAGAGAGCAATGAGTGCATAATGTTGAAGTACACATAAAATACATTTTTTTTTGCAATCCAATAATCATGCTAAAACAATGAAGTGGAGAGACAATTAGTTTCGTTGCAAATCTAATAAATCTTGCTATGGCATATGACACTCAAATTAAAGCTTTCAGAAATAACCAGCATTGTCTAAATCTGTCTCAGCATACGACAGCAAGAAAGGTTTCAAGCTCTTTGAGTGATGTCTATGGAGTGAGTACAAATGCCCTCTTGTGCTGAAAAACTATCCATCGGGTAATCTCTTCAATGTCAACTGTAAAATGCTGGGAAAAACGGCAGTCCAACATGTGCGAAGGGATAATTATCTTCAGCGCAATATTCCTTCTTATTCTCCATTTTTTTTTTTGCTTGGTTGTTCTCGTCCCCCCCCCACGGTGTAAAAAAAGTTCCCCATAATACCCCCCCAACCCCCCTCCACGAAATGTATAAAACTGGAAGCCACTTGCAGGAAGTAAGTTCAAGTCAAATGTAGGAACAAAAGAGGGAAGGGGAAGGATGTGGTGACAACAATGCTTTACCTTTCTTTTCCTTCAGATGTCTAAAATGAAATACTTAGTCATCACTCAGAAATCATTCATCCAACAATGGTGTTGCATTCCGTGCATGTCTTTCCTTTCCTCTTTGGCAAAAAAAAGGAAAAAAACACAAGTTCCTCTTTTCAAAAAGAGGGCCACCACAACACCATCAAGTCCATTTCCAATGGATGCATCGCTAGGGTTGTCTCTTGAATCTCCAGGGAGACGAACTGTGCATGCCTGATGCCTTTCTGACACCTTATGTCTTTACCGCCAAAGTGGTGCTTCCTTGGTGATATTTCTATGCATTTATTCCCTTGTTAATCTCTTGCTGTCAGGAATATACTGTTAAAAGCCACCCTACCACAATATCCCCTTGTTTCTCGGATAAAGGCAATTTAAGCTACTTGGCCATTTAAATCAACATCTCACAATCCATCCAGGCTAGGCTCTGACTCAAACCCATGGTGGTTTCATTTCTTTGTTGAAGAACACAACGAAGCATGTTCTGGAGAGACATTTGAAACGGCACAAACCAAAGAGGGAACACAAGACTTATAGTTTCCTGCGTCGTTGAACAGAAGCATTCCTCTCAGTAAAATCTTTCACTTCAACACGTCCCTTTTGTACAGATTGGCTGATCTGCATATACTGCTCCTCCCAATGATTTGATCCTTTCCGGCCTTGCTTGCAGGGTATGCAAGAGATCAAGATCAAAACACAAATCGCACTGATCCGAAATCCATCTTTTCCAAAGAAAGTTACGCCTGCAGGCTTTCTCTTTGACTTGAGATGGCTACTGATTTTCCGCTCTCTCTCTCTGTTGCTCTAAGCGGCTGGTTCTTCTTCCCTGTGCAGCCAGGGGATCCCAAAGCCTCTCTAATCTCACCTTCTAGAAGGCATCACCTGGAACCCCTTTGACCCCATGCTGGAACCACTTATCCAGATACAGTAGGTACAAAAGAGGGGATGGGTAACAACAAATAAGAAGGGAGAAGGAGGAGGGCATGGGGAATTTTGTTTTGTTAGTTTTCTCAAAATTATGGAACAACATCCTGTTGCCAAACCACGCCCTGTCTTACACAAAAACAGGGCGAGTGGCGGACCTTGACAAAGAGCCAACACAGACGGTTTCATCTGTTCTTCTTGGAGGCCACAGCTGTTATTTGGCTTGTACTTTCGCCCTCCAGTTCTGTAATGTCGGACTGCGCTGCTTGCATCTCCCCCCTGGCTTCTCTCTGGTCCGACCAAGGTTTACTCGTGTAACCCTGCGGCTGACCGTCCCTCCCTCTGCTCAAGTGCTTCCCGTGGTCCAGGCTGCCGGTGCTGTTGCTCTTCTTCACCACCGGGGGCAGCAGTGAGGTGGAGTAGAGCAGGGAGGACAGCGAGAGGCTACTCAGCGTGTCTGACAACTGTTCACTGTTGCTGCATCCGCCAATCACGATGCCCAGATCCTCATCGGAGGGATCCATGGAGTCCTCTCTTTGGCAGCCGGGGCTGGTGCTTCCACCGCAGCTGCTCTGGCTCCTCTGGTGATGGTGACCCCTGGTGGCTTGGAGGGTGAATTTGACGGAGGACGTGCTGTGGGGCCTCAGAGTCTCCCTGGTAGGGTGGTGCGGGTTGCCTCCTTGCAAGGAGGAATGGGAGGGCAAGGGAAGATGGAAATCCTGAGGGGGGGAGACGCTAAAGCTTAGACCTTCCTCCACCGTGGTTTGAAGACTGCCCTCCGAGCTCCCCGTGGCTAGAGAAGAGTCGCTGTGTGAAGGGTACTGAGGAAACATAAATGACATCAATGAATAGGGCAATACTGCAAAGTCAGATCCCCCCGCCCCCTAAAGACATTCAGAGGCGGACTTTCCATTAGGCAAGCCTAGGCAATTGCCTTGGGCCTCGACCAAATCTGTACTCCATAGGGCCCCCAACTGTCACACCAGTTGCAGTAAACGCACAAAAAGTAGGCTTTGTCCCTTATGCAAAGTGATTGACGACATATATGAGACAAAACACTTAAATAGCACCAAACCACGGAATTTTGTGTCTAAATAATGACTTTTGAGGGCCCCATGTTGATATTTTGCCAAGGGCCCCAAAAATGGCTAG
>NC_085858.1:44228542-44273542 GCF_034702125.1 Engraulis encrasicolus | reverse complement strand
ATATGGTACATTTGCGTTGCTACCTTTCCATTGAGGTATAATTGCTCTTTTTTATTGCAGGAATCATTCTATATGATGGAAAACTCCAACCTTTACTGTAGAGCAACCAAACACTGCTGACATTGCTGACATTGCACCCACCTTACTGTCTTGAACCAGAAGCTGAAAGACACTCTGCTCGTCCAGGCTGAGGTTATCAGGGAGGGCTGGTGACGAGGACTTGTCCGACAGCTGCTCAGATCTCAGAGAAGCCTGCTCCAGCTCCGCCATTCGAATCTCCTGTGCGGAGGTGGGTAGGGAGAGAGAGAGAGAGAGAGAGAGAGAGAGAGAGAGAGAGAGAGAGAGAGAGAGAGAGAGAGAGAGAGAGAGGAGGAAGAGAGAGAGAGAGAGAGATTGATGATGTTGTGCATGATGCGCTTTACGGTGGGTGATGACGTGCCCACAGAAATGGCAACAGATAAAAAGGTATTCTATTTTTTTTTTACAGTAGGTGTATAGTGTCCAATACTGCAGACAGAAAAGTGACTGACAATGCACAGCAATTGACTGAAGGTGTAGATATTAAACAGATAAAAGACAAGAGTAAAACAGACATGGAAAAGCCAACATGAACACTAACATGTATCTAACATTATCCCCAAACTCCTCATTGTGTTTGCACTGTATGTGTTGTCATTTAGCCACAACAAAAATAGATGTGAGATGAGAAGAACCGTAATAATAGATTTCTTTTGGTCGTCAATACAAAGTAAGTGAAAAAAAAGGGTTTTCTTTGGATTTTTGTCATGATGAGCCATGGCAGCATGACACCCACAGAGGCAGAGGGAAGAGTGTCAGCAGCGGTGGCAGCACGGTGGAGAATGGAGCCGCTCTCAGGGAGACTTTCACACACAGTCGCACACACTGTCACCACCTGCCACAGAAACACCAGAGCCAGAGCCAGAG
Organism: Engraulis encrasicolus; assembly: GCF_034702125.1. Classification (NCBI taxonomy): domain Eukaryota; kingdom Metazoa; phylum Chordata; class Actinopteri; order Clupeiformes; family Engraulidae; genus Engraulis; species Engraulis encrasicolus. The sequence goes on along the minus strand of NC_085858.1, from coordinate 44,272,597 downwards.
CCAGAGCCAGGGCATGAGTAAGCCAGTCAGGACAGTGAGGCACAAAAAGACACACGACACGGCACAGAGAGAGAAAAGGAGAGAGACAAAGAGACCAAGAGAAGAAAGAGAAAAAAAGAGAGTTAGAAGGTTAGAAAAAGAGCCAAAGAGACCAAGAGCAGAAAGAGAAAAAAGGGAGTTAGAATGTTACGAGAGAGGGAGAGAAAACCAAAAAAAAAAGAATTTATGTGAGAGAGAGAGAAAAGGGAGAAAGATGGCATACATTTTTGGAGGGGAGAAAGGGAGAGGAGGCAAAGAGAGGAGGATTAAGGAAGCGAGAGTGACATACAGAGAGAGGGATAGAGAGAGAGAGAGAGAGAGAGAGAGAGAGAGAGAGAGGGAGAGAGAGAGATGCAATGCAGTAGCAGTGAAGGACAGAAAGATGGAGGGAGAGAGAGAAATAACGTGGAAGAGCAGAAGGAAGCAAGGAGTGTCAGAGAGACATATGAGTGAAGGGCAGAAAGATGGAGAGAGAGAGAGAGAGAGAGAGAGAGAGAGAGAGAGAGAGAGAGAGAGAGAGAGAGAGAGAGAGAGAGAGAGAATGTGGAAGAGAGGGATGAAGCATGGAGTTAATAAATTAGAGATGCAGCGAGGAGGAGGATGAGAGGCACACCACACTGATTGATGGTGTGACGTGACGTCTGCAGCCGGCTCACGGAGATGATGAGTGACAGGTGAGGTGGAGGTTGCCAAAGTTACTACTCCCTCGCTCAAGCAGTTAATCATAGCCATGGACTATTCAAATGACCTACGCTTCAGGCTTACAGTAGTATTGCAGAGCGGACAGGGCTGGTTCTAGTGAACTTGGTGCCCTAGGCGAGCACCCCTTCCCTTTTCTGTGCATTTAGACATTGTCATCTGTAAACATAGCGCCATGCATCTGATGGAACACAGCTAATCTGCTCTGCGCTGAGTCCATGCATCATCATTATCAACGTGTTAAAGGGGCATTCCACCGGTGGAGACATGAATATGTATTGAAAGTGGATCATATGTATTAGAATAGTAGCATACATTTCTAAGTTGGTGCTTTTTTGCTGAGAAAAGGCACAAAATGACTTTTTAGTGCTTGTGGATTTGTGACAACAATCTCCTTAATGCATTGCAATGCTCAAGTTCCACAGGCCACACCCAGGCAGCTCTGCCAGTGACTTACTGGAGCCTCATGCCAGTGATTTCAAAAGCACTGGCATACTGATCTGTGATAGGTCTGTTAGCGCATTAGGTTCAACCCCCTATGGGTGGGGTTGAAAGGATGGGAAAAAGGCTTGTACTGTAGTCTCAACAGAAATCCACCTCTCTTACACTTGACGGTTTTTGCATCATGGTAGGAGGAAGTGTTAACCCTATCCAGACTGGGGGGGGGCTAAAAGTGCCCGCACCAACTTTGATGTCGTATAATTCCTTAACGACTTAAGCTATGACTATGAAACTTTGTGACTTTTCCCAACATTTAGTTGGCTACAGTTAGGTACCGAAAGATTAGGTTTATCATTTTTTCTGTTGCCATGGCAACGGTTTTCTGACAGGTATGTCTGACCAAAAATCACTTAACCATATCTATGACGCCATATATTTTCATATTTTTTTGTTATTTTCATTAGCCTCAGACAACTTTGTGAGCATTTAAGTAGTTTGAATCATAAAATCATTAAAATTTAAGTGCATTACCTAAACTTGTTGGAAAATCCATTATGGCGAGATTTTGGACATAATAACATAATGATGTCATAATGACGTCATAATAATAGATAATTACACAAAAATTATGTCATTCATAGATGTCCATATGTAGATCATCTCCCCCAAGTGTCATAGTCATACTATATTCCGTTCATGAGTTATGAGGGGGAGGGGGGGGGGGGGGGGGGGGGGGGGGGGGGGGGCCAGGCCCAGGAATGCCAAAAAAGCCCAGTCTGAATAGGGTTAAGAGGTGAATAAAGATTTCTCCTGTCTCAGGGGGAATTGAGAGAGTGTTGCACAACCATTCAAAAGTATGACTGGGTGTCTAGCAATGGAAAACCTAATGCAAATGAGTGGAGTGTCCCTTTAAGTGTAAAAGAGTTTTTGGTAACACTTTACTTAAAGCCAACATTATAAGCGCATTTATAACAAATTATAACGCACATTATAATTACTTACAACGTATTATGACTGCACTCATAATGCTTCATGATGCTTTATATTAACAGTTATGAATAACTATGAATCTAGCTTATAATGCTTTATAAATCCAAGGGTGTCATGAGTGCTCATGACTGGCTATAAACTACAGGCTTCCTGATGGGGCTTATAGTACATTATAAGTACCTAAACCCCTCTATGCACAGACCTAGATGATAAACTGTCATAAGGGCTCATATGATGCTATAATGTTTCATGTGAGATCATAAGTCGTCAATGTGTGCTCTAAGTAAAGTGAAGTTCATATCGATGCATCTATAATGCACTGTATAATGCACATCCATAATGCATCATAATGTACTGTAAGCCCCATCAGGCAGCCTGTAGTTAATATCCTGTCATGAGCACTCATAATACCCTTGGATTTATAAAGTATTATAAGCTACATTCATGGTTATGCATTACTGTTAACATAAAGCATCATGAAACATCATCGGTGTAGTCGTAATGCTTTGTAAGTAATTATAATGTGCATTATAATGTGTTATAAATGCGCTCATAATGCGCTATAGATATGGGCTTCATAGAAAGTGTTACCGAGTTTTTTTTTTCGTCTGACATTCTAACTCTGTGGGACATTTTGGTCATTTCTGGTGCCCCCCAAGACATTTGGTGCCCTTGGCGACCGCCTGGTGTGCCTATGCCTAGTGCCGGCCCTGACAGCGGATGCTTGTTTTTGGCATTAGCACTGTAGGTTGAACCACTGCACTCACAAAACAGAGCCACGTGTCCTCGTGAAACAAATGAAAAATCCTAAATTCATGCAATGCAAGGCATTCCGTTCATTTTTTCATGATGTATGCAGACGACAAAAGAAAAAAAAAGAAGAATGGCTGGCTGATGCAATGTTAATGCAACGTTAATGCAATGCAATGCAATGCGGCTTTGATGCAAGTGAGTTATAAGGGTCGGACGATGGAGAGGTGAGTTCAGAAGCAATGTTTCTACAACGCTGGATGTTGGACGCGCAAATCCAGCTGTCAAACTCCACTCTGACTCTTCTGTAAGCGGTAAAGTGGATCTCATCACTTTAGAGGTACATCATGCTCAAGCAGCTCTGCTTTAGATGCTGTCTGCCGGTTGGAGCACACGCACACACACCTATACACCTACACAGTGTGTAGTACACACTACTGTATGTGTGCGGCGCCTTGGGGCCTGGATGGCGAGTGAGGAGTGGGGCGGGTGGGTGGGCTTGGCTGAGGTGGTGTGGAGTTGGGTGGTGGTTTGATTTGGTGTAATGCTGGTGGAGGTGTAGAGGGCCAGACAAACTGTACTGATAACACTTTACAATAACGTCCTATTCACAGCTTAATAAACACTTTATAAATAATGAACTAATTATGAACAAAATGTTTACAAATGTTTATAAATGGGCAAGAAATACTATGCTAACACAGCAGACACAGCGCAGTCGCAGCGGTCCTGGAAGTTTCTCCTCCAAAGACCAGATGGCATGAAACCACATAAAACTCACCCAGTAGAAGTTGATTCCCACTCCACTGTGCAGTCATAGTTTGGTTATTACTCATTTACAAACATTTGTAAATGCTTTGTTAAATGTTAATTGTTATTAAATGTTAATAAAGTGCTTATAAAGCTGTGGATTGGACGTTATTGTGAAGTATTACCACTGTATTGAGAAAGTAAAAGTCCCGCCAGATATCCCTTCTGCCTGCCTGTGCTCCAAACAGGCAATTTCACTTATTAGCTCATCCACCCGTCTGAGAGCGGTGTAGCAATTATTCTCAACAAATTAATCGAATTGGCTGAAGTAAATGCTGTGTGTATGGTATGTATGTATGTAGCAGGGTTTTTACTTTCTGAACCTGAGATGTCCTTCCGTCCCTGGGGCCTACACTACAAAGCTGGTTCAGGAGTAAACCAGGTTAAGTTAACCTATTTTGTCCTAAGCCCTTTTTGGGAAAGGGTGCCCTCTGCCTATTAAATCCTAAATATCTCAGCCTCCAAAGCACATACAAACATGAAATAGGTTACATTTAAAATCTAGAACATTCATTTTACTATAGTGTAGTTTTCATTCAGCTCTGACATACCCCCATGTTAAATAAAACAGCTCAAATCTCAAGAACTTGAATGCAGCGTATATGTCGCTCCAGGACACAATGGGTTAAGAGGTAAATTATCTAATAGCAGAGTCTGGAGTCATCATTTTACTCCTGAAACAGCTTTGTGCTGTAGTATAGGCCCCTAATGGGGGTGTGGGGGGCTGGGGGGGTCTGTTGGAGTGGCTGTACCTCTTGCGGGTGCGTCTTGCAGTCTTTGCAGACGGGAGGGGAGGAGTAGTGGTGGAAGACGGAGCCGGAGAGGTTGTCAATCATCAGCATCTCCCCCTCGAAGGAGTCTTTGATCAGCAGAGACACACTGTCCAACCATAGGTTCTCCTGAGACGCAAACGGGCACCATCAGCTTCTCACCCCTCATAGCCTATAGCCCAGGGGTTCTTAAACTTTTTTTTCTTAACGCACCCCCTTACCTGTGCCCAAGACAAGTCGCGCACCCCCAACTCAAGCGTCTACACGTATATACACACTAAAAAAATATTTTAGTGATTAATTACAATGATTCTTGCTTGAGACATTAATCAATACCTTAGCCTATGCCTTTACATGGGGACCAAAACATGTTTTAATTTGGTTTTGATTTGGTCTAATTATAATGCTCGCTTGCAGAATTTTGGTCACAACCTGAGCACAAACAAAATTCCGCGCACCCCCTGAAATCTCTGGCGCACCCCCAGGGGGTGCCCGCACCCCAGGTTAAGAACCACTGCTATAGCCTATACCTCACCGCCCTCCCTTGCCACATAGCATATAGCCTGTACCTCATCCCCTTCCCTTGCCACATAGCATATAGCCTATCCCTCATCCCCCTCCCTTGCCACATAGCCTATAGCCTGTACCTCATCCCCCTCCCTTGCCACATAGCATATAGCCTATCCCTCATCCCCCTCCCTTGCACTTTCAAAAAGAGTTAGTCGTGTGTGTGTGTATGTCTATGTGCCTGTGTGCGTGCGTGCGTGCGTGTGTGTTGTCTGAGTGTGTTTATTTATGGGAGTCTTCATGATAAATTCAAAGACACACTTCAGACACTTATCACCGCTCACTCGGGGGTGTAAATCCTGATCGCGAGCAGGAGGAATGGCTTTCAGTGTTCGCGTGGCATGAAGCTTAAAGTCTCCGCACGACGTGACTTTTTGACTCTCTCGCTCTCAACACACAGGCATAAAGGCACAGATTGTCACAGTTGTCACACAGCGTGAGGGTACATACAATACGAATGCATGGGGGAAAAAAACTTATCTCTGGCATGTACAGTTCATACACAAGCATGCATGCACACAAGCATGCACAGATGTGTGAATAAATACACCATTTATCCGATTCTCACTTGATACAGTAAATATCACATTTGGTCTCAGACACACACATACGCACACACATGCTCATATGCGCATGCACACACACACACACACACACACGTGCACGCACGCACGCACGCACGCACACACACGCACGCACGCATGCTGTGGCTTCAGGTCTAATGACCGCCTTCAGCAAAAGCCGTAATACTCTCTACTGGGCTGAAAAAAGCCCCAACAACAGCTGTGAATATAAAACTGTATTGCCTGAGCAGCAGTTTATTGGTTGTCAACATTGCCACCAGGCCTCCCAGAAACCTGTAGGTTGCCTCGAGCGGTTGCCTGCTGGCAAATTCTTCCACTGCCTGCCTAGGAGTGTAGTGGCCGTACAGCCAACTCATTTCAAGCTTCTTAGCCTCAACAAGTCCCGAGTCTGGGACTCCATTTTGAATAAGGTCTTGTCCACAAACACAGCAGAACTTTCTACAAGGCCTGTGCAATGCAATGAATATGAATCTCCACCGGCAGTATCGTGCAATATTAATATTGCAACCGCACATTTTCATACAGCACATTTTAAATGTTGTTTAAATAAACGTAGTTCAGGAGGAAGTCCATGAGTGATTGACAGCTGTCATTACCTGCTCCCACCTTAGCAGCAATTTAATCCCTCCTTCTCCTTTCACCTGTCTTGCACGAAGGCTTCCTGAATTGTCCCACCACCACGTTCCTCTACTCCTCCAGCTCACTAGAGCAACCAGCTACTATTTCTCTATACACATAGAGGGCGTGAGAGGAGCGGATCTCATCCCACATGATCTCCGCTTAAAGCATCCAGAGACAGAGGCCAGCTATCACATCCTGCGGTGTGACATGCCTATGCAATGTGTTGATGCAGGACACATTTTCCCAAAAATGGCAAAAATTAGGCGAAATTCCACGGACCACTAAGTGCTTTATTTTTTTTCCAATTTTTTCCATCATTTTTTTCAGGAATTGGAATAACTTTTTAAAAAAAAAATTGTGATGCGCCCTTAAACGTCAACCACCCACGGACACTCTGCATATAAAAAAAAAACAGATGGGCGGCTACTAGTCTAGATGGGGCTGTAATCAATTTCCTGTCTTGAGTATAGCAAAGAAAACAAGGCTCAATGTCAGTCAAGACACTGCTAATACTGTAGCTTGAGACATGGGGATTTATCTCAACTCATACAGTACAGTCAGTGCTACAAAGGCCTATACTGTAATACCATGACATAGTGGATATTAAGTGGATAGTGGACATAGTGGATTTTTCCTCTATACAATCTCCAGTCAGTCCCTTTCAGCGCAAATGCCATTGCCAATGGAGAAGTATGTATTACTAGCAGACAATACATGCAAGATGGCTGACTGTAGCACTGGGTACACAGTAAAACGTACCGTGTTAATATAAGACTTAAGGTCAGATTAGACTTCAGCAACTGCGAGCGTGAAAAGTCGCGTGGGAGTGGCCACGAATCAACTTTGTATTCATGCATCTGCGACTGCGAGCTCTGCGAGGTCCGAGGTCTCGTCGCGAGCCACATTTGAAATTGCGTGATTACCTTCACTTCATTGCAAGCAGGTCATTATTAAGCAATGTTGCTTTCTAGCCCGGTTAGCTAAGTATGAAACCACACAAACTGCAATGGCAATGTACTGGTATCATTATTTGACATACCCAGACTGTTTTCACAAGCAGAGAATGCAAGTATGTAAACAGTTGATTCTGTCGATGTGTGTTTACATTCGGTGGAGGAAGCTACGGTAGTAAAACCGCAGGCATTGTGCCACAAGTGTTCAACTGCTGCATTGTTTGTTACTTAGCTTGTAGCTTCGTGTATTTACACACATTTACACACAAGGTATTAATATAGTTTTTAACAGAATATCGCTCTGCTCTCGCAAACTACCGGCATTACGCTGCTGCCATAAGTACAAGGAAGTAGCGAGACGACCAATCATAGCACCTTTTTGTCTGCGTCCTCCGCGTCCGTCGGACGGATAGTTAGGATTTTTTCGAGGTGCTCGACGACGGGCGCAGAGCCTCTGCGCGGGGGGCCTGTACTCACACAGATACAAGACGGACGGACGCAGAGGCTATGCGTCCGAAGCATAAATCTAGCTTTAGGGAGTATTCTGGGACTACATACACTCTAGAACATATTAAATCGACTTTCTAAGTGTTGTATTAACACTTTTTTTTACTCTGAGCAGTGTGAGCAGATAGACATTATCGGCATAATCACTTATCGGCATAATCACAAGGAGCCAGGGGACCAAGAAAATATTGGTCTCAAATTGCACCGTGTCATGCTCCAATTTCTCCTACATGCATGTACAGTATGTATGTATGTCTTACAGGCCGGTTTGCTTAACATGTGATCTCTCCCAGAAGGGGAGTGTTCTTCTTAATCAATATCAGGTTTGCACAGCTGCAGGCTCGCTTAAGTATGTGTACATTGAAAAGTAAAGGAAAACACTTTATAGATCGATGTGAACATATTCATGAAGAACATATTCAATACTGACTTTGCCGAGGGGGACAATTTAAAGAGCGTGCTGCATGTGGAGAATGAAAAAGCAGCATGCTAAAACATTCTTCAATCAGCCGCCTCTCACAAGTGTAATTTTGAGCACGGCTTATAAAGCAGTAAATCTTATTAAGGCAGATGGCTTCTCATGTGCACCTCGTCCACAAGCTTGGATGCCGATTTTCAATATCTAGTTTAGTAGGAGAGCTTAATTGTTTCTAAGCACAGCTAAAGCAAACTGATCCATGTTGTGTGTACACACAGCAGGTAAGATATATATTAAAGAAATCTGACAATCACAGTTAAAAAAGCATGGCTCCAACCGCTTTGTTTTCCGTAAAATAAAAAATAAAAAATAAAAACAACAGGGGAGTTGGCTGGTAGACTGAAAATGGCTGCCGGGCATAACAGAGCCGTAAGAATAACAAGTGAATAAGAAATAAGGCAAACAGCTAAAATAAAAAGTGACAGGGGGTCTCTTTAGTATGGATTTATTTAAATCCCAGCCCTGGAGTGTTTGATCACACCTGGCGCTGGTGCATTTGCCATCGTGGTGTAGTGCTGCTCCAGGCCTTGGGTTAGATCAAGCCACCACTTATAAACAGGCACCTTTATCAGGAAACAAGAAGGTGACCAAGGACAGCACACACCACACCTTTATATCCTACACTCCCCAAGTACTCCATCCCATGCTTACCGGGGGCCACGCTCACCACACACAGGTTCAAGTTCAAGTTCAATCAATTTACAGTGAAAAACAATTTGACTCTATTGACTTGTTTTCTTGTTTCTGATTGCTCAAGAGATTTTTCACAACTAAAATCATAATAAATGACTGTGGTCTATGGTCTAAATGGTCTAAACTGTTTTGATACAATGTACTAATAACTGCTAATTTTGTTACCACATTTTAAGTTCTAGGAATTCCTAGACAGTGAGTAGCACCCATCAGAAAACAATATGTACATAAAATAAGGGAGTGGTGGAGAGCACCGAGTGCATGATGTGACTGCACAAATGTTTGTGCAAGAATGTCTTGGACAGCTGTAGCCTAATATGGACATCTGTGGCTTAATGGTTACAGAGGTTTTGCGAAAAGAAGATCGCAGGCTTGAATGAGGTAAAATGCTTTTGTAGTAATCAATGTGATCCAATTGTATTTTTTTTCACCCTGATTAATAGTGTTAGCCAAATATTATGTCGCCTATTTCAAATACTATTATTTCTGAAGAATCAAGCAGTCAAGAGTTGGGAACAAAACGGAGAAGTTTTTAAAAGGCGCCAAATTTGAAACTGACCAATGAGAAGCGAGGGGAGTTAATAAGCTGATCTAGAGCACCAGTGTCAAATTATAAGCAGCAAGCTCTTGACTACCATGACCTGGCCAGAACTGAAGTTAATGCTATACATGGGTTCCGGCTGGTTGTACACAAATGAATGCGTACGCAGCCAGGGATTCCAAAATGCTAGGCGGCTAGGTGTTTAACATTGGAAGTTCCATTGGACCAGTGTAGTGCGCGGTTAGAACCTGTTTTGTCGTCGGCTGGATGTTGTTGCGGTTCCTGTGGTCTCTGTACTGCTACCAACTCCATTCTGGGATAACATATCTTAACGTGAGTACATCAGAATCGATTCCTATGCTTTGTAAATGAAGTTATATTGTATCACACCAATCACACGTGGGGAGGACGTTTGAGTGACGGCAGCTTCCAAACAATCAGAGGCTGCCTCCGATCGCGAAACCCCGCCTTGTCAGCAGTGGCTAACACTTTGCAACACTCAAAAGTTTACAAATATTCAAAATGTATGTATTTCACATGCCTGATCATCAACATGTGCTGTAAAAAACAACAGCAGTTGTGACCACACGTATATTGGTCATTGATCGTCAACACAGTCTGAAGCACAACATACTAATATGACGAAATCCTATGCTCTTAGACCTATTTCAGACCAGAATGGGAAAGTTGGGCAGGACGGGAGCTATTTTTACTGGCGGTGGCGAAAATACATGGAAACAGATCTGTCCTACCACACCAACACTGCGGTAGTCAGGCGGTAGTTGCGCGTGAGCTGCGCTGCATTTGGAAAATAGAACTCGAGCGTAATTTGGACGGCAGCAAAAGTAACAAACTAGCTTTGGCTGTGGGGGGATTTTAAATAGGACTGGCCTGGCACACCGACACTCGGTGTGAAAGGCCTAATAGAACACATCGCCCGATACCCTGCGGTCTTCTTGATGCCGCCATGCCATGCTTTAGTCACTAGAGTCTAGTTTGTATCTGGCCTTACAGTGGTCCTCTATATTCAGACCAGACACAATAAAACCAGAGGGCAAGATATTAAACTCATAAACTAACACGCTTTTAACCCATTTACACACACCCCCCCACTCCCCCGAAAACTGGTACAGAACCATAAAACCCTTCACTCTGTGGAAGCAATGATAGAAAATGCTCACTAGGCGCACACGGTGCCAGAAAACTGCCTCTCAATAATCACAGTGTGTGGATAATGTCCTCTTTCATCAGTTTCATCAGTGCCTTGGCATATGGGTGATGTAGCTGTCCCCCTACTGCTCAGCATAGGGGGCGTGAGGTACTGTAGATGTGGCCCAGGCCTCTACTCTGCAGCACAGGTGGGGGCTCCTGCACTGACATGGGGAGCCGCTCATGGGGAGCCTTCCTACCTGACTGGCCCCAACCTGGGCCTGTGTGTGTGTGTGTGTGTGTGTGTGTGTGTGTGTGTGTGTGTGTGTGTGTGTGTGTGTGTGTGTGTGTGTGTGTGTGTGTGTGTGTGTGTGTGTGTGTGTGTGTGTGTGTGTGTGTGTGTGTGTGTGTGTGTGTGTGTGACAGACAGACAGAGATAGATGCAAAGAGTGGGAGTGAGAGAGAGAGAGAGAGAGAGAGAGAGAGAGAGAGAGAGAGAGAGAGAGAGAGAGAGAGAGAGAGAGAGAGAGAGAGAGAGAGAGTTCCCTGTCTGCCTGCCCTGTGGCAACGTGTAGTGGAACACATGGCACAGCAGATGCCTTCGCAGTGAACCGACACACACACACACACACACACACACACACACACACACACACACACACACACACACACACACACACACACACACACACACACACACACACACACACACACACACACACACACACACACACACACACACACACACACCGCAATACCTTTCAATTCCTCTCTCACATTGAATCTCTTTCTCAGAACCTCTCACTCCCTCTTCTTCACTACTTTGCTGTCCTCCATGGCTTCACTTTCCCGACATCTTTACATCCCAGAAATCTCAAGGCTGATATTAGCTGATGGTCCTTTACAGTCATGCCGTTTTTGCTCGCATTTGTGATATTTGTAATATTTTACAGTGAATTATGCTGTTTGTACTGTGTGTCATCTTGGACAAAGAGGTCTGCCGTGTAGCATTACAAGTGAAGTAAAGAGGAAATCTAATATCGAATAAAATGAAAGAGAGAGAGAGAGAGAGAGAGAGAGAGAGAGAGAGAGAGAGAGAGAGAGAGAGTGAGTGTGTGCGTGTGTGTGCGTGTGTGTGTGTGTGTGTGTGTGTGTGTGTCCGTGCGTGTGTGTGTGTGTGTGTGTGTGTGTGTGTGTGTGTGTGTGTGTGTGTGTCCGTGCGTGTGTGCATGCGTATGTGCCTGGATGCGTGTGTGTGTGTGCGTGTGTGCATGTGCGTGCATGGATGTGTGTGTGTGTGTGTGTGTGTGTGTGTGTGTGTGTGTGTGTGTGTGTGTGTGTGTGTGTGTGTGTACATGGATATGCGTGTGTGTGTGTTTGAGTGTGTGTGTGTGTTTGTGTGTGTGTGTGTGTGAGCATCAGCTCCCCAGCAATGCTGTGTGTGGCTCCAGTCCAGTTGCTTCTCACACATCAAGAGCACCTGATGCAACGCTCAGCTCAGCTCAGCTCCTGCCAACAGTGATTCAACACAACACCACTTCTCCTCCTCCTCCTCCTCCTCCTCCTCCTCCTCCTCCTCCTCAGCTTCTCTCTCTCTCTCTCTCCTCCTCCTCCTCCAGCGTCTGAGGAGGCTTGTCTGCCAAATGGCTGACTCTTTCATATGTTCAGTCTTTTAATCTTTACTTTTTCTTGACTTAGTCTTTTACTTTACTGTACACATACAGTACACATAGTAATCATGAGAAGACACATAGTGAGAGTGAGAAAATGAGACAGAGAAGACAGACGCAGAGAGAGAGAGAGAGAGAGAGAGAGAGAGAGAGAGAGAGAGAGAGAGAAAGTGAGAGTGAAAAAGAGAAAGAGAGAGCAAGAGAGAGAGAGAGATAAGACAAAAAGTAAAAAAAAAATAACAAAAAGAAAAATTCAATAGGCTACTGATGCTGGATAAAAGCATGTTAAATCGCATAGTCAGTAGTAGCGGATACCCAGGCCTGCCGACAGGGGGGACAAAGGGGTATGTTGTCCTGGGCCCAGGGAAATATGGGGCCCAGGGAAATATGGGGCCCAGAAATGGGTCCCCATTACATTGCATGTATTGGATAGGGGGCCCTTTCATATGCCCTTGTCCTGGGCCCAGCAAAAGCTGTCAGCGGCCCTGCGGATAGCTTCCATACGTTTAGCACAACGGACCATAAGGCAAGCTGTCAGACTTTATTTAGATGTTTAACATGAGCGATTTACACCACTTGGTGCTCCAGTCCAAACCCCAGAAGTCACCATCCTAAAAAAACCTCCCTTTCACCTCCTGTGGTACAGCAGTTTGTGATGAATCTTGTATTCAATAGTGTCTTTCACCGCATCACATATTCCTCTTTGCTTGTTCCTCTACGGGTGTCGTCTCCTCTGTATTGAATTCAAAAGGAGACACATCAGAACCGCGACGCGACGCAACACACAGACAGCAAGCACTTTATCTGCCCATTTCCCTTGAAAAAAAAAATCACAGCTCATCACAATGTTCATTTTCAACCCTATTTTCCCCACCATTATCATCTCTATGCTTTCCTTTCCTCTCCTCTCCTCTCCCATTTCTGCCGCCACCTCTCTCTCTCCAGCAAAAAAGCGTTTTCATCTTTCAGCCTGAAAATGATTTCCATCCCGTCCCTCCCTTCCTGACACATAGAGAGCGGAGGAAAAGCAGCTCTGCACGCGCTTGTGTGTGTGTGTGTGTGTGTGTGTGTGTGTGTGTGTGTGTGTGTGTGTGTGTGTGTGTGTGTGTGTGTGTGTGTGTGTGTGTGTGTGTGTGCGCGCTAGTGTGTGTGTGTGTGTGTGTGTGTGTGTGTGTGTGTGTGTGTGTGTGTGTGTGTGTGCGTGTGTTCGTGTGTGTGTGTGTGTGTGTGTGTGTGTGTGTGTGTGTGTGTGTGTGTGTGTGTGTGTGTGTGTGTGTGTGTGTGTGTGTGTGTGTGTGCGTGTGTTTATGCGTAGGTGGTTGGGAGGGAGTGGGTGGTTTAGTTTTGGTTCCAGCGCCATGGTGATTGAAAACTCAGATCATCAGCCCCGTTTGAAATCCCTTCCTTACATCATTTTCTCTCCTCCAGCCTGCTGCTCTGCTCGGTCTCTCCATCATTCTCTCTTTTTTCTCCTTCTGCCCTCCCTCTATCTCCATAGTTATCTGTCTTTTGCTTTCTCTTCTCTACTGTACTCTCTCCTCAAGCTGTCTGTATATTCACGCTTTCTCTGTCTCTGTCTTCATTTCTTTTTACTGTCCCCCCTTCACCCCTCCATCTCCATATTTCTCTTCCCTTCTGTCCTCTCTACCCAAAATCCTTTCTCTCTCTCAGCTGCTCTCTCTCTCTCTCTCTCTCTCTCTCTCTCTCTCTCTCTCTCTCTCTCTCTCTCTCTCTCTCAGCTTCTCTCTCTCCCCCTTTACTCCCCGCCTAAACTCGTGGTTGCTCTCTCTCTCTCTCTGTTGCTCTCTCTCTCTCTCTTCCCCCCTCCCTCTCTCCCTTTATTCCCCGTCTACATTCCTGGCTGCTCCTCTCCCTCTCTGCCACTTGGTTACATAAGCCCAACAGGCCGAGAGCAGAGCAGACAGGTAAAGACAATTATAGCTCAGCAAAGGTGGCAGACCAAATGACAATGAGTCATCGCTCGTTCGCTCTATGTGTGTGTGCATGTGTGTGTGTTGTGCGCGTGCACGTGTGTGTGTGTGTGTGTGTGTGTGTGTGTGTGTGTGTGTGTGTGTGTGTGTGTGTGTGTGTGTGTGTGTGTGTGTGTGTGTGTGTGTATGTGTGTGCGCGCGTGTGTGTGTGTGTGTGTGTGTGTGTGTGTGTGTGTGTGTGTGTGTGTGTGTGTGTGTGTGTGTGTGTGTGTGTACTGTCACTTCTGTAACAGTCTGTCTAAACCTGCGTATGTTTGCCTGAGGATATTTTTAGCCTCTTTCTCATCTAGGTGGGCTTGTTTGTATGTTTACGGGGGAGAAAGGAGACAGACAACACAGAGAGAGATAAAGAGATAGAAACAGAAAGAGAGAGAGAGAGAGAGAGAGAGAGAGAGAGAGAGAGAGAGAGAGAGAGAGAGAGGAAGAAAGGGTGAGGTGTGTGTGTGTGTGTGTGTGTGTGTGTGTGTGTGTGTGTGTGTGTGTGTGTGTGTGTGTGTGTGTGTGTGTGTGTGTGTGTGTGTGTGTGTGTGTGTGTTCGCGTGTGTGTGTGTGTGTGTGTGTGTGCACGAACGCTTGTGTCTGTATGTGTGTGTGCGCGGGGGCTTCTGTCTGTGCGTGTGTGAGTGTGTGTGTGTGTGTGTGTGTGTGTGTGCGGGCTTGAGAGAGAGAGAGAGGAAGAAGAAAGTGTGTGTGTGTGTGTGTGTGTGTGTGTGTGTGTGTGTGCGCGTGCTTGTGTCTATGTGTGTGTGTCTGTGTGTGTGTGAGTGTGCCAAGATGCCAAGTGCGTTCCACAGTAATGCAGACAGATTTGCATGATGCTTCTAATTTTGCGGCTCAATATCTGGTACAGAACTTCATTAAAGGGAAGATAAATTGTAGTTCAATGTGTTCATGGGTCAGGGCGACAGACCCTCCCACACACACACGCACACACATATACACAGGAACACACACGCACATGCACACGCACTTGTGCACGCGCACACACACACGCACGCGCGCACACGCGCGCACGCATGCACGCACGCACGCACACACACACACACACACACGCACACAGACACACACACCCTCATGGGCACACACATAAAGCACGTAATGAAGTGTTGCCATGGAGATACAACATCACGAGAGAGAGCCACACAGCAGTAATGAAAGCACACCTCCATATTCTACCCGATCTCCCTCCCAGCAATCTCCACTCATCCTCTCATTGATCCATCCTCCCTCCCTCTCTCTCTCTCTGTCTCGTTCTCTCTCTCTCCCTCTCTCTCTCTCTCTCTCTCTCTCTCTCTCTCTCTCTCTCTCTCTCTCTCTCTCTCTCTCACTCTCTTTGTGTCTCGTTCTCTCTCTCACATGCACTTTTGTTCTTCTTTCTGTGGTATTTCATTACTTTCACTTGTGAAGTTACTATATATGAAGTTACAAGTTATATGCCAAACAGTTTCACATTTTGTATCCTGCCATTGTCTATGACCATTAACCTGGGAACTAACTTGGATACCGGTAAAACTCATCAAATTAAGGCTTTTGTTTCACATGAACTTGAGGCATTTTATGCATACTAATTCAGAGGGATACTTTATGGAAGACCAGCTTCCATATAACAGTATAATTTCTTTTTGTGAAACTTCTGGACCCCCCATTTCTCAAAAGTGTTGTTGCTAACTAGTTAGCAACTTAGTATGGTTGCCTATGGGAAATTGCATTGCAACCAAGTAAGTGCTAATGCTAACTAGTTGAGAAACGCACCCCTGGTCCTCCATTAGTAGAACACACCTGTTGGTTTTGGTTAAAGAGTGCCCACTCCCCAAGTCCCACAAAATGTTACAAAATGTTGTTACCCAGTCCATCACTGTTACCTGTCCTGTCCTGCACTTTGTCAGTCTGTAAAATGTCAGTCCTGTGTGTGTCTATGTCATTGGCATGGTATAGAGAGAGAAACGTAATTTCATTTTCCTTGTATGACCTGTGCATATGAAGAAAGTGACAATAAAAGCTGACTTGACTTGACTTGACTTGAAAATCAACAATCCAGTAGCCTCTTACTGCAGCAGGGGTCACCGGCGACCCTATTCACTTGCTGAAAATGCTTAACTACATCATAACAACATTGCTGTGACATTACAGAGAGCCATAGTGCTGCGCTAAGGGGTTAAGCCTGGAACAGTACCTGTGCTGGGGAGTAGATGCGGGCCGCGTCCCTGGACTCACGGGGGCTGGAGTGCGGGCTGACCGTCTGAGCGTGGTGGTGGAGGCCTGCGCTCTGGCTCGTCACCACTCCACCAGACTGCTCCATGCGCATCTTCCCCACCACGGGACCTCCTCCAGCTCCACCTCCACCAACACCACCTCCTGCTCCGATGACCGCTACTCCCGGCACGCCTCCGCCCATGCAGCAGATGGTGCCCTGGGCCAGCTCCATCTCGATCTCGGCGTCCTCCATGGCCTCCTCCATGGCCTCCTTGTTGGAGTCGTCCAGGTGCTTCATCAGCACCGCCACCACCACGTTGATCAGCACGAACTGGGCCGTCAGCACGAAGCTCACAAAGTACATGGGCGAGATGAACTGCAGGCTGGGGTTGCACGTGTAGTCCGTGTCCGGCGGGCACTCGCGCAGCGTGTCCTGAAAGGGCCACCGTAGGCATTAACGATTGGAGATGGGCCGGGGCGGGGGCGGGGGACGGGGGGTGTAAGGTGGGTAATGACAGAGAGACATGAGGTTGTGGTTAGATGGTGATGTTTGTCGAGAAACACAATTCCCTTACGAAAATGAACCATGGTAAATTATGGTCGTTTTTTGTAAGTGTTGTATCTCAACTTGGATCTTGAAGGTATACATGGGTTCTACATGTTTGTTTTCTCCCGACAACTCAACCTCTAATTATTGGAAACCGCTGTCGGTCAAAAAAATAGCTCACGCGGTTGGCTGCCAGTGTCTTGCCCCTCCTCGCAACACTGTGTTTATAAACAAACAAAAAGAAACCATCTATAGAGTATGCAATGTAGGCTGCCCATTAACAAATTTGATCATTTTCAAAATATTTACTCAGTAATACAATAAAATGTACTGGTCTGACCAAAGTAGGCAAGTTTTGTAACCAAAGAAATCTATGGCTGGTAATTCAAAATGATGGACATGGAGAAGATCCTACAGATCTAGTAAAGCAGTGGTTCTCAAACTTTTTTGAACAAACGCCCCCTTGACCTCATCTTGTGACTCCTAAAGCCCCCTTGACCTCATCATAAGCCTGCCGATGCCCACCTTAGTATTGAAAAATAAAATAGACTAATGCACCCCAATGGTAATTAAGCCTCGCCCTCACTCAGCTGCAACCTAACTCAACGCCCCCTAATGCTCCCCAACGCCCCCTGGAGGACTGTAGCATGCCCGTTGAGAAACACTATACTGAAGGATTTATAAAATAGATTCTATCAATCCATTTCATTATGCACCTATCTTGTACTGTAGGCTGTTGTTCCCGGGCAGGCCATAACATGAATGCACTCAATTAGGATGAGCTACCATTAGTCACCGTGGACAATGGCTGGCCAGTCGCTGAGAGCACGCGGTGCTGATGATGCTTTTGTGACGGTGCGGTGGCTATTTTGCGCAGCCCATTTTTCACCACTCTGTTGCTGAGGCTGCGGCTGAACCTCAGCCTCAGGTAATTATGATTTGTTTATCGCCATGACAAGCTAGCTTGGGGATGGGGGTGCAGGGGGTTGTGTTTGAGAGAGAGAAGGGCAGGGGCACTGTGTACACAGAGAGAGAGAGAGAGAGAGAGAGAGAGAGAGAGAGAGAGAGAGAGAGAGAGAGAGAGAGAGAGAGAGAGAGAGAGAGAGAGAGAGAGAGAGTCTACAGGCATGTTTATGTGGATTTTGGGCCACATGTGCATTTTAACTTAGTCTGAAATGTTCTACCCCTGATTAGGATGCTTCAGAGGTTTCCCGGCCTGACTGACTGACTGACTGACTGACTGACAGTGTGTGGCTTCACTAACTATCATCATTTGAGCCAAAGGATGTTAGCATAAAGTGTTGAATGGCAGGCCCTCCCACTCGACCTTCCTCTTGCCCGCCCTGCCTTCTGAGTGTGTGTGCGCCTGTGTGTGTGTGTGTGGGGGGGGGGCATTTGCAAGCTATACGTTTTGCACATAAAGGGCTGCATTTACATGAAAGGGCTATGGATATGCTGAGCCGGCACCTCCTCTGTCATCATGCCATGCCATAAAACGTCTACTGGACTGATAAAAGACCGGCTCTGGCGCAAGGGGGGTCGAGGACTGTCACAGAGCCCAGCGTCATGGGAATTTTTCTTCCGCCTTTCTTTCTTTCAATTTACTGCCATCAATAGTGCCGCGAAAAAAGGGAAAGAAGATAAGGGAGAGCCACAGAGAGAGGAAGAGAGAGATGAGAAAGAAAGAAAGTAAGAAAGAAAGAAAGAAAGAAAGAAAGAAAGAAAGAAAGAAAGAAAGAAAGAAAGAAAGAAAGAAAGAAAGAAAGAAAGAAAGAAAGCATACGCAAGGAAATTGTGAGGGGAGGTGTAAAAGCACAAAGAAAAGAGGAAACCCCTGACACAGATAGTCATAAAAAATGGGAGAAACAATAGAAAAACAAAAGAGAAACAACAACAAAAAGGCGAAGAAAGTCACATAAAAAATCCACAGTCAGCAAAAGTTATAAAATATGTAGTATGTGTTGTAGTAAGCCTGTTTACTGAATACTATTGACTAACAAGGGTGTTTGCAAGGTATTAGATGTCTAAGAAGAAAAGCTGTACCTTCATGATACCATTCCAGTTGTCTCCAGTGGAGACCTGGAAGAGAGTGAGGAAAGCCATGCCAAAGTTCTCAAAGGTGGCATGTCGACTCATGCCCTCACAGCGATACTCCTCGTTGCAGACTGAGAGAGAGAGAGGGGGGGGGGGGGTATGACATACATAAAAGACTCTCAGTCTAGACATAACACACACCTGTATAAAGAAGAAGGTTTTAGAACATGGTTGTTGTTATTGTTTGTTTATGTACTCTAGGCATGACTATGGGCATGACTCTCTATTTTGTTGAGTCCTTTGTAGCTTCTCAAGACTCTATGGGCAAAGTGTTCTCTGTATACTCCTTTTGTGTTGTCTGTAATACTCAGTCGGGGCATGCCACCTGATGTTTCTGTGAGCTCTGTAAAATATGAATCTGGCCTTCTTCCCAGAAGTCATGTGACTCACTCACCCAGTTCCCCGAAGAGCTCCACCCCCAGGGCAGCGTAGATGAAGAACAGGAGCATGAAGAGGAGGCCCAAGTTACCCACCTGAGAAGAGGAGAGAAGAGAAGAGATGGAGAGGAGACAAGAGAAGAGGAGAGGAGAGAAGAGGAGAGGAGAGATGGAGAGGAGACAAGAGAAGAGAAGAGAAGAGAAGAGAAGAGAAGAGGAGAGGAGAGATGGAGAGGAGAGAAGAGAAGAGAAGAGAAGAGAAGAGAAGAGAAGAGAAGAGAAGAGAAGAGAAGAGGAGAGGAGAGAAGAGAAGAGGAGAGGAGCGAAGATATGAGAAAAGAGGAGGAGAGGAGAGAAGAGAAGAGAAGAGAAGAGAAGAGACGAGACGAGAAGAGAAGAGAAGAGAAGAGAAGAGAAGAGAAGAGAAGAGGAGCGAAGAGAAGAGAAGGGAAGAGAGAAGAGAACAGAGGAGAAGAGAAGAGAAGAGAAGAGAAGAGGAGAGGAGAGGACAGAAGAGAAGAGGAGTGGAGAGGAGAGAAGAGGAAAGGAGAGGAGAGAAGAGAAGAGAAGAGAAGAGAAGAGAAGAGAAGAGAAGAGAAGAGAAGAGAAGAGAAGAGAAGAGAAGAGAAGAGAAGAGAGGAAGATCTGTCATTCAATTAACCCTATGACACCACTTACAGTCTTGCCGTCTCCAAACGACTCAACATTATTTCAGTATCGATTCATACAGTTTACACATGCACACGCATTCGATAATAATGTGATATCCCTCAGTGAACTCAAACTTGCATTCCTCAGGCAGCATTTACTAGTGCTTAGCTGGCAAGCGAAGCGTGATGGGATAGGACGGGATAGGATGGGATGGGATGGGAGAATTAATGGCGCAACTCCCGTCACGTATTCTGCCGCCGGTGTCCAAGGTATTAGAGGGAATTTGCATTAACCTCGCTTCATGGGTGAGGCGACCTGTCTCTCAGAGCTGCGACCTCAGCCCGGGGTGTGTGCATATTAACAAGCCCTGGGAGCGCCACTGACAGCTTTGGCCGGGCCCAGGATAAAGCCATCTGAACCACCCCCCCACCCAATACTTACAATGTAATGGGGAGAAAATTCTACCCCCCCTCTCCATGGGCCCGGGACAACTGACCTCTTTGGCCCAAACTGCCAGCTTCCCTGATCACTAGCTCCAAGACAAGACAACGCTTTCCCTTTTTCCCTGGAAGTGTGCCATATTATACTATGTGCCTGTTCAAAAAGGGCCCAAAGATGAAAGGCAAAGCTTGAGGTGGAGCTGGGAAAGATAGATGGAGAAGATTAACAATTAATCTTGTACTGGCTATGATGGCAGTCCACTGAACACACTGCAACATTTGTGGACTGTTTTATTTATATATTTTTTTAAATTTAAAGGTCACTTTGAACACAATTTTCATGTTCAGTCACTGAACGGCTTCCTACTGCAACGGTCTGTATCTGCATAAAGTATCAAAAGACCCAAGGTGGACCGCTAAATAATTTCACTACCCCATTTCAGGTGGTTTTATGGCCCGTTTTGGCAAGCGAAATAAAACAAGGCCCTACTGTAGCTGCGACACCAGAATAATGGCAATCAGCGGGGGCATTTACATCCACACCGAATGGCACAGCAAGCTATCAACCGCTCGCAATATCACCAGATAAGTATCTCTCTCTCTCTCTCTCTCTCTCTCTCTCTCTCTCTCTCTCTCTCATGTGCCGCTGAGGAACCCATTTCCATCCTAATTGTCTGACAGCTTGTAAAATAGTAAAACGCAACGATGGAGACGGGGAATGAGTGGGTAGACTTCCAGAGAGGGAGAAGCCGAGCTGAGATGTGTAACGGTTGATGACTTCTGCAGAAGTACTGCTCGACACACCAGGAAAGCTGTCAGACCATAAATCTCCATTTTGGTGGTAGAGAACAGCGTCATGGCCCCTATGTCACACATGCAGTTATATGATCAGTGGCAATGGTGTGAGGGTGGATATTTACAACCTGTCATAAAGATAGAAGGAGGAATGCTGCTAACATAATGTCACCTGAAACAGATATACACTGTATCAATCCTTTGTCTTGTTAAATGTAAAGGTGCACTGTGTATGATGGTGGCCAGAGTAGGTATTGCAACTATGCTGATCATTGAAACTGTGCTGTCTGCTACCAAATTTAATCTTTTCATTTTTCAAAAAAGGGTTCTATGTTCCCTGCTGCTTCCAAGTAGACTGCTGCCGCATGGCAAAGCACAGGTTGTTGCTGCACCTCTGACAGGTTAGATTTAGGGATAATTTTGGTCAGAGCACAAATGTACAACTCAGAAACATTACATTACTGACAGGTTGGGTTTAGAGATGGTTTTGGGAAGGGCACAATTTGAAAACTCGTAAACATTGCATCATTGACAGTTTAAGTTATGCACGGTTTTGGTAAGGGCTAGATACAATGTGGGGAACATAGAACCCTTTTTTAGAAAAAGGGCCCTAAGTTCCCCGGTCCCATACAAAGACCAGGGAACATAGGACCCAGGGAACATAGGTACGCTTCCTGAATTACTCAGCATTATGAAACCCAGCCAGTAGTCTACCAGCTTAAGCAAAGCATGCCAGCCAGACAGCCAGACAAGTCAGCAAGCACGCAAGCATTGGCGTCTGCGTCAGCATTGGGGTCGCTCGGCTCGTTATTGGGAGTTATTGTGGCAAGCCTCCTTAATCAAGTGCCATGTTAATTACACCTCCGCTCTGACTCCACCCAGATCAGGCACACAGCCCAGCGCTAATGATCAGGGGATCAATATTCACGCAGGGGAGGGGAGGAAAGGAAAAGGAGAGAAGAGAAGAGCAGGGGGAGGGAGGAGAGGACAGGAGAGGAGGGGAAGGGGGAGAGGAGAGGAGAGGAGGGGAGGGTAGGAGAGTAGGGGAGAGCAGGGGAGGAGAGGGTGGCTGGGGAGGAGAGGAGATGAGAGCAGGGGAGGGCAGGGTGTAGAGCAGTGTTTCTCAACCTTTTTTAAGGCGAGGCACCCTTTCAATTCATGAAAAATCTCAAGGCACCCCAAACCAACAAGCCGTAACATGGCATCGCATCCGATACCACACAAGCTTAGAAAAGTAACACGTTTGGAAACGTCACACGACCTACGTTTGAAGTTGCAGCTGACCATGGGGCAACCTATATTCACTTAATTGTGCATAAATGGCAGATGAAAGATTCCACTGACAAGCATTATATTACATTATTTTATTTATCAGTCACGTTTCCGCGGCACCCCTGAAGGGGGCCCGCGGCACCCCAGGGTGCCCCGGTACCCCTATTGAGAAACACTGGTGTAGAGGCACAAGGGTGGCATAAGAGTGAAGCGGAGATGCACCACATCCGTCGTCTTGCTTCTTCTGGGTCTCCCTTGAATGCTCCACAATCTGATTATGCTATGATAGCTATGCATACATGAATGTACTCTCTAGGTAGTCCTCAGATGAGCCTTCCATCGTTGCTTCCAGTCATCCTGATTCTCCAGTGCATAGTACACGTATGTACACCCACAATGTCACTACTTGTATGCTCTGTGGGTTTTTGTGATCTTATTTCCTTCGTGGTCAATAAATGTACCTACTCTGCTGCTAATGTGAAAAGACTTTCGTCATTTGTATTTATTTCAGTCGTTGTCCATAAAACAACAACAAACAAAACCAATCTGCCTCCCTCTCTTTCACCCCCTTCCTTCATTCCTTCCTATCTAGCACACTGTGGGTGGATTCCAACATGCAGACTTCCATCCTCCCTTGCTCACTAGCCTGCTTGTGACCTCATGATGATGTCACTGACGACAGAAAATGAATTCAATATCTTGCAAAAGCACAATTCTAATGTCATTTTCTCATTTGCAATTGGGATGGTGAATGAAAAACAGTCCCTCAAAAGTTGTTGTGGCTAGACTGACAGCTGGGAAACTTCATTGTTTTCTCCACCGAGGCGCGGCCAGGAGGCGGAGCAAGGCCACAAGGACAAGTGGAGGAAGGAGTTTGCATATTGGAATGCATCCACTCTTTCCATTCCGACTTCAAATGAAATAACCTGAAATTACTTTAGTGTCTTGAGTGTATGTTTGCGTGCCAATGCATGGATGCATCTACAGTACTGTACTGTAATATGGCACCAGACAGAGTTTTACATCTCAAGTCAGTCCCCTGACAGTACACTCTGGCTCTAAATCTCATATGCCTTTCATTTCCATTTTAGTTGTGATTCCCAGGGCCGGTTCTAGTCAACTTGGTGCCCTAGGCAAGCTTTTTTTGTGAAATTTCACATTGGCATCTGTAAACATAGTGTCATACATCTGATCGAGCACAGCTGATCTAGTACCATGTATATGTAATGAGTGCCCATTAAAAATCGTTGTCAAAGCAAAGTTTCATGCTTAATTTTGCTTATTATTGTAATTCTGTGGCCCGTGGTGCCCCCCAAGATATTTGGCGCCCTAGGCAACTGCCTAGTTTGCCTGTGCCTAGCGCTGGCCCTGGTGATTCCTCTTCCCCATCCAGCGCGTCGCGTCCTGACTGCTTTACAGTGGGTGTGATGCATGCATGCAATTTTAAACACCCATTTCCCTGAAACAGAAACCATTTAAAAATACCTCTCAGCTCTTCTAAATTCTACCTTGACCCTCAGAGGAAAAGCCCATAGAAAGCTATAGATGCACAGACTTCTTATGAGGCGTTGACATTGTTGTTGCATTTACAATATGCTGCAATCTCTATGTGTTTTATGTGTTTTGAAAGTACAAAAACACAAGAACAACTTGAAACTTTGAATCCTACACAGTTAAAACAGAAGTGTTAATTGAACAATTAGAGAGGGGGTGGGGGGTTGGGGGGGGGCTGCCAATGGCTTTCGATCGCCAAACATCTCGAAGGGGCCCCTTCTTCGATATTTCGTGGGCCCAACACCATTAACGTGCAGATTTCTATGCTGAACAGCAAACTCTATATTTATCAGCTATTATAGGCTACCTAATGACCAGGCGTTATTTATAGCCCATTACGATTGCAGACTCCAGAACGACATGATGTTGATGCTGTGCTGCAGGTGAGAATACACTACTGTACCTGGGGAAGTGCTTGCACCACAGTGTCCAAAAGAGCTCGCATCCCTGTAGCCATCTTCAGCAGCTTCAGCACTGCAGAATACAAAAAGAAAGAGGGAGAGAGAGACAGAGAGAGAGAGAGAGAGATAGAGAGAGAGAGGCAGAGAGAGAGAGGAAGACAAAGAGAGAGAGAGTGATAACAAAAGAGAGAGGCAGAGAGAGAGAGGAAGACAAAGAGAGAGGGAGTGAGAACAAAAGAGAGAGCAAGAGAGAGAAAGAGACAGAGAGAGAGAGAAGGGGGGTGTTTATGAATGAAGAGCATCCAGAGAAAAGGGCACAGGATTATGGATGGTTGAGTTGCATGGAGGGATCCCCTCAAGGTTCCATTTCAGACCAAAAAGGTAATGAAGAGCCTCACAAAGGTCAGAGCTAAAATTAGCCACTTCACACACCTACGCGGGCAGACACATTGGGACACATGTAAGACATGCACAAACACGTGGGTGTGCGCCGCAAAGGCAAACACATTCACACGTGCACGTACGCGGAGACGCACGCACGCACGCACGCACGCACGCACGCACGCGCACACGCACACACACACACACACACACACACACGCACACGCACACGCACACGCACACACACACACACACACACACACACACACACACACACACAGCCCTGGAATGGCACTGGGCAGGGCAGCACCGCTCCGACTTTGCCACATGCTGCTCCGCAAGATGAATTAGGCCATCTGACCAATCAATCTGGAGAGAGACTGTTTGTTCATTATTACATAATTTACCCTTTACAAATTTTTCATCAGGGCCTCCTAATAGGGCGTCAGTCAGCAGTTACAGCTCATATTAACACAAGTAATAATAATAGGCAGTTATTAGTGGAGCAGAGCTGCAGTATATTAGAAGGCAAGGGCAGGTGACAGACTCTGTGTGTGTGTGTGTGTGTGTGTGTGTGTGTGTGTGTGTGTGTGTGTGTGTGTGTGTGTGTGTGTGTGTGTGTGTGTGTGTGTGTGTGTGTGTGTGTGTGTGTGTGTGTGTGTGTGTGTGTCTGTGTGTGTGTGTGTGTGTGTGTGTGTGTGTGTGTGTGTGTGTGTGTGTGCACGTGTGCACGTGCGTGTGTGTGTGCATTTAGTGCCAAGCCAGAGAGAGATGAGATTGGATAGGGAAAAAAAGCAAGTAGTAGTTGACAGACAGATAAAACCTTGAAGAAAGAGCGATCATGAACTGCAAAATGAATGATTAAACAACACGACCAGACGGGTAGCTAAGCCGCAAATAACCAATCTTGGTCAGACCAAGTCTCAAAGAGATTTGAAAGTCGATGATAATCAGACTAATCATACTAGAAGGGGTGTGGTAACTAGGATCCGCTGTGTTGTTGAATTCAATACGTCCAGGGCTTTTTTTTTTTTTTTTTTTTAAAAAAAAACAACTTTCTGAACCTGGGATGTGCACCCCTGTTCACCACCAAGCTACCGCTGCCACAAGGGCACTGGAACGAGTTTTCAAGTGGTGGTGCATTTTGTTTGCTTCATTCTTTATTTCTTAACATGTTCTTAATGTTACTGCAGTAGTACTCCACTCGTTTGTCTGCAGTTAAAGTTGGGAAAGCCTCATTTAGGGAGCCCAAAAGTGGGGATGCAAATGCACCACTGCATCCTATCCCCCTTTCCGGCACCTATGCACTGCCAAAACGGACATACAGTCAAAGATATGTGCCACAGGAGAACCTCCTTTCAATGTGACTCATTGCAAAGACCTTGTCAGGTGACTTTACTGTTGGCTTCCTTTTTGACTTGACACATTTTTGGGTTATCAATCAACGAACAGAGAGAGGAAGGCATGCACATGTGGGTCAGAGGAAGGGCCCAAAGCAATGATGCTGAATAAATTGAACCGTTAAGTAGGCTGATTGCATTTGGGAATTTGTGATTGGTTGAAGGGAGACTCAATGACGCAGCTCATAATATCCTCTGTTCCAACAGTGGAACGCTGCAAGTCATTAAAAATTGACTTTACTACAAATAGAGCTAGAGTACACTACAGAGCCTTCAATAACACATCAACCTATTACAACCTATGAATCAAGCGAAAGGGAGTTTTTCCTCACCCCCGATGCCACCAGGGGCCGCACCTGAGCGCCCAATCTCTGTGTGACTATCTATGACTTATGATAGGCCCAGCCACTATGGACCTTACGCATCTAAGAATCCTGGTCCTAACCTACGTTGACCTTACGACTCTACAATCTCTGTCTATCTCTTCTTCCTCTGCCTTCCTGCTATTTCTGCCTCTCCTCTTTACCTCTCCTTTTAAATCCATCTCTAACAATGTTTTTTTTTCCCATTTGTTAAGCACTTTGAGTTACATGCCTTGTATGACACAGTGCTATACAAATACAATTATTATTATTATTATTATTATCAAGACTTAGTCATTGCCAATCTGGTAATGGACAATATTTAACAGTGACAATGGCTTAGTCATAAGCTTTAGGCATATATAGTATTTGGTATTCAGTAGAAGTCCGTAACATTCACCGCGTTCACCAAGCTAGAACCATGAATCATGGTGATTAGCGGCTGCTGTGTTGGTAGTAGGGGTGTGTTCAAAATATCGGGATATGTTATCGCAGCCCTCTTCACGATACGTGTTTTGATACGAAGGCATCAGTATAGTGATATTTCATGGGCAACATTTTTTTTCTCCAAGTTGCTGAAACTACATCTGACACTTGCTCCTTGCTATGCAGTAGGCCAACGGCCTTGTGAAGGCTGTGCTTTGTGCGCATTACAGTATAACTGGTGATCTACAGAAAAAAAAAATTCTAGGTAGCCTGAAATATCTAGATGTGACCAAAGATAAATATTACTCATTAACATAGCATAATAACTAACCATTATAAAATGTTACCTAATAGTCTGATGGAAACACAGCGTACAATCTTAATTTTTTATAAATGTGTATAGATTTATTGCCCTACAAGTTAGCTAAAAAAAATAAAACAATAAAAACGTGTATGGGGTCCCCTAGGAATTTGGGATATCAAAATGGGGTCCTTGGCTCAAATTGGTTAGGAAAGGCCCTACCGTGGCTGATATGGTAGGGCACACGTTTACCACTCGGCCGACCCGGGTTCGATTCCCGGTCCGGGTCCTTTGCCCGTCCTTCCCCATCTCTCTCTCCCAGCTCACTTCCTGTCTCTCCTCCACTATCCTGTCTCACAGACCAATAAAGGCTGAAAAGCCCCCCAATACGCCCCCCCAAAAAAATAAAATAAAAACTGCTTAGGACACACTGTACTAAAGCCCTTACCGCGAGCGATGCGCAGGACCCTCATGATGCGTATGATGGTGGGGTTGATGGGGAGAGCGGCACTGATCTCAATCTCCTCTAGGGTGATGCCCATCACCGATAGCAACACGATGCCCAGGTCCAGCTGGTTCCACCTGTGGAGGGATGGAGGTAGAGGAGAGGAGGATGGAGAGATAGAGGTAGAGGAGAGGAGGATGGAGAGAGAAACATGAGGAGGGAGAGAGGTAGAGGAGAGGAGGATGGAGAGAGAGGTAGAGGAGAGGAGGATGGATAGAGAAACAGGAGGAGGGGAACAGGTGTGTGTGTGAGAGAGAGAGAGAGAGAGAGAAAGAGAGAGAGAGAGAGAAAGAGAGAGACATAGGGAGATTGACCAGAGGAGAGAGAGAGGGAGAGGGACAGGGCAGGGAGTGTCACAGAAAATGCCACGGGGAAGGACATGGACAGAGAGGTAGTGAGAGAGGGATAGAATAGAGACAGAAGAATAGATATTTACAATTCATTTATTGGACTTCACCACCAGTTCATCACATACAATGTTTCCCCTACAACATCTCGTCTCGGCATGAGAGGGGAGGAGCCCTCTCCTTCACACTCTTAATACAAGAAGAATAGAGAGAGAGAGCGAGAGAGAGAGAGACAGAGAGAGAGAGAGAGAGAGAGAGAGAGAGAGACGTACAGGGGGAGACAGAGGGAGAGAGACAAGAGAGGAGGAGGAGGATGAGGGCGAGCGGCAGGAAGAGAAAGGGGGATGGAAAGGACAGGACAGTGGGAGGTAGAGGAAAAGGAAAGAAAGAGAACAGGCACAAGGAAGCGTACTGTAGAGCCAGCCAGCTGTATGAAAATAAGGAGGAGCAGCATGGCGATAGTGGGTGCGATGTGCTGCTCAACACCACTGAATGTCTCACACGCTGTAAGCCTGGTTTATGCCTTTGACAAGTGGTTGGCCAAAAACACTAATCCTCCCCCCCCAATCATCTATCCTCTTATGCTCACCATGGGCTATGCTGCACGCTTTTCATTACAGTTAGCCCCTCATTGATACCACACGGCATTGAAAGACTGTCCTGTTTTTTTTTTCTTTCATATATATATATATTTTAGTTTTTTTGAATGCCTGTTGTTCGTTCACCAGAGAAAATGTAAAAAAGAATAAAAAAATAAATAAATAAATCCTAAATTTGGAGGCCCAATATCCAACAGCTGCACACAATGGAGGAGGTGCGATAAGACAGCATTACACTCTATTTATCTGGGCCTAACCCGAGCCCAGGAGCTAAACAGGGAGCCGATATTAATCTTGCTGATATAACCACAACGGACCATGGACGCTTTTTAGCTTCATTTAATCCAACATGATAAACAGTCAGACAAGACAAGGCTAGGCAACAAGTGAACCTTAAAAAGGGAAAATTCCAGCCAATTTCATCATGCTCACGCTAATGTTGACTTGTCAGTACCTGGAGACACAGCATTTATTTTTGTTTTTATTCAGCCCTTACCTGCACTGAGACTCTTTATATAGGGCAATAACCGAGGACAATCACATTCACTACACTGAGTGTTTTGTATGTGTGTGTGTGCGTGTGTGTGTGCGTGTGTGCGTGTGTGTGTGTGTGTGTGTGTGTGTGTGTGTGTGTGTGTGGGTGTGTGTGTGTGGGTGGGTGTGTCAGTGGTCAGTGTGTGTGTGCGTGTGCGTGTGCGTGTGCGCGTGCGTGTGTGTGTGTGTGTGTGTGTGTGTGTGTGTGTGTGTGTGTGTGTGTGTGTGTGTGTGTGTGTGTGTGAGTAAGAGAAAGAGAAAGAGTGTGGGTGTGTGTATCTTAACTGATGTATGGCATTTTGCTATACTCATTTTTGCTATATATTTAGTGCAATCTATCTATGTAAGCTGTCAGACACCTTAATTGCCCTTGGTATTACTAAAACTACTCTACTCTAGTTCCTGGTAATCAGAATAAGGACATTGGGTTTGTTTACATAAAAAGGCATCTTAACATACTCTAACTATTCTCCCGAGAGCTCTTGCTATGTTGTTAAAATTGGCGGGAATTGTCCTTTTGAAGAAACATTACAGCCGTGCGTCTATAAGCCTGTGGATGCTGCTAAGGGCCTTATAGGGGCAGTCATGGGTAAGCAGTTAGGGCGTCAGACTTGTAGCCCAAAGGTTGCTGGTTCGACTCCCAACCCGCCAGGTTGGTGGGGGGAGTAATTAACCAGCGCTCTCCCCCATCCTCCTCCATGACTGAGGTACCCTGAGCATGGTACCGTCCCGCCGCACTGCTCCCTTGGGGCGCCATTGGGGGCTGCCCCCTTGCACGGGTGAGGCATAAAAGCAATTTCGTTGTGTGCAGTGTGCAGTGTTCACTTGTGCGCTGTGGAGTGCTGTGTCACAATGACAATGGGAGTTGGAGTTTCCAAGTTGGGCTTATATAGTGCTAACACACCAAGTAAAGCACCAATAGGGAGCGAGGGGGCATCCTCCACAGCTGATTTCAATTTACATTTAATTAAATGTGTTATGTGCTATCCAATTTCAATTTCATTTAATGCACTTCAACCGTATATAATTTAATTAATTTAGTCAATTACAAATCAAATTGAAATGAGTTGATCAATCATGTACAGTATATTTACGACGGTCATATTTAATTCAATTAGAACGCTTCCTTGCACACAGTGTCAGTCTTTATATCTTACTGTACTGTTTGTCTTGTGCTTTAAATATCACACAGTTCAGTGAGACACAGACAAAACCAGGGCTGGACTGGCCATCTGGCATAGAGGGCATTTCCCGGTGGGCCCTGCACCCTTGTGGGCCCCTATTTTCAGAAATGCAAAACAAAAAAAAAGAATTTTTTTTACATTTCTGAAAATAGGGGCCCCGCAAGGGTGCAGGGCCCACCGGATATTCAGTTCTGCACCAATAATTATGAGGTGCCCCTTTAAGCCAAAAGTGCCCAGGCCCTATTTCTCCCCCAGTCCAGCCTTAGCCAATACTGTTGTTCCAAGTACTTGTACGGTATGTGTGGTTGCTGTCAAGAATGCTGAAATGTGTAAGACAGAGATGTAGCCTATTCTTTGAGAAATATGGGATAAGTAACTGTCGAATCTCTCCACAGTAGCTGGATAGACTTCCTCCAGTTCCACTGAGCAATTTGTTTCTGCATTTCAGTGCATTTCAGTGGGAAATTGAACATAATAGAAAATAAAAGAGAAATAAATAGACGAGGTGTCAGTGTGTCGGAGTGCAGAGTAGCAAGAGACTCGGAAGGCCAGGCAGTGCAGACTGGCAATTTTGCTCTGTAATTTATCAGCAATGTGTCTCCTCAGAGGTACAGCGGAGAAGAAGACAGTGAGGAGGGAAGTGGTGAAGGGGGGGGGGCATTGATGTGCCTTCAAGATTGGGGTGTGTGCGTGTGTGCGCGCGCGTGTGCGTGCGTGCGTGCGTGAGTGTGTGTGTGTATGTGTCTACAGGTATGTGTGCCCATGTCTGTGTGTGTGTGTGTGTGTGTGTGTGTGCGTGTGTGTGTGTGTGTGTGTGTGTGCGCGCGCGCGTCCATGTGCATGTACGTGTGTGTGTGTGTTATACAGTGCTTCGGTGGAGGTACCTGTCTTTGAAAAAACGGTGGAATCCAAAAGCGATGAGCTTCAGAACAGCTTCCAGCACAAAGGTGGAGGTGAAGAAATAATTGCAGTATTTCAGCGCTAAATCCAGAGACTTCACATGTAGGAGAGAGAAAGAGAAAGAGAAAGGCAGGGGAAATTAGACAGAAGCAGAGCAACAATGGGAACAATAATAGAAAATACACACATAAAAAAGGACAATAAGCGCTTATTATTTTATGACACAGTAACCACTTAACATAAAATATACAGTAAACCCTTTTAGGAGCCTGTAAAAGCGAACACAAATGAAGAAAAATTAAGAAGATCAACACATTTCCTTGATGGGAAATGTGTTTTTTTTTTCTTTTCTTTTTTTTTTAATGTGGCTGCTACAGACATCCATCTGCTTATCACAGCAGGAGTTGTATCTTCAGTTGAACCCAGAGAGGTCCTATCAGTATTTATTCATAGCCAAATCTAAAAGTCTCCCTTTAAATTTTAATAAAGAATATAAAAAGTGAAATAATAACGAATTCAGATCTCATCTTTGTGCTAAATAGGGACATGAAAGCACGGCTGCCTCTCTTGGTCCTCATCAAATCTGACTTCATCCAGCCTTCATACACGAATAAATAATAAGGACGAATAAAATTGCAACCCCATCAGGAATAATCATCTACAGTACATACTTTGTGTGTTTACGGTGTGCTGTACCATGCCCTTCACTGTTTTTCCAAAAGTGTCCATTGTATAAATCAGGGATGGGCAAATTTCATGATAAGGAGGGCCACATTTTTTTCATAGTCACGATCAGAGAGCAACTCACAGAATTCGAGGTGCAGTTGGTTGCTCACTGACTGCCGATATTGTTTGGAAGGAATAGGGGTGTTCTGTATCAGCCAACAGTACAATTAAAACAGATTGATTCAGTAGTAAGTCTGGTCATTTTCTTTTTAATTACCAGTATGTTTTATCCACAGGCCACGCTGACTGAGGAGGTGGGCCGCATGTGGCCCTGGGCCTCTAGGTGCCATTTTATAACGATAAAGGTACACTGTGCAGGAAATGGTCAAAAAGGATATTGCAACTCTGCTGCTCATTGAAACTGGGCTGCCAATTTGATCTTTCCATGAAAGTTTACCAAGTAATAAACTAATATTTTCTAGCATGGCCCAAGTACAGTCATTTTTTAAGCTAAAAATGGCTATTTCTGGAAATTCAAAATGGCGGACCATGGAGAAGATCCCCCTTT
The DNA here is from genome assembly GCF_034702125.1 of Engraulis encrasicolus. NCBI lineage: Eukaryota > Metazoa > Chordata > Actinopteri > Clupeiformes > Engraulidae > Engraulis > Engraulis encrasicolus. The sequence goes on along the minus strand of NC_085858.1, from coordinate 44,239,847 downwards.
TCATGTAAGAAAAGTAAAACAATTTCAGTCATAATGAATACTTAGAATTGTATGGTGATGGTAAGTATTCATGAAACAGGTAACATTAATGAATGAGTAGCAGGAATTCTGGAAATAAACAACTAAAAATCTCATACAGTGTCCCTTTAAAGCCCATCCAAGTCATAGCAGAGGAACCACAGGTACCGTTTTGTGGACTATGACTATTTTTTCCAATTGCGAACAATTCCCTTAGCAAGCAAATCCTGAGAGGGTGTGTGAATCGTATCAACTACACTTCCACGTTCAGTCCCCATTTCATTTACTTTAGAGGTGCATATATCTTGTAAAGTTTGGCCTATATAAAATGCTGTCTTTATTATTGGACTCTGCCATTTGCTATAATCGGCATATAGCCAACATGAATAGAAAATACTACATCTTGCTGTTCAAAATCATCAATTCCATTTTCTTGTCTGATATATGGACAAGTCAGAGAATATAAAATGACAAATCCACTTTTTATATACCTTGGCTCAATAACAGCTTGCCACCAAACAAACTCTCTCCCATCCAGTGAATTGCTGAGTGCATCAGAATGTGTTTGTTGAAATGAACCACTTGTGCCCAACTGCCACAAATAATGTAACTCTCTTTTTGTCTATCCTCAGGCAGCATTCAGACCCAACAAAGCAATATTGATTTCATGTGTAAGACAAAGGGACTTGTCTTTGTCCTGTTCAACAAAGAAAAACATTTATAAATCGGGCTTTTATCAGTGCACTTCAGCTGAGGCTAACTTCAAAACATTTACGAATCAGTCATGTAGCGCTCAGTCATAAATATCCTTGTTTTGTCCCACACTGTCACATAACAAGGACATATTCATCCATCTAGACAGTTTCAGCACACTCTGTGTCTTTCATAAATGATCCGAACGTTGACAGCTTGAGAAAATTCAAATAAATTCAGTGAGAAAGTCAGATAAATCACTCTCACTTTGAACTGCGCCTCTTGTATGATCAGTGACCATTTTCTTCTTTTTATCTCTCGCACTCACATCTCCACTGTCTTGTTTTAGCAAAACCTCTGAAAAATACTCTGCTTTCATTTGATTTTCATCTGAATGTGTCACTGTCTGTTATTCACATTCTATTCTCATGCAAAATACTAGACTGGTTGAAGTGAGGATCAACTGTATTAAACACGAGCCAGGCAGCCATTGCTTCTATTCAGGCCAAGAGCAATACAATATTTTTTGTGAGACCCCGAAAAATCAGGAACTCCTCCTACTTTGTCGGGAATCATACAACCATTAGAAATCCAAGGGAGGCAGGTGGACCATGCTGTTTGGGAAATGTTAATTGTTATGCTCTTGAAGGAGAGGATTGTGCACATCCCAGGAAAAGGTGCAGGATTACGCAGAAGAAAAGATTGGTAGGATTACGTTTCGACCTCAACAGTCTTCATCAGATTCGATTTGGAATCTGATAAGGACTGTTGAGGTCGAAACGTAATCCTGCCATGAAACAATTGTTATGCTCTTGGTCAGACGAAGTCTCGAAGAGATTTGAAAGTCGATGACAATCAGGCTAATTAAACGCCACCACCATTTCAGGAATTGAGTTTAGCCTCTAAGGAGAGTGTATCCATCTTCCAATCAAATGTATTCATTTCATGATACCATTATGCACCAAGTAGCACATGCTTCATTTCCAGTTTCATAAATCACAGCCGTGCACAAGGGACCATTTGCAATGTTACTTGTATATACCCCTAAATGACACCTGCAGTATGGTGCGCAGTGCTCATAGTATACTGTATACTGTATACTGTATACTGTTGGACAGTGAGTATGTGCACTTGATTCCCGCATCCTGGTACATATACTGTATGTAAGGTCAAACAGCAAGTGTATTCCTGCCTTTAGACATCACCACCATCACCACCAACCTGGGCAACCTTTGGGCAACAAGTCACCTCACAACACCCTAACCACTTACCCATGACTGCCCCTGCCTACCTCAGGCCAATGCTTTGGGACCAGCATCCTTGCTGTCTTTCTGATTGGAATGATTGTGCCGAGTAGCATGGGCTTTCCCAGGGTACCTTTTAGACTGCGTTGACTTGCACTTCAGTATACTGCCATCCGCTGTTGCAGCATTACCTTCCTGTCTATCTCAATTATCTGACGGAATCCATTTTCTAGGCTACAAGCTCTCAGCAGATGTCTCATTTGACCACAGTGACACCTCCTTACACACAATAACGCATGCACAACATAGTGAAAGTTGTCAGTTTTCATGTTCAGCCTCAAGTCTAAGTTGTCATCCTTTAAAGTCCCGTACATTAAACAGCTTGGTAGACTGTGAATTTTTGATGCACAGGGATTTTCTTGATGCCCATTAAAACGGATGATAGTCATTTGCCATAACGTGATTATGTTTATGCCCAGGCCTCGTCTATAATATATGGCATTTGACAAGGCAACTGCCTTTGAATAGGAAGACTGAGAAGGCAGAGAGAGGTGGGGGGGTGAACACAGTTGACATTATCCCTACTCAATTTTCATTTGCCTCGTCAACTACTGAAGAACATAACCGTCATGTTAATCAGGCCGACAACATGTTTGCAGCCTTTGGAGATGCTGTTTTCTCCTCTTGCTCCAGAGTGTGATTTTACACACTGCCAGTCAATCCTATTTCAACCATATAAGATCCAGTCAGATGTCTGGAAGTATCTGTTACAGTGTGTGACTGCAACTAACTGGGACATCCAAATCACTTTACTGACACCCTACCTACTGTAACTATGTATTATAGAAGGAAAACTTCTGAAATGTAAAATTAGAAGAATGGCTATCGCTGTACACTCATGAACACAGAGATTTACACAGTGAGAGAGAGAGAGAGAGAGAGAGAGAGAGAGAGAGAGAGAGAGAGAGAGAGAGAGAGAGAGAGAGAGAGAGAGAGGATGGAGAGTGAAAGAATGAAAGAAAGAAAGAAAGAAAGAAAGAAAGAAAGAAAGAAAGAAAGAAAGAAAGAAAGAAAGAAAGAAAGAAAGAAAGAAAGAAAGAAAGAAAGAAAGAAAGAAAGAAAGAAAGAAAGAAGGACAGAGCAGTTTAACATTGCTCAAGGACGGCAAGAGAATGAATAAACCGCCCCTCTGTGTTGAATTTGAAATGGCACACACGGAGCTGAGAGGCATGAGAAGCACACAGCAGGCACAAAACACACCACAAACAGCATCAAAACACACCACAAACAGCATCCGTTAATAGGAAAAAAGATAACAACACACAACATGCACACAACATGACAACATAACACTGAGCTGAGAGGCATGGAAAACACACAGCAGGCACACAACACACCACGAACAGCATCAGTGAATTGGAGAAACCATGATAACACAGAACATGCAGTCTGACAACATAACTCAGAAGTATTCAATGAACTCGTGACCAAACTCCAAACATCTTCTGTGTTTTTGTCCAAACACAACAAACAAACAGACGGACTGGCATTTATACGTAAAAACATACGTACAAACATACGTACAAACATACGTACGTACATACATACATACATACATACATGTACATACATACATACATGTAGGCTACATACATACATACATACTAGGGGTGGTACGGTTCACAAAAGTCACGATTCGGTCCATATCACGGTTTCAAGGTCACGGTTTTCGGTTTTGTACGGTTCTGGTTTTTTTTGTTTTTTTGTTTTAAATAAATAAAATTCATTATGCACTGGAAATGTATAATGTAAAAATTAGAATGAAAATGTAAGCTTATCATGGGCATGTTGAATTTGACTTCATTTAACCTGTAACAAGGTGAAGTTACTGAAAGAGGAAAGATATCAATGATTTTAACATGCTTCCATTTATTTCACAAAAAGGGAGAACTAAGTCCTAACTTTTAAGTTGACAAATATTCAAATATTACATACTATAACACATTTGACGTGTAAAAATAAAACAGCTACACTCCTGTAGGCAATGAGACCATTAGGTCAGTGCAGTATGACTATTTTGGTTAATGACACACTGAGAACGAATTGGACTTTTATTTTGATACCGCTTTCTGCGAGTTTTGCGCTTAGGATGAATCAGTTGCTTCCTATCATGAAACTGCCGGCCGTGAGAAGCATAGAAGTAAAATCAGAAGTCAAATTCAATTTTAAGTGAACAAGTGATAGGGTTAAGTTATGTTAAAATGTGACAGTTAAGGTAACAAATAATTTAAAAAGATCGTTTTTTTTTAGAAGTGTATGCACAAGAATGTTTCAAAAAACTCCTGTGAAGCTGAGCCTGTTAAAACAGTCAATTTTTATTTCGGTTATAGTGTTAAACATCAATGTTAACTAGACAACAGCACAAAGTCCCCTTCATTCCATCAGAGTTTAACTGGCTACATATATTAGGCCTAACAGTTGATTCCAGTCGACAGCGCAGTGAATCGGATGGATATGTTCAATTATCTCGCATTTTGCCGACCGGAATCCCCATTCAATGCCACGTGTATATAGCCTACACTAGGCTACTGTAACGTAAGTCATAGTCTACTTTGTTCTGCTGATCTGTCATTTTTTGTAAATTCATGTTCATTTAATTTAAATTGGTCAGAATAAAGGCTGGGGGCAGTCACTTGCGCTAACGTGGAGAGAGAGAGGGGAGAGGGAGACATTGCTGACCGACCTGCACTTGCACAGGCTATGTAGCCTAGTCAGCTGGTGCATGCTGTTACATTATGCATTTCAGTTGGCTGATAGAAGTCAGTCTTTCCACCTCCAATATCCTACGTAGCCTTTGTGTGCTTGTAAAAGTAGTAGGATTTTAATTGCGTCGTCTGCCGGTGGTCACTCTCTTTTTTTTTTGGAAACCGTGGGCACCGTGCGGTTGCTCACTACCCCGTTCCGTGACATGCAAACCGTACGATTTCGGTATGCGACGCAAACCGTACAATGCCTAATACATACATACAGACATACACAGACAGACAGACAGACAGACAGACAGACAGACAGACAGACAGACAGACAGACAGACAGACAGACAGACAGACAGACAGACAGGACACTGAAAAAGAGCCTTTGTAGCATGCAGATGTCACTCTCTCTCTCACACACACACACACACACACACACACACACACACACACACACACACACACACACACACACACACACACACACACACACACACACACACACACACACACACACACACACACACACTACAGACACACTTACATGAGGCTGGCTGTAGTGCTCCAGTGACATGGTGATGACGTTGATGCCGATGATAACGGTGACTAAGAGGTCCAGGTAGTGGCTGGTGCACAGGGTGTGGATGGCCAGGCGCACGTGGCTGTAGTTGGCATAGTACGGCAAACGCTGGGCCTCTGCACATCACACAGAAAAGAGAAGACATACAAGACATACATTTTAAAGATAAAAAACTACTTTTGAGGCACTACTTACTAAAATTGAAAAGCCTTTATGAAACTCTGGCTAGGTTTCATTTGAAAAGTTTTTTTTTAATGAAAAGATTAAAAAAAACTACTTTGGGTGGCGTATCCGTTTAACAATAGCACAAACTACTATACTGTACTTTTTTCTTTTTTCTCTTTTCAAGCAACTTAGTTGCCAGAACCTTTTACACAATCTTCATCATGGCAGTCGGTAACACTATTATTCTGTTTAGCAATGAGGCCTTGGGTTCAACTCCCCTGGAGGCCTTGGGTAAGGAACATTAGCTAAATGAGAACATTTAATTACGTATATGTTTCAATATGCCGCTATGATGGTGAGGCCTACTGTACAAAACAAGCCTTCACCTTTGATTGTGTTGTGTAGGTTGCATATTGATTTGCATGGCCCTCCACCGCTCGGGCCAATCCTCAGTAGGCCTAACCTTCCATTTTGATTACGCTACGCTGGCCTTGCATGAGGTGGAATTGCTGATTGTTTGCCTTTGCTATAGGTAGTGTGTATTGAGTTTTATTCTTTTCCAGTTCAAACCAACTACTACTACTGCCAATGAAAATGGTCTTAAATCATCCCCCTCAATGAAAATGGTCAAAATCATCTACCTCTAAAACAGGCATCCCTTCTTCACATATTGTGTTAAAATTGCACTTTTAACAACTAACTACATTTTCTACATTTTCTCGGAGGAGAAACCCTCGAACCCCCAATAATCAGAATCCATCTTTGCCCATCCCCCCTGCTTTGATTTTACAACTCGTGCAACCACTGTGTATAGCGGTGCATAGCAATGATTAAAGAAGGTCAATGCCTCCTTTGCCTTTCTATTGCATCAATGGAATTTATCGTGTTATTTTTATGGATTGAATGTTTGTGAGTTAACCAATAAAGCAATAAAAGCCAGTGACAATATCAACATTTTGCCGAATGTTCAAAATGTTTTAGTTAATTGGTTCACAGACAGAATGAGAATCAATCAATCAATCAATCAATCAATCAATCAATCAATCAATCAATCAATCAATCAATCAATCAATCAATCAATATAATTTATATAGCATATTATCATTCATAACTGTCATTCAATGTGCTAAAGAGTAGAGAAAGAGAAGAGTGAAGAAAAACTACATTGTATTAAGTATATGACTAACTGACTATAACCAAAGGCAGATGAAAATAAAGCTGTTTTAATTTCTTTTTACTGTTGGGGCAGTTCTAAATTGGACAGGAATAGTGGGGTCGTATTAGGCTCAGTCATTTCAAATTGGTGTTAAAGTTTGGTTTTCACTTCCAAGTTGAAGTTTAGGGTCTATAGAACAATTTGAGTTCGAGTGTCAAACACACAGATAACAAAATGGCCTGCGGGGGGCGCTCTAAAATATATAAACTGCTATAACTTTTGATTATTTAAACCAAATGATACATATGAGGTATGTATGGATTCAGCATGAAGAGGAGAAACCGGTGAGCTAAGTATTCGGTTACCAGATTAAAGACACACTATGTAATAAACACACTTTTAGCCAATGGACAGCAAAATCCGGGCTTTTTTAAGATAAAGGGTGGAAATGCCCTCAAAGTTGCAATGAAACATCATCTATTGTTACAAGCTATTGTAAATAAAGCCTGGGATATCATTCAACTTGATTTGTTCAGAATATCCCTGAAGCACACAGATACTTAGGATACCTATACACAAATATGGCTGCATAAAGCCTATGCTATACTTAGCACCCAACTTGCAACTTTGAGTTTATGAATTTAGGATCATGAGTACCAGCTTTTTTTCAATCAAGCCATCATTTTATTCACAAAAAACTTTATATCTGAAAGAAAGTAAATCAATAATAATAATAATAATAATAATAATAAGGATAATGATGATGATGATATATACTATGAGGAACAACAGTTCTTCCGGCATTCAAAAACAAACAGAAGACCATAGGGCTAACATTTATCCCAATACTCCACTCAACAATAACTATGACAGGGAACAGATAAAATAACAGTCACTGGTCAGTCTTAGAAATTGCATGTGCACTTGAACAGACGTGTGCACTTTAACCCTGTCTTCATGCACTTGCACCAAGATCTGGCAGGTCTATTTGTAAGTACTAGTACAGCTGCACTTCACCTCTAGTTGGAATACATCTTTGGCAACGGCATCTTTGGTAGTGTAGTCCAAATCTGGGAACTGTCCATTTGTTACCAGATTGGCAGGCATTTCTGGCAAATGCAGATAATAAGACAGAACGTTTTTTATTTCTGTCAACTGTGCTGGTAACAAATGGACAGTTCCCAGATGACAGATGTCTTCATAACAGCAGATGATTGTGTCTTCCATGTATGAAATAGTTCTATAGTATTATTCAGTATGCTTGCCAAAGGCCTCTGCTTGCCCCCAGCAAGCATACTAATTGTTGTCCGACAGTTTATTATTTAGTATGCTTGCGGGAAAGCATACTAATTGTTCATCGACAGTTTATTATTATTCTACATTTTTCCATTCACCTCCATTCATTAGTATGGTGGCTTTGAATCATTGCAGCGTTAGAGATAGACACGGTTTGAGTGCCAAAACGAACAGCTCGAAAAGGGCTCAAGGTGTGTGCATGTTTTGAGTTAGTGCAGGTTGAAAGTTCAGTCACAAGTATAGTAGTGCAGGTGGAATGTTCAGTCGCAGATATGGTGGTGGGGGATGGGGGGGGGGGGCTTGTCAGTGGCCTTGCTGGCTAGAGGCTGACAGTGGAGGGAGAGTGGGTTGAGTGTTCAGCATCTTGATCGCTTGGTGCATTGTGCTGCTCGCCAGCCTGGTGGTACGGGAACGGAGGCGCCTGTACCTCTTTCCAGAGGGCAGGAGTAACTACATCAAGGTCTACTGTAATAGTATAATAATAATATTATTGATTTATTTTCTTCTAGATATATATATTTTTTTGTGATTTTATGTGTTAATAGAATATGGCTTGATTGAAAAAAGATGGTACTCATGATCCTAAATTCATAAACTCAAAGTTGCAAGCTGGGTCGTAAATATCACATAGGCTTTATGCAGCCATAATTGCGTATAGGTATCCTAGGTATCTTTGTGCTTCAGGGATATTCTGAACAAATCAAGTTGAATGATATCCCAGTCTTTATTTACAATAGCTTGTAACAATAAACTATGTTTCATTGCAACTTTGAGGGCATTTCCACCCTTTATCTTAAAAAAACTGAATTTTCCTGTCCATAGGCTAAAAGTGTGTTCATTACATGGTGTGTCTTCAATCTGGTGACCGAATACTTAGCTCACCAGTTTCTCCTCTTCATGCTGAATCCATACATACCTCATATGTTAAATTTGGTTAAACTAATCAAAAGTTATAGCAGTTTATACATTTTAGAGCGCCCCCCGCAGGCCATTTTGTTATCTGTGTGTTTGACACTCGAACTCAAATTGTTCTATAGACCCTAAACTTCAACTTGGAAGTGAAAACCAAACTTTAACACCAATTTGAAATGACTGAGAAAAATTGCACATGCCTACGACCCCACTAGAAGCTGTATCCAGCATTTGGTAGCATAATGACTAGATGCCATTTCATCCTGTCTGGATTTGACACAATCCTTAATTTAGCTAGGTTCCTAAGGTGCAAAAAAACTCATTTATTTAGTCATGTTTTTGATGTGAACATTGAAACTGAGATAACAGACAAATGCCAGAGGACACAGACATGATGTAACCAGCTCAGCCGAGTGAAGACAAAACTCTATCTCTTCTTGAAGTGAGAAACATGTTTTACTTTCACATTATTTCCACGCATGTGACGAAAAAAGCTTTGCATCCAGTCGTGGCCTAATGTGGACATCCGTGGCCTAATGGTTAAGGAGGTGGCCTTAAAATCAGACAGTTGTTTGTTTGAATCCCACCTTTACTTCTCCCTACAAGCAAGGCAGCTAATCCCACACTGCTCCAGGGACCATAACCAATACCCTGTAAATACCTGCAATTCGCTTTGGATAAATCCATCAGCTAACTGTAATATGCTGCAGTGCAATGTAATCTCTGAACCTCCATCTCAACTGATGTAAGGCATTTTGCTTTATATTTTTGCTATATGTTTACTGCAATGTGGAATTATATGTATTGGGTCTTTGTGTATGTCTTGTATGTATCTATGTAAGGCTAAGCTGTCAGACATCTTAATTTCGCTCGATAGTAGCCCCTTAATGCATGCCGTACCTCCTGAGGCACGCTGTAATAGACATTGAAAGTTAACTACTATAGTACTACACTACTATGACAGTGCACAGGGCCTTTGGTAATACATTACGACTTGGTCATTGCCATGCTGGTAACAGCTAATTTATAATGCCGTGTCTTAAGGGGTTAATAAAAGTACACTACTCTACTCTAGCCTGATAATCATCGACTTTCAAATCTCTTCGAGACTTGGTCTGACCAAGACCATAAAAATTAGCCTTTCCCAAATGGCATGGTTGACCCGCCTCCCTAGGTTTGCTACAGGTTGACTGGTGTCCGACAAAGTGGGTGGAGTTCCCGTTTTTCTGGGAAATCAGAAACGATATTTACATTGCTCTTGGCCTGACTAGTTGCAACGCCGAAGGCGTTGCGTCACCAAGAGGGCATGGCCTGGCTAACTCCACTCTACAATCTCCTTTCTCTTGTTTTTCTCCAGTGTTTCTCCACTCACTGCGTCTCTTCTTCTCCATGCGCCTCTGCCTCTTCTCCTCCCTCCGCTTGGCCTCCTCCACCTCCTGGTGCTGCCGGCACTTGTGGAAGTTCTCCACCACCACGCCCACGAACATGTTGAGCACGAAGAAGCTGACGATCAGCAGGAAGGAGATGAAGTAGAGCAGCATCCAGGGGTTGTTGTTGGTCACCGGCTGCATGGGACAGGAGACATTTGACATTTAAAATCCCTCTAAATGGTAAAATGGTAAATGGACTGCATTTACTATGTAGCGCATTTCCACTTCTTCGAGCACTGAAAGCGCATTACATTGTATGCCTCACATTCATGGGACAGGAGAGATGGAGAGAGAGGAGGTCTATTGGTCATCCGCTGCATGGGACAGGACACATTTGACATTTAAAATCCCTCTATTGAACCATCCATGGTCCACACATCCACCAAAATATCCCCCAACCCATCCTATCCCATTAAAAACAACCCCTTACCAAAGAAAACTTAACCCACCACACCCCCTTATCCGCACACCTCCTCATATCAAATAGTTCAAGTTGTCTATAGCCTGATAGTAGGCATTGTCTGAGCTTCTCAGACAATGTTGATGCCATATGTAAGAAAGCTAACCAAAGGTTGTTTTTAATAAGAAAATTGAGAGGCTTTGGAGTTCGCAGCAACATTTTGGAAAGGACCTACGTTAGCTTAATAGAGAGTGTCATCACCTATAACATCTCTGTTTGGTATGGCCACCTCACCCTATCTAATAAGAACAGGCTGTCCAGAGTGGTGAAAATGCTGGGAAAATCATAGGGCGACCCCAAAAGCAACTGGACAAGCTGTATTGGACTGCAGTTGATAAAAACCATAAACATTTTGGATGACAACACCCACCCCCTTAACCCTGAATTTGAACTGCTCCCCTCAGGGAGGCGCTACAGAGCACACATTACAAGAAAAACATCTACAAGCATTCATTCATACCCAACGCAATCTCCATGGTTAATAAGCAATGGAAAAGCTAGGCTGGTATAACAACAACAAGGGACTGGATCTGGTATCTGACCTGTACTGTATGTGGTGTGTGTGCTGGGAGGGGTGGCCGGAGGGAGGGGATATGTG
>NC_085858.1:44216042-44223542 GCF_034702125.1 Engraulis encrasicolus | reverse complement strand
AGCTTTGAGAAAATCGGGGGGAAATCGCTGCTTATCAGTGATGATGGGAAACCAGGGGTGCATTTCTGGAAAGAGTAGTTGTCAGCAGTTAGCAACTTCGGTAGTTGTCAATGGGAAATTGCATTGCAACCAACAAAGTAGCTAACATAGTTAGCAACTACGCTTTCCAGAAATGCACCCCTGGGAGTCGTTAGTTACTTTCCGGTGCCATATATTCCAAATGACCTGGTTTTACCTGTCCAATTCAAACTAGGTGTTCTTTCAACCAGGCAATTGGAATATGTGGCCATGCATTGTAACTACTGAGTCCAAGTTGCCCATGACTAGCGACCACAAACACACAGAGTTACATGTTATTACTCAGACATAAATGCACACACACTGTCACATAGACAAAGACAGAAGAACAGACAGAGGCCTGACAAGAGGCCTGACAGAGGCCAGAGGCTTGACCAGACAGCTGACTTGTATCACCAGGTACAACACCGTCAGTCAGCAGCCAATATATCAAACATGAATATAATGTAGAATATCTTTTTATTTGTCATTGTAACGAGTACAAGAAAATTGAGTATTTCTTGTTGAAGCAAAAATCATTTTAGAAAACAAAGTTATATATATAAAGAACTATGCTTTGGTGCATTAAGTGTTATGGCATTAAGTTACAACCGCAATGAATATAATGAAGCAACATTGAAAGAGAATAATAGAAGCGGACAATAAACTGAATTGCCATGCAAGACCAAATAAACAAATGAGACACAGAAACCAACCCAGATGAAAGCACACCAGACTCATTAGAGTGTGTCAATCTTCTGAGAGCACACAGACAGATATGCAAATATACGGAAGCATAAAGCCTTGGCGAATGACAACATTGGCATGACATTCGAATGGAGTCCAAATTCAGAATTTGTGCATATTGCATACCCATTGCCAGGGCCTCTGACAGCTTTGGCTGGGCTCGGGACAAAGACACATAAAAGGGCCCCAAACCCAATACATGCAATGTAATGAGGATCCAATTGTGGGCCCCCTGTCTCCCTGAGGGCCTGGGACAAGTGGCCCCTTTGTCCCCCACTGTTGGCTTCCCTGCCCATTGCTATGGTGAACACTGTCTGTTTCTGGAGCACAGTTCCATACTATAGTCCAGAGAGACAAATGTTTCAATAACATTCAACTCGGTTCTAAAACTGTTCATCTATTAAACATCAATGATCGTGCTGGTCATTGGTATTCCAAATGTGCCATTCTATTAAATAATTCAATTACAGTGTAACAAGGAGAGGGGTAATGTAATTTCTAGCTAAGAAATGACATTACACAAATCTAAATTATGCACATTTAGCACAGCCAAAGAATCGAAGGAGATGGCTACTCACACTGCTGCCATCGTGATGCACTTTTTTTTTAAAAGTATTTTTCTATTGTTTGACGAGTTGACAGCATGGATACAAAAAAAGTGTGGCAAACGAACCTGCCCAAGGTTGTCAAAGTTGTATTTGTGATGGACCCATTTGTAATTGGCCAGGAGACAGTCGGACTTGTTGGTGATGTTTTTGACATCCAGGCCCAGGCAGTGAAAAAACTTCCCTTTGAAGAGCTGGTGAGGTAGAGTAAACACACACACACGCGCACGCGCGCACACACACATGCACGTACGCACGCACACACCCACACGCAAACACACACACACACACACGCATGAACACACGCACACAAACACACACAAACAACACAGACTGTCAGTGTGGATTTTGAATACATTGTTTACTGTAAGAAATGTCCAAGTAGGAATGTAGAATTTTTCAAAGCGTGTGTGTGTGTGTGTGTGTGTGTGTGTGTGTGTGTGTGTGTGTGTGTGTGTGTGTGTGTGTGTGTGTGTGTGTGTGTGCGTGTGTATGTGTCTGTGTGTGTATCCATGTTAGGGGGGAAAGAAAGGAGAGAGAGAGAGAGAGAGAGAGAGAAAGAGAGAGACAGAGAGAGAGAGAGAAAGAGAGAGAGACAGAGAGAGAGAGAGAGAGAGAGAGAGAGAGAAAGAGAGAGACAGAGAGAGAGAGAGAAAGAGAGAGAGACAGAGAGAGAGTCAGAGATAGATGAAGAGAAAAAGGAAAGAGTCAGAGAGAGTCAGTACAGGCGATGACAAATAATGGGTCAAAAAAAAGACAAGGTCAAAGGTCAAATTGTACCTGGACACCGAGGATGCCAAAGATGATGAAGAAAGCGCAGCAGATCAGCACAATGTTGCCAATGGGCTTCAGAGAGGTGATGAGGGTCTCCACCACCAGCTTTAGGCCTGGGGCACGACTGATAACCCTGCATCAGCAGCACAACACACACACACACACACACACACACACACACACACACACACACACACACACACACACTCACACACACACACACAAACACACACACACACACACACACACACACACACACACACACACACACACACACACACACACACACACACACACACACACACACACACACACACAGATAGCCTTGTGTCAGCAACACAACACATTGAAAGGTAGAGGGGGTTGTTGACACCTACTGTATGTTATGAACCCTCAGAGCCAACCCTAGGTATGCCCTTATCTCCTCCCGCCTAGACTATGGCAATGCCACCTTGCTTGGTCTACCCAACAAGGCCACAGACAGACTGCAATGTGTCCAGAGCTCTGCTGCCAGGATTCTAACAGACACTAGGCCCTGGCAGCACATCACCCCCATACTCAGACAGCTACACTGGCTCCCCGTCAAATCTCGCATCATCTACAACAGGGGTGGTGAACCTTCATCATTCGAAGGGCCATTTCAAATTCTTCCGAGGGCTGTAAAATTCCTCTGAGGACCGTACTATGAATACCAACCAGGATCACTTTAGGCCTATATTGAAGGCAGCCACCTTTTAAACAAACACCACCTTCTCTAGGTTCCCTGAATATAACTTGATTGTATTGCAAATGCATTTTCTAAGATTCCTTTACAAAATATGTCATATTTCATGTGAAGTTGAATAACATTAAAATTATATCGGGGGCCGGATAAAATGGCCGCAAACGGCCCTCGAGACATAGGTTCCCCACCCCTGATCTACAAAGTCCTCCTCCTCACTTTCGAGTCCCTCAATAGTCTGACAGTGCACCCCACTATCTCATAGACCTACTCATCGACTCCCTCAAGATTGCTGCGGTCCTCTTCCAAGGGCGAGCTGGTCATCCCCCGCAACAGACTCAAGGCCACCAGTGACAGAGCCTTTCATGTAGCTGCCCCACTCCTCTGGAATAACCTACCCAACCACATTCAAAGTGCCCCTTCGCTGGCCATCTTTAAAAAATACCTTAAAACCCATCTCTTCTTGGGGGCTTTTGACTTCTAGTGTCCATAAGCACACACCGACATACTTAGACACACTTACACTGATATTATGTTAAGCGCCCTTGGGTGTCTTGAAAGGCACTATATAAAATGAAGGTATTACTATTATTTATTATTAACCCAGTGTATATGACAAAATAAGACAGTTATCCGTTATTTTTATAGTGAAATTGAAAGGACAAGCTCAATGAAAGCTGATGTGCATGGATGGTAACACTTTATTTTAGGGACACATCTATTAGCACTAATACATACAATGTTAATGCCTGCATAAGTAACTTGTAAAGCATGCACTAAGCAAATGCTAAGGCCTACTAGGTCCATACTAAGGTTACATTGGTAATACATCCCTTATTGTGCATGAACAAGACATTTGCGAATACATGCCTAACAAATGTTTGATTTTGCTTTGTACATGCCTCACAAGTTACTTATACAGGAACATTGTATCTATTACTGCTAATAGATGTATCCCTAAAATAAAGTGTTACCGCATGGATTATATGAACTAACCTTGTACTAACTAAGGACAGACTGCGTAGAAACATCAGACATGCAGTAGTACATTAATTACATTACATTAAGACAGAAATGATTCCCGTTTTGCACCCACAAACATGAAACACTTGAAACTGCTTTCCTGATCCATCTGATCCATCCATCATGGTCCTGATGACCGTGCATAGAGAACTTTAGACTAGAGGTGACACAGCAATTTGCGACAGCACTGGAAAACAGCAAGTGTAGTCTCCATCTTGTGTAGGCAGTGTTATGTAGGTACCTTCAGTCAATGCAAATCAACGGAGAACAAGCCCACCTTTGTCAAAAAATGGACTAAAACTGTGTGAATGTGAAGAGACACATTATTCAAGGACCAGATTGGATTTGGGTTTGTCCTTGTGTGTTGATGGAAAATGTCACATTAGTAAGACATTTTTTTGACAGAGGTCTTCTCAATTCATTTCCGTTTCTCAGGTGTACATGTACCTCCAAATAATGGGTGCGTCATCACCTCTAGTCTAATGTTCTACCCTCTACGCCAGTGGTTCTCAACCTTTTTTGAACAAACGCCCCCTTGGCCTCATCATAAGCCCCCTAACGCCCCATTGACCTCCTCATAAGCCTGAGAACGCCCCCCCTTAGTATTAAAGAATTGAATGGACTAATGCCCCCCAATGGCAACTAAGCCCCACCCCATCTCAGCTGTATTCTTCTTAATGCCCCCCTAGAGCTCCCCAACGCCTCCTGGGGGGCTGTAGCACCCCCGTTGAGAAACACTACTGTACAGTATGGTTTACAGTAGATCCTTAGCATCTGTTGTTGTACAGTTGTGTCACACACTGAGAGGTAATACAAGCTGATTTAAGTCCATGGTGTTGACTGTGGTTGTTCTGGTATCTGGTTTGGTGTCATATTTATTTTGCTGTATGACTGTCCCCATCTGTCCATTATTTAACCAGCAAGTACCTTGTTCCTGCACAGATGGTTGCCTTTCTCTTTTTTTTTTTCAATATATTTTTGGTCTTTTTGACTTTATTTATGATAGTACAGTGAGGATGGTGACAGAAGCGAGTGGGGAGAGAGAAATGAGGAACGGCCGGCAACGGACCCGGGCCGGGAATCGAACCCGGGTCGGCTGCATAGCATTTGAGTGCCCCACCGTTAGCCCATGGCAGGGCCAATGGTTGCCTTACTCAACAGAACTTTGTCAGTTGTCAGTGCATAGCTCTGGAACTTAAACTCCTAACACATGGCCCCTGTTATAAAACTGGTGTTACCAGAAGGAAAATGACCAAGTCCTATTCTCAAGCGTAGTAAGTCCTCCCTACCTGAGGGGGCGAAGTGTCCGGAGGAGCCGGAGTACCCGCAGCACACCAAGAATCTTGGCCCCGCCCGCCATGGAAACTACAATGTCGATGAGCGAGACGAAGACCAAGAACCCATCCAGGATATTCCAGCTGCTACGGAGGTAGGCCTGCTCCCCGAGATACAGCCCCATCGACACCACCTGCAAACAGGGAAAAACACACAGAACAAAATGGAGTGTTAGTTCTTTTTTTTAAAGTATTTTTTGGGGGCTTTTTAAACGTTTATTATTTTTTACATGAAAGAATAGTGGAGGAGAGACAGGAAGCGAGTTGGGAGAGAGAGAGAGACGGGGAAGGGCCGGCAAAGGGGCGGAGCCAGATTCGAACCCGGGTCGGCCACATAGCAGATGAGTGCTCTACAATTAGCGCCGCGATAGCGCCAATGTAGTGTTAGTTCAACACTTCAAGGTAAGGCAAGGCAAGGCAAGTTTATTTATATAGCGCATTTCATACACAGGTGCAACTCAATGTGCTTCACAAAGTTATCAAATGTAAATGAAAGGAAACAGGGAAGAAAGAAGGAAATGAATTAGAGTCAAAAAACATTTAAAACATTAAGATAAAACATAAGGTAAAAATAATAATAAAATAAAATCAAACAAATT
This sequence comes from Engraulis encrasicolus, assembly GCF_034702125.1. Classification (NCBI taxonomy): domain Eukaryota; kingdom Metazoa; phylum Chordata; class Actinopteri; order Clupeiformes; family Engraulidae; genus Engraulis; species Engraulis encrasicolus. The sequence goes on along the minus strand of NC_085858.1, from coordinate 44,217,682 downwards.
AAATAAACATAAAAATAAAAATAATAATAATAAAAAAGAATGATATGTAATTTAAGCTAGGGGAAAGCATCTGAGAACAGCTTTGTCTTGAGTCTAGATTTAAAGCTATCAATAGTGGGTGCATTTTTTACGTCATCCGGAAGCTGGTTCCAAAGCTTTGAAGCATAGAAGCTAAAGGCTGCCTCTCCACACTTTGTTTTGACTTTTGGAATCACCAGCAAATTCTTCTCCGTTGACCTTAGTGACCTGGTTGGTGCATAGAGCTGAAACATATCCAGTAGATATGTGGGTCCCATTCCATTTAATGATTTAAACACAAGTACCATTGCCTTAAAATCAATTCTGTAGCTTACTGGGAGCCAGGGCCGGTTTTAAGCATAGGCCGGCTAGGCGGTCGCCTAGAGCGCAATGTGAAGAAGGAGCGCCGAAATGGCGCTCTCCTATGCGTAATTTTGCGATATGAAGTTTTTTTTATGAAGTCGCAATCAACAAAGAGTGGCGAAAGCGCTCCTCACGGCAAAGCGCCCCTCAGCCAATAGTAATGGGAAGTCTGTGAACCAATAAACAGACAGTTCTGAGAAAGGGGGCGGGACGAGTGACAGCGTCCAATCTATTTTGAATTTGGAGACTCACTCGACAGACAGAGAGGGCAAGCGCAAACAGTAGTTCTGCTCTGCTGGTTGGAGATTATAATGTTCTCATTAAACCACTCATTGCATGATGCAGGAGTTGCAGAGGGTGTTTTGGAACTATGTGATTTAATCATCAACCGTTTGTGATTATGGAAAGCCTAATAGTTATGGGGTTACTATTTGGAATTAGAGAGAAGAAGAGCTTTGTTTTTGATCAGAGAAATCGCTAGTTAGCATGCTAACATTAGCCAAGTATGCCAAGCAATGAAATCCAGTAAAGTAGCTGTTAGTAGCCTACTCACTACTCACTAACACCCACCTGATATCATAATACTTGCTTAGGTTGACAAGCAATGTAAAGTAAGACTGGTGCAATGTTTAAAACAATTTTAGCTGCCATATCTCCTTCCATCCACATGAATTACCTGCTTGTTGTAAAAAAACATTAATTTCCAGACCAGAATGACATAGCCTACATTAATCATGTAACAGAACCATGCACAGCATGTGTTCATGCTGAGTGATGTAGGCTAGTATTGCAGACAAGTGAGGCGATTTACTATATTTTGTATATTATGAAATTCAATAGCGTGACACCAAATAAGCCAGAACCGGCCCTGCTGGGAGCCAATGCAGCGATCTTAAAATTGGAGTAATGTGGTCAAACTTCCTTGTCTTTATAAGAACCCTTGCAGCTGCATTTTGTACAAGTTGAAGCTGTTAATGGTCTTATTGGGGAGGCCAGTAAAAAGACTGTTACAGTAATCAACTTTACTAGAAATGAAGGCATGTATTAGCTTCTCCAGATCATGTTTAGACATCAGGCCCCTAAATTTAGAGACGTTCAACACTAACAGAGTACTATGGGAGTACTAAAGGGTTGTTGAGATGTGGTGGAAGAAGTGGGGTAAGTCTCTTGCCCAAGATATAACCCCAAGGACAGGCACCACCTCCAAAACGTGTGTGTGTGTGTGTGTGTGTGTGTGTGTGTGCGTGCGCGTGTGTGTG
>NC_085858.1:44191042-44208542 GCF_034702125.1 Engraulis encrasicolus | reverse complement strand
ACACACACACACACACACACACACACACACACACACACACACACACTCACACACACACACACGCACACACACGCACACAAAGACACACACACACACACACACACGCACACACACACACACACACGCGCACACACACACACACGCACAGACGCAGACGCAGACGCACACGCACACACACATACACACACAGAGCACTTACCTTGAGTGTCATCTCCCCCACGAAGATGGCGGTAAAGATGTAATTAGATATGGTGAGGAACACCCGCTCCTGGAGAGAGAGAGAGGGGGGAGTGTGGAGAGGAGTAAGAAGAGGAATCAGAGATCAGAGGAGAGAGGGGGGGGTGATGGAGAGAAAGAAGAAGAGGAATACGGTGAGAGATACAGAAAGGGGCATTGAGACAGAGATAGAGAGAGAGTAAGACAGAGAGAGAGTAAGACAGAGAGAGAGAGAGAGAGAGAGAGAGAGAGAGAGAGAGAGAGAGAGAGAGAGAGAGAGAGAGAGAGAGAGAGAGAGAGAGAGAGAGAGAGAGTAAGACAGAGAGAGAGAGAGGGGAGTGAGAGGGACAGAAAGGGAGAGAGAGAGAGAGAGAGAGAGATGGAGATGGACAGGGAGAGGGAGAGGGAGAGGGAGGGAGAGAGAGAAGCATAGTGTGAGCAGTATGAACAGAGCAGCATGTTGATGTATGATGTGTCTATGTGAACAGCATGGAGCAACATCTATCACAGACGAGACGACGGATACTTAAACACCTAATGGGCTTTGTATTGTTTGTCATCATGATGATCATGATGATGATGATTATCGATGTTATAACAAAAAGGTGTAATTTGGCAAAACGTTTAACTTGTTGATCGTGTAACATATTGGTCGCTCCATGCTGACTTTTCACACAGCTGAAAGAAAACCAATTTGTCCTCCTGTGATTATGGACGACATGTAAACTTCTTTACGTAAGAGTGGAGTTCAGCCGTATACGGGGAACTTGCAGCACCTTGCAGGAAATTTAGACAAAACCTGGCCAAGAACATAAATCCTACTGCTGTATGTGTATAAATATAGGCTATGTCTCAAATCACGCACTTGTGTCAGTGCACTGACGGTCAGTGCACAGTGCACACAGTGCACTGAGGTCTTTAGTGCATGGTGTCGTGGAAAAATTTGAGCACTATGCACTGTGCCCTTGCTGGAGGTGACGGCTGAGCATGGCATTAGCTCGCCAAAATATCAGTTGGCTACTGTTTACAATGCACAGCGTCTGGGGCTTGAATTTCCATTTCCTTCACCCCAAAGGACAACAATCACACATGAAATACTTTGGTTGGCATGAAAAGGTTGGTGTCCCAACAACATTACTAACAGAATTAGGAGACTGTTGACCAAACTCTTCTATTGAACTGGATGCCTCATTTCCTCCGTGTCATTGTCAACATGGCCGCCGTTTAGTGCGTGCAGTGTCCATCATTCAAGCACTGCATTTTCCACCATTGTTAGGGGATCATCCTGGCACTTTCAGTGCACTGCCTCAACTGAAATTTTCAGCGAGAGCACCCTAGGCACTGAAAAACAGTGCCTGAAGTGCACAAGTGCGTGATTTGAGACGCAGCCATAGTTCCGGTTATATTTCTCCTTACTGTAGGTGTCAGCATATGAGTTTTAATGTCATATGCCCATTGTTGTAGTATTAAAACGTAACATTTACTTACATGAAAATAAACTTCATAATTAAACCATCCATAAAGTACAGTATCATATTGAACTGTACCCATTGATTTGCACTGTATTATTACCTCCGCCAAGGAGGTTATGTGATCGCCTGGGTTTCTGTGTTTGTTCGTTCGTTCGTGCGCTGCTATTTCAATGCCTGCCACAAGGTGCGCACGGTGAGCACTGAGCACCTTGCCTGATTATCATCATGGACTTGCCGCCGAAGGTGTTGCGTCACTAGGAGGGCGCAGCCTGGCTACTGAGCACCGGCGTGCCTGCGCCTTTCTGTGCAACAGGGAGAGAGTCTCCTTTGCGCCGCCAGCTCCAACACCAAGTGCATTTCATTTCACCTAAAAAGTTGTTCATCCGCATGCAGGAAACAATCCTGTCAAATTAATTACCACCGCTGCCAAAATATGGAATTTGTAATTGTGTTGGCCCATATGTTATCATTGCTGTTGCGAGATGTACAGTGACCACCCCCGCAGATCGTTTAGGTTCACAATGCTGTCGAATTAAGTACGTTGTCAAAAATATGGAATGTGATTGTGTAAGTTCACAATGCTGTTGTGGACTGTGACTGAGGTTCGCAATGCTGTCGAATTAATTAGGCTACCGTTGCCAAAATAATTTATGACTGTACGTTCACAATGCTGGTAAAATTCATTACATCCCCTTCGCTACATTTAAAGTTAACCCCAAGTTGTTTGCGAGATGGACCAGGATCAGAAAGCCCGACAGTCTGCATAATGGCCGAGCACCGGCGAATATTCCAATCGGGTGTGCCGCCAAAGCAATAAGGAAAAGGACTGTCTCCTTTGACGCCAGCTCCAAAACCATTGCTATCAACCTAAAAATGTGCTCATCAGCAGGCACCCTTTTGGCTACACCCTCGTTGAAGTTAACAAACAGTCCTGTGAAATGAATTACCGCTGCCTGCCTAAAATGTGTGTGAAGTGGAAGTGCACTGCTGTGAGATGGACAGTGACCACCGCAGATCATTTCGGTTGACAATAATGTCGAATTAATTAGGTAGGCTACCATCGCCAAAACAATATGGAATTTGTGGCTGTGCAAGTTCACAATGCTGGTCAAATGCATTACACTTCACTCAATTTAACCCCAGTTGCGAGATGGACCACAAAGCCCGACAGCAATGCCTAGACTGATTAACAACGGTGATAGTGATTTTCCTAGAATTAGGAAATGCCGCTTCACGCTTCAGCCGACAGCGCTAAGGCCAACCAGTGGCCCATGAGAATAATGCATACCATCGTAGGCAAAAAACAGGATTAACCATACGGTTGTCTGTGGTTGTTTCAGTTTTGTTGGTCAAAATCATTACATTCCCTTCACTAATCATAGGCCTACAGTTCTACTAGCGTGTGATCACAAGTTTTCAAAGCAGGTTGATTTTTATCTTGTAGTAAGCACAAGGCTGGATTAGGCTGATACAATTGGTATAATTCCACTTAGTCTTTAAAGTGTGATATGAAATAGCTGTGAAATTTTAAATGGTAATAAGGGCATGTTGCCAATCATCAAAAATGTTTATAACAATGTGACCAGCAACTTCTGACCTTCAATAAGTGCATTTATAGGACAGTGCATAGTAAGTTCACAATATAGCATGTAGCACTTTGCCAATACCACAATCACACAGGTGAACAAAACAGACCACAGTTAATCAAGGACATGGTAATTATAAAAAATACAGATATAATCTAGTTACAACTTGACTGTTTAATTCTCTGAACACACTAATGGTGTGTATAAACCTGCATAAATGACACAAATATCCCACTGTATGTGTCTAAAAACAAACTTAACTTCCTTGGCGGAGGTCTGCACACTCTGGGTGCATTTCTAGTTCAGTTTGTCTTCCATTTCATTACCTGCTCACTATGGATTCATGAGCAGAAGCTGTCTTAGCCATTACGCTGATTGACTGATATGTCTGACTGCTATGATTAATATATAGTTAGTGCTACAAATTGATCTAGACTGTGGCCTTATGCTAATAGTTCCAATCATAATAAGTTTTCATATTTCTTTAAGGTCTATCCACCCAAGATATGCACATTACAGTATGGTATGATATATGGTATATGGCATAGTTGAGCAAAAAACCCAGTCTGGTTACTTTGCCATTTGTGCTTGTGTAAATTCTTGATTTCATGGTAGTCTCTCTCCTATCGATTTCAGTTGAGCATGACGCATAGTGTGACAGCTTCCCATTTAGTTTTCTTTTTCTTTGTTTTGTTTTCTGCGTCTGTGGGAATTGGATCCCCGAGTTTGCTGTCGCCAGTCTGAGCCTATAAGTTCAGCCTCGTGATTGGTGGTCCACTGGTGTATTGAGCTGACAGCCGATCACCTGCACCTGCTCCGTTTTCCAGATGGCGTCGAGTGGAGAGGTCTGTTGGGTGTGTTTGTGCACACCATGCACATACACTGCTGGTATGTGGTCTGAATTTGATGTAGCATTTTTCAGTCAATAGTCTTGGTGTGTGACTCACTAACTGCTTTTGTTTCAGTATTTCCTGTTGCCTTTGCAGTTCCCCTTGGAGTTGACCTGCCTGATTTGAGATTTCAGTCTTTAGCTCGTTTCTCTCGTTTTCAGAACTAATCTTGGGTTTGAATGAAACATTATTTCTGAGATACGTAGAAAAGAGAGATATCCTGCACTTCACAATCTGGTGCGTCACGGCAAACGACTGGTAGATGCAGGGACAGAAAGTCACCGGAGCATCTTCAGATGTGGAAGCTTACTTGTTTTATTGGGCAGGTGCCAAGACTAACGTCACAACGTTCTCACGTCTTCTTCAGACGTCCTCAGTTTTCTTTCCCATTACTTCTGAGACATTTGTTTCTCTCATTTGTCCCTGGCTATGAGCTTGGTCGGGCCCCTTTAGCCCTGTGTACATCAGAGGCGAACTAAGCGACCTGCGCGGCAGAAGGCATTATTTCTCTATGGAGGGAAGGCGAAAAAAGCTACCAGAGCGAATTCGCCAGGAGCGAAGTTTCTTGAGCGACCAGAGCGAATTTTGACGATTAAGCTCAATCTAATCTCAAGCGAATTCGCTATGACGCGGTTCGGCGAAAACCAATTGGAACGTTCATATCGAGGAATGTCCCAGGATGTCAAGACAGAGCCATTATATGATCAGCTGAATCAAACATGTCAATGGCGCGTCCGGAGCAAATAAAGCGAATTCAGGGCGAAACGTCTTCAATCACCCCAGCTACCTGAGTCGCGTAGGTAGCGCTTGGTATACACGGGCCATTTGTCCGGTGGCTGTGACTCACCAGCACGGGCGTAGCAGCACAATCTGTGCCCTATGTACAATCAGCTCAAATGGACCTCCCCAGTCATATATTTTCATAAACCAGACTGTGTGTGGGCCCCCTATACACATGGGGCCCTGGTGACTTATTCACACATTACCCCCCTGAGCGACACCCCTGCTCACCAGGCTCCCCTGCAGGATCTTGGGTCTCTCCAGGGCCACAGTGATGCAGTTGGAGAAGATGAAGGCCAGCACCACATAGTCAAACAGCTTATGGGCTATAATGGACTGGCACATCAACCTGAACCTGTGGGGAGAGAGAGAGAGAGAGAGAGAGAGAGAGAGAGAGAGAGAGAGAGAGAGAAAGAAGAGAGAGAGAGAGAGAGAGAGAGAGAGAGAGAGAGAGAGAGAGAGGGGGAGAGGGAGAGAGAGAAGTGGAGATGGGAGACAAAGAGAATGAGAGAGAGAGAGAGAGAGAGAGAGAGAGAGAGAGAGAGAGAGAGAGAGAGAGAGAGAGAGAGAGAAGCGGAAATGGGAGAGAAGAAGAGGAGGTAGAGGAAAAACGTGTGAGAAAGCGAAAGGAGTGACAGAGATTAAGTACATGGTCACTGTATATAGATGGAGTCCTTGATCTAAGTAGAGTAGCCCATGGGAGGTTTCCAAATTTAGTGTAGCAGTGCTTCACTTCTTGGGCTGCTCGCACTACATCACCCTTGTGTTTTCACTGTTAAAGCCTGTGGCATGCACCAACTGGTACTGCAAATAGCAATGGTTAAATTGAGTCATTTCACAGGTACTTCTCTACTTGCACTGTTTGGTTTGACAAACAGCACTGTTTACAAACAGTGTCCACAAACAATGGTACACTGCCCGCTTGGTGCTGATCAATGACTTAATCAACCCCCAAACAACCTCGTCCCGCCATTGATCAATGGAGCGTATTCGGGGGCAGATGGGGATAGGTAGGCCACCCAAAGTAGTGTAATACAATGCCCAGAGAATGTACAGAGTCCGTGATGTAGGCCTACGCACTGTATTTGGTCTACTGGAATAAAACACAAAATTCTATATTGTTCAGTGTTAGGTAAACATCTTTAGTTAACCCATTGACGCCTAAAGCACCTGCAAAAAAGGGTGCTGAATGCCTGAGCCCCTCTTAAGAAACGCTGCCCTCAGCCTATAACAACCTAAATATCTCAGCTTCTGAAGCACATCAAAATATGCACTAAGTTGCATTTAAACGCTAAGACCCTCATCTTTCCATCTATCCAATGGATGTCGACTGTACTGTATGTCTTGTGTACATGCTGTGTGTGCACAGCACTAGTATACAATCCCATGGTCACTGAACTACACTAGAATAGAACAAGCTTCTGAATGGGTTTTCATTATCTTCCACATTTGAAACCATTCAAATAGCTAACGTAAGACCACACCAGACCATTAATCATTAGATTCATTTGCATTCCCATGCATGGGCAAGTGCCCTTACTAAATGAGGAGTTCAGATGCAAAACCCCCTAACTCCATTTCTGAAGACCTACACTTCTATATTTTTAGAGAACCCTGTTGTTGGTTTGGTTTACATGTATGTACTTGATAATACATATAAATAGTTATATTACATAAATAAAAAAATTAAAAAAAATGCAATTTTGATAGCTTTGTATTAAATAAAAATTAATTATGATTATTTTCTGAAATGGCACTTAGGGGGTTTTGCATCTGAACTCTTCAAATGTAAAAGATGTTTCTTATGGCGGAGTTAATCACAAATGCATCTACTGTACCTTGTGAAGTGGAGGAGACGCGCTCACACTATCGCCTAATGATTAACAGAGTTCTTAACTGGGTGCTGAGTCCCACATAAAACATCGATAAGTGAGTGAAGCGAAGGACAGCACATTTCAGATTTTTCTTTCTTTATTCGCCTAAGCCACCACCGGTAAAAATCGCTTCCTACCTGCCCCGCATCCCCTCTCTGGTCTGAAATAGGCCTAATGGACCTAGCTCGGACCTAGCAGCCTCCTACTGTATAAGCCAGGGGTAATGGAATCTTAGAAAATACATTTGCAAAACGTCATAAAAAGTTATATTCAGGGGACCTAGAGAGGGTGGGGTATGTGTTAAAGGGACACTGTGCGGGATTTTTTGTTGATTATTTCCAGAATCCATGCTACCCATTCACTAATGTTACCTTTTTCATGAATATTTACCACCACCATCAAATTCAAAGTGTTCATTATGACTGGAAAAATTGCACGTTTCATACATGAAAAGGGGGATCTTCTCCATGGTCCGCCATTTTGAATTTCCAGAAATAGCCATTTTTAGCTGTAAAGCTGACTGTACTTGGGCCATACTAGAACATTTTAATTTATTACTCAGTGAACTTACATGAAAAGATCAAATTTGACAATAGGCAGCCCAGTTTCAAGGAGCAGCATAGTTACAGTACCTTTTTTGACCATTTCTTGCACATTGTCCCTTTAATGTTTTAATCATTATAGGCCTAAAGTGCAAGGGGAAATCCTGGTTGGTGTTCATAGTATGGTCCTCGGAGGACTTTTACGACCCTCGGATGAATTTGAAGTGGCCCCTCGAATGAAAAAGGTTCCCCACCATGGTATAAGTTGTAGTTTAGGTGCCACATGAGACAGGATGAGGACTTGCCTGTTCTGAGGAGAGAAGAGGTAAACAGACCAGTCTTCACGAGCTTCACACCATTCGGGACGGTACACCTCTATCATCTTCTGGATCCGAAAACATAGACTCTGATGAACACAGTGAAAAGAAAACCAGGTAAAAGCTTTATTTGGATAAAGCCATTGCGTGCAAATGATTTGTTGATGTGCACTTTTATTACACATAATGATCAGACCTGTGGCTTAGCGCCAAATTTTTACCAACTCACAAGGGGGCAACAGATGGTTAAGAGATCAGCAACGCCTGGATAGCAACATCTGGCATCAATAAAAGAAACTCTTAATCAGTTATGTCTCTATGAAAAAACATCTACACCTATCCAGGCCTTCTATCCCTTTTTAATAGATTAATTTAATTTAACAGATTAATAAAATTGGACCAAATAAAACCGTTTTTGAATTAAAAAAAAAAGACTGGATCAAAGGCTCCAGCACTTCAAATCGGCTGTTGTTCCCTCTACAGAGAGCCCAGTGCCCCTGTTTTAGACAGAGTAGGAAAAACAGCTGCTACCTGCGCTGACTACAAAACGTGGCCAACATGATTGATATCCTCTGTAAATAATTTATGAAAGTCTAATTCGGTTGGAGGTTAAATCGTGGCTTCTGAAATAATTCTACCTTCCTTTTTTTGCCAATTGGATTTCAAGTCCCTGTGGAAATGGTGCTAATTCCTCTTTTTAATTGCTCACACACAAAAGCCAGAGTTGTAAAAATTAAAATCAGATAGCTCACGAACCATCTGCTTGCATCTCATTGTGAATGTGAGATATTAATTAAAATCATGCTCTGCTCTTTGTTTTCCTGGTGTGGGCTCTCTCTCTCAGGCTTGGGTTTTGTACAGTAAATCTCCCAGAGGACATTCTGAAGAGCTTCCAAATGGCTCTCTCGGCAAAAAAGACACTCCAGAGCGCACCGCTCGCAACAAAATGCTGCTGCAGTGCTCGTCCCAAAGGCACATATTTACACGATCAGGGCCTGCTACACGATCACAATCCAAGGAGCAATCAGAAGAATACAGCCTCGATTTTGTGCAACTGTTTCATTAAAAATAAATGTGTGAGCCATTACGCAAGTGTGTGTGTGCACAACTGCGAGACGTACACGCATCTATGAACTCTGCTGTGAATTTGCAATTGTTTAAAAAAACGAGAGTTTTTGCCTGTCTGGCTCTCTCAACATATGAATTATGAATAGATGTATTCGTCTGGTAGACTCTCTCCTCCAAACAACACTATACAGCAGTCTAGTAACCTCATTCCATATTTGTCCTCCTGACAAAAAAACACCTCTGCTCCTCTCTTTATTATATAAGATGGTAACACTTTACTGTACTTGACGCCGGTGTCATAAGCACGTCATTACAGTGTCATAATAGTGTCATGACACAGTCGTAGATAAGTGACATTCGGTGATAAGTGCCATGGGCAAAGATAACCCAAGGTTGTCTTTGCCATAACCGAATGTCACTTAAGGCCAACAGTCATGACATGTTTATGGCATGGACATAATGTTTATTATGACACATGCATAACTGTGCCGTGACGCTATTATGTAAGGGTTAACGTTCGGCGAGAAGGCCGCTACCGTGGAATAGCAGCACGACAGAGAGAATCTTTAGACCCCGACGCGGAGCGGAGGGGTCTTGTTCTCTCTGAAGTGCTGCTATTCCACAAAGCGACCGACTCGCCGAAAGTTAACCCGCTTATTATATGGATATACTTAAATGATTCACACATGCGGGGACATTTCTTTAGACCTATTCAGGGCTCTAAATTAACACACGCCAACACGCCAAACACGGGTGAAAATTCATTTTGGCTAGTAGAAAAAAATACCTACCCGCCAATTTGGCTAGTAGCGCCCGAGTACAGTAACTTATGAACGGTAAACCGCTGCTCTGATGAACGTTATACGGCGAGATTTCCTACATTACCCATGGACACTAGCGTCACGAGGTAGCCTCCCACCGTGGGCTTTCCAGTGCATCGAGCGTCAACTCCATGCTGTTGCGCGCGCCAGGATTGAAAATATTTCAGACGACCATCCAGCCTTCTGTCAGCTAAGCTGCGCTCACACTATTCTGACAGGCAGCTCTCCTCCTATGCTCTCGTCGCTTTCGCTACAACCTTTTTAACGTCAGTACTGCTATTATTACTATATGAACCTTGCTGTAACAGGCTGCATTTTTAAGCAGCGAGACCCTGACCGTTTCAATAACAGGACTTACGCAGATTATGCATAGCGCTACTTCTGTTGTGTAGACGTTTTGTGCGAGTGATGAGAATGTGGCGGGGGTTAGAGCAAGGTTCTGTGTGTTGGTGAATGCTAGTAGTAATTGTAAATAGTGACGTTAAAAATGAGTGGTTGTGGAACGAAATAGCGACCAGGGCAGAGGAGAGCCGACTGTCAGAGTGTGACCGTAGCTGTCAGTTCAGTTGTCTTCTGAAATGTTCAGAGTCCTGGCGCAACTAAGTTGGAAAGCCCACGCCATCGAAAGAAAAAAAAATCAACCAACGACGAAGCTATGGAAGTAAGTAACAAAGGAAGCGGAAAGATTCCCGAGATATATTTACTTTTAATTAAACTAGGCTTCTTGTCATTTTGTAGAGGTAGAGAAGAGCTCCTCCTCTCTCCTCTCCTTTTCCTCTCATCTCTTCTCCTTCCTTGGGGTGTGCGTATGTGAGGTTTTGTAGTGTTTGGCTGTGTGCTTGGTTACTGTAGGCCTATGTTAAAGGTCTGTTATGTGAGTGGCTTGTGTGATGTGATTCAGCTGTTTACAGAGGAATTGAACAAAAAACTAATCAAATTAATTAGGCCTAAGTAATGAAAGTAAAAAATAAAGCAGAAGTAAACAAATAATGAAAAAATATATAGCCTATAATATGCTTATTATGTAGGCATATAGTAGCCTATGCAGGCCTATAGTGTATCTGTGTTGTAGAAACAGTTGGACAAAATGACCATTTAATTAGAAAAAAAAACTAGCCTAATGCATAGTTTATTTTGGTGAGATAAAAAAATGGCTTGTTGAACTTCTGTTTGGCTGGTAAGAAAAAATATCCACTAGCCAAATTGGCTGGTGGTGGAAAAAGTTAATTTAGAGCCCTGGACCTATTTAATGTTAAGATTGTTGCTGCGCAAAACAAAACAGTGCCGTTGTGGAACACCGCTAGGCAACAGCTAGGTAGGCTAGCCAGGACAACAGGTGTTGTCTATCACAGCAGCTGATTAGAGTGACAAAAGACCGGACCCCCTGCGGAGTGATATGAAACATTCGCTTTAGCCACTGACTTGTATACAAGCCAGTGGCTTTAGCAGTGAACGTCTTGTTGCCATTGACAGCGGTAGCCTGGACAACGGGTGCTGTCTATCACAGCAGCTGATTAGAGTCTTGTTGAAAAGTCGCTTTAGCAGTGAAAAGTCTTGTTGCCATTGACAGCGGTCTGTTATAGACCAACCCGTCCGTTATCGAAAAATAACAGACGTCCGAACGTTGGGGAGCCCCGTTGAAATGAATGGAGCATTCGACAGATGACGTCACAACCATATAATAAGACAATATAATGACATGCTTATGACACCGGCGTCAAGTAAAGTGTTACCGATTAGATTTTGCACAGACAGCACAATCGATCGAATATCCCAGACTCACATAGTCCAGCTCGTCGTCAAGGTCCTCCCTGTCTTTGCTTCTTGTGTTGACCTGTGGGTACACTTCAGCCAGAAGCCTCTGCTGAGGCGTTTTGCCATTGCAGTCCAGGTGCTCCCCACCCACGCCCACGCCCACGCCCCCCGCTGTGCCTCCTGGCGGCCCCTCCGAGAAGCTCTTCTTGCGTGGCGCGTGGCCGTGAAGAGGGGGCAGGGGAGGCCCCAGCGTCTGTCCCGGCGGCGCCGGCACCTGCAACAGCTCTGGCAGCTCCAGGGAGTAGGCGCGGCGCTCGCGGCGAGGGTAGAGGTGGCGCGAGAGGAGGTGCGGAGGGAGTTGGAGGGGAGGCGGCGACAGGAGGGACTCCTGCTCTGCCAGATAGGACTGCTGGGCGCTACGCAGCCGGAGGCTTCCTCCGATGCCACCTCCACCACCACCACCACCAGCTCCATTGCCACTTCCACCGCCTACGCCCACCCCCACGGCCCGGTTGGCCTGGCCCAAGCTGTTCCAACTGGAGCGCCGGTTCCAGACCGCCTGGGGGAGAGGCCGGCCCCAGGTGTGGTACAACGAGCCACGTCCCGGACACTGGTGGGGGAGAAGAGAGGGAAATCAAGTAAGGTAGTGGTGCGCACATCCAAAATGCAGGTGCAGGACAAAAAAGTAAAATACTATGAAAATAAAGGTTGAATGTCCGCACACTGCTCCCGTTTTGCTTTTGCTTTTTTATTTTACCAAGTACTTGGAGAAGAAAGGAAGCCATGCCCAGGAGGACAGTCATTAGTTAGCTCACTGTTATCAATTATACATGCAGGATGAAAGGCCTGTCAAGGCGAATGAAAGATCTGCAATAAAAAAGGTTTGCCTTTCAGGGTTTCATCTCAGCAACACAGAGATCCAAAAATTATGACCACAGTATGTAAACTGTGGAATTAACTATTCATTAACTTACACACATTTAACATTTAAATAAAACATGTTACCTAATGCTAATACTTTTTCATGTCTGTTAAAAAAAAAACGTTTAAAAGGATTTTTGAGGGTTTTGTGGTTGAACAATCAGTCTACATAACTTGACAAATGCTGATGTACGGTACAGTAAACCCACAACCTCACAAGCAGGGCTGTAACCAGACATTTTCAAATACCGAGGTCAAATACTGCATGCTGCGCTGCATACTGCACATTTAGAATGCTTCAAACACTTCAGTCAAACTCTTAAGTTTGTTTTCATTAATTACTGTCTTGAGGATAAATGGGGGTGGCATATACAAACTGAATTCATCATTGTTGATCATATATCGATATTCATCATATATACATTTTACATTACTGATAAAAAATACAGAGGACATGACCTCTGTGTCCTCAATGGTAGCTACGGCTATACTCACAAGTGGCAGGCCAACACTTCTGATGAAGGGTACGTTGTCTGCAATGTCATGATAAAAAAAGTAACAGGAGCCTTGGTGTCACGTAACCTTATTTTAGTTTTCTTTGTTTAATATACTTAGTCCAGAACCTAGTAGTACATGCATGTGCATGTTTCCGTTTAGTTCATCAGACTAACACTGAACAGTGTTAATACTTTTGCATGTCTCTTAGAAGGCTTTTTGAGGGCTTGTTAGAGAACGACCAAAGTTTTATATAGCCCACATCTTTCCCCTATGGGAACACTTACCAGTGGCCTTTGCTCCATGGTAGCTCGTCCCAGCGAGGTGACGCTGCTCTTGCGGGAGCCCAGGGCGAAGGCGAGGCGCTCCGCAGGGTACAGCCCCAGGGGCGGCCCCACGGCCAGATCCAGGTGTCCGTTGGGGGTCAGGGTGCAGATCTTGGGGTCTGTGGAGGGCCAAGAACATTACATTACATTACATTACATTTACGTTAAATGATACTTAGCTGACGCGTTTATGCAAGCCGACTCACAATCAAGGATGCACAGCACAGGGTATTGGTTACAGCTCTCAGAGTAATCCGAGGTCAGGTGTTCAAGGGGCACTGAAGCCATGGACAAAGGTGGGGAGAGATAATGGTGGGACTCAAACCTGCAACCCTCTGAACTGAAGTCCGACTCTCTAAACACCGGGGCCACGGCCTCTCCAGAACATTATCTAGACACAGTGGTATATCAATCTTTTTTTGGATATTAAATCAATTTTATGCCCACCCAAAGCTGACCAATTTCAATTGAGCGATACAAATTTGAAGGACAGACAGAGGAAAAGAGAGGAGCCTCGTCATAGAATGCTATGTGGTCTAGGCTAGCATTGCAGATTGCAGAAGGTGGGGGCAGTTACAGGGCTTCATTATTGGTAAGTTGAGCACTGTACACCTGTATAGGTGTGCGCCGTTTATTTCGTATGAATCTAAAAGTTGTCTGCTTCCCTTTCATGCTGTGGCTGTAAAATAGCAAACTGAAAGGGAGATGCTGTATTGGTGCATGCTGCATGCTGTATTGTTGGTTGTCTGTGCACTTGGATTAAAGGCAAACATATACATATTGAAAGTACCACCAGACCACCACCACCATAGAAACAAGGATAGACAGTGTGACAAATCGGGGAAAACACAGAGATCAAGAAAGAGGGACACTCATCTACGTAATGCTGGGGTAAAATTATGTACAAAAAACCCTGACCTGATTCATATTTGATGCCCCCCTCATACTTACGACTCTACAAGCCTATATCGGAAAAAGCTGTACAACAACTTGTCAGTTTATCTTGAGTCAGTCAGCCAGAGCAACCTGCATGTATTATTCAGAGTGTACTTTACGAAATAAATAAAATAAATAACTTTTTTTCAAGACAAGAATTTACATGGCTGGGCAACTCCCTGTTCTGGGTAATGAGATGAAAACACAGCAAATGTTTTTGTCTGAGGATAACAGGGAGAGAGAGAAAGGACAAACGAGATGAGAAATAAGCTACATTTTTCTTTCAGAGCACTCTGGTGTTTTCAAGGGCTTATTCCGGTGTGATATTTGGGTCAGCAGAGGCACAGAAGCACGGGATGCAAAACGGTAATTTGCAATCATCCAGCCGTGCAATAAGCCAGCCAGCCAGCGCCAGGTGGGAAGGAGAAGGGAGGGTGGTGTGACACCTGGAAATAAAGCCTTGACCCCCCGCCACGGCCCCGCGCTTTAGTGCTGCTGCTCCTGCTTAGCCCCTGCCTACTCATCTCTCATGCTGTTAAGTGTGTGTGTGTGTGTGTGTGTGTGTGTGTGTGTGTGTGTGTGTGTGTGTGTGTGTGTGTGTGTGTGTGTGTGTGTGTGTGTGTGTGTGCTGGAAGTGTTTATACACATAGTACACCACACACACACACACACACACACACACACACACACACACACACACACACACACACACACACACACACACACACACACACACACACACACACACACACACACACACACACTAGCGCGCGCGTGCCAACCTGACAGCTGGAGGGGGTCCTTCTGCTTGTCGGTCTCCTCGAAGTTGCATGAGGACCTGTCCTCGTCGGAATAGGAGCGGTTGGCATCTCCCTGGAGCAGGAGGAGAGGAGGAGAAACCAGGAAAACACACAAGACACCCATGAGATACACACAATACGGACACATACAGACACACGCACACGCACACATACACGTTCACACACACTTCAAATTGGGGGGGTCAGGCGCCTCAGAATGGGCTGTCAACTTCACTTCATGATTCACATCTTCAGAGGAAACTTATTCTGCGTTTCTTCCATTTTTCCTGTGCTCACTCACAAACAGGTGCATGCACAGCACACTCACTTTGATGGACACACACACATAGATTCACGCACGCACGCACGCACGCACGCACGCATGCACGCACACACGCACGCACGCACGCACACACACACACACACACACACACACACACACACACACCTCCTGCCTGCTCTATGTTAGCCTGTAAGCCTATTTTACTGGAAGCCCCATAACGCCAGTCAGCACTGCCTCAGAGCAGGCAGTGCAGCAATTCAGTCTGAATAACATGCTCCTTACTCTCATAGTCTGCAGGTGACTATATCACTCACTGACACACATTCACTCACCCAGAGACCTGTTTACACCAGCACACCTGCTGCAAACACTGACTTGAAGATTATTTATTAAAAAAGAAATAGATGTAGGTTAAAACAAATACATTAAGATATTCATAAAGGTTGTGTGAATAATGATTCTTCTACCACAACTGGTGATCTCAGTTAGCAACATGAGATCCTTCCACAGCTTCTGAAAAGCTTTCATCCTCTCAGCGTCCTGTTTCTGTATCCATGTACTCCAAACGCGAGGGACATTGTTATCATAAAGACAGTGAGTGGCTCTGACCGTGCAACCCCCAAAAAAATAAAAAAATCGGCAGCTTGGTTACCAGGCAACCCAACCTGGAGCTGAGCCTGATTCCGCTCGCTCTTGCTCTCGCTCTCGCTCTCTCCCAGTCCCTGCTCTTCTCCTATCCCCCCCCCCTCTCCTCTCGCTCTCTCCCTACTCTTCTCCTATCGCCCCTCTCTCCTCTCTCGCTCTCTCCCTGCTCTTCTCCTATCCCCTCTCTCTCCTCTCGCCCTGCTCTTCTCCTATCCCCTCTCTCTCGCTCTCTCCCTGCTCTTCTCCTATCGCCCCTCTCTCCTCTCGCTCTCTCCCTACTCTTCTCCTATCGCCCCTCTCTCCTCTCTCGCTCTCTCCCTGCTCTTCTCCTATCCCC
Source organism: Engraulis encrasicolus (assembly GCF_034702125.1). Taxonomy (NCBI): domain Eukaryota; kingdom Metazoa; phylum Chordata; class Actinopteri; order Clupeiformes; family Engraulidae; genus Engraulis; species Engraulis encrasicolus. The sequence goes on along the minus strand of NC_085858.1, from coordinate 44,192,478 downwards.
TCTCTCTCCTCTCTCCTCTCGCCCTGCTCTTCTCCTATTCCCTCTCTCTCCTCTCTCCTCTCTCCCTGCTCTTCTCCTATCCCCCCTCTCAACTCTCGCTCTCTCCCTGCTCTTCTCCAATCCCCTCTCTCTCCTTTCTCCTCTCTCCCTGCTCTTCTCCTATCCCCCCTCTCAACTCTCGCTCTCTCCCTGCTCTTCTCCAATCCCCTCTCTCTCCTCACACAGGGCGCACGGGGTCGCTCAGTTTCGCCTAAGCCTCTGAGCAGAGGAAGGATTAATGGATGGGTAGGAGGGGAGGGCAGGACGGGGAGGTGGGAGAAGGAGGTGGCCCTTTCGCCTGGAGCTCTCAGGCCAGGGCTGGACTGGCCATCTGGTATACCGGGCATTTCCCGGTGGGCCCTGCACCCTCGTGGGCCCTTATATTCAGAAATGTTACAAACATTTGTATTTTCAATTCTGAAAATAGGGACCCATAAGGGTGCGGGGCCCACCGGTGACTCAGTTCTGTGCTTCTAATTATGAGGGGCCCCTTTAGGCCAAAAATGCCCGGGCCCTATTTTCCCCCCTAGCTCAGCCCTGGTAGGAGGGGAGGGAGGTGGGAGAGGGAGGTGGGCCTTGTGCCTGGAGCTCATCCTTGGTTTCGCCCTCAGGCAGTTAGAGCTGCAGGTAGAGCAGCTTAGCCTGCTGTCTCCACCGCATGGAGCCAGTGTTGCCAGATTGGGCTGTTTCCCGCCCAATTGGGCTGCTTAGGATGGCTATGTGCGGGTAAAAATGGCATTTAGCAGAAAAACCCGCCCAATTTTTGCCATAGAAATCAATAGAATTGGGCAGGATTTTGTACTCCTAGGCAGGTTTTGAGCATTTTTTTGGGCTGGAAATCATCAGCCTCATCTGGCAGCCCTGCATGGAGCACAATCTCGCTTTACTTTGTGTTTACTAAGAGCTTCTTGGATGCTGGAAGCAAGGCATATGTTCTACTTCAGCTTGCAGCTGGGTGGTTTCAGCTATTGGTCTCTTTTCGCTTCATGAACCTGATCTCACAGCAAAACGTTGTATTACATTACATTGCATTCCACGTAGCACACGTTTACGGTTCAGCATTAGGAATCATCAGCTCAGCCTGCAGCTGTCATGAACCACAATCTCGCTTCACAGTATTTACTGCCTAAGAGTCCGCATACAGAGTCTCGAAGGCATAAAGTATGTTACATATTTCTAGCAGCTGCTTATTTACTGCTGGCCAGGCCTGGGGTGCATTTCTCAAAAGCATAGTTGTTAGACTGTTAGCAACTTGGATAGTTGCCAATGGGAAATTGCATTGAAAACAAGATTGAAAGTTAGCAACTATGTATTAGAGAAATGCACCCCTGATGCATTAGCTGGCTTGATTTCACATTTCATGTCTGACCTTGCAGTATTTCATTACAATACATTAC
>NC_085858.1:44168542-44181042 GCF_034702125.1 Engraulis encrasicolus | reverse complement strand
CATGTGTGCGAATGTGTAGTCAAATGTAAAGTAGGAGCCAATCTACATGTGAAGAGTTCAGATGCAAAACCCCCTAAGTGCCTTTTCAGAAAACAATCTTAATTCATTCTTATCAAAATTGCATATATATATATATATATATATATATATATATATATATATATATATATATATATATATATATATATATATATATATATTTTTTTTTATGTAATATAACTATTTATTTGTATTATCAAGTACATAAATGTAAACCAAACCAACAACTGGGTTCCCTAAAAATATAGAAGTGCAGGTCTTCAGAAACGGAGTTAGGGGTTCTTGCATCTGATCTCTTCATGTATACTACATAGACTTACTTGGCAACACTCATTCTTGGTCATGGTAATCGCTTGTCTACCTCAACTCACAGAATATGTTTCTGCACAATTGCCTTTTCTGTAGTCTTTATTTCCCTTACCCAACTATAACCTGTGTTATATGTGTCTGAAAGGCCTATGTGGGCATCATTGTGTGTTTTTAATGGGAGATACTTGACACATTAATTTTCCGCCTGGGGATCAATAAAGTTACTCTACTCTACTCTACTCTACTGTACTTACCCCATAAACACAACGTTATACACTTGTTGTCACCAGAATGGCACTGACCAAGTCGTAGTGCATTACTAAAGTGCTTGGGTTATTTCATAGTATTGTAGTAATATGGTAGTTAACGTTTCAATGATTATTACAGCATGCCACTGGAGGTACGGCGTGCAATAAGGGGCCACATCTTCCCATTCCATGTACACACTGTTAGATTTTTGGTCAATCAGTTGTTGGTCAGCTGCAAAATGCAGCAGCAAAACCACTCATATTTTACAATACCATGTGATTTTCATGAGAATTCCAAGGTGTTTGGTGCAGTCATGGAAAAATGGTAAAAGCCAGTGTTGTGTCCTACTGTACTGTATGTATTCACTAATGCTGAATATTTTGCACGTCTTTTTTGCTAAAGGTAGTGAGATTTTACTGGACCGACAGAGTGTGTATGCGTATTATGTGAGTGTTTCGACTGAGGAGGACAGATGTTGTGTAGTGTAGTGCAGTGTTTCCCAACCTTTTTTGTCCTGGGTACCCCCTAAGCCATTTTATCATATGATGAGTACCTACTCACTGATGCCCAATGTAACTGGACTCTATATACAGTATTAGGTATTACATTTGTTATTTTCCAAGTACCCCCTTAGGTGTGCTCGCGTACCCCTAGTGGTACACGTACCCCTGGTTGGGAACCACTGGTGTAGTGTATAGTGTGCTACTCTCTCTTCCTCCTCCTCTGTGTCTCCTCATTGTTGATGGAGGGGGTCAATGATGCAGCTAAGCCAATTACCCACTGAGTGAGCACGCACACACACACACACACACACACACACAATCACACGCACACACACACACACACACACACACACACACACACACACACACACACACACACACACACACACACACACACACACACACACACACACACACACACACACACACACACACACACACACACACACACACACACACACACACACCTCACACACCTCACACACACACTACTACTGTATACCTGAAGATGAATATGAAGAGCATGAGCAACATGCAGAAGGTGGCCACATTGTCCATGGTCTTCATGAGCACACAATAGACCCATACCCTCACCCCCCCATAACCCCCCCCCCCCCACGCACACACACACACACACACTCTACTATACCTGAAGATGAAGATGAAGAGCATCAGTAGCATGCAGAAGGTGGCCACGTTGTCCATGGTCTTCATGAGCACGACCAGCTGCCGGCGAAGGGCAGGCATGAAGCGCACCAGCTTTATCACCCGCAGCAGACGGAACGTCCGCAGCACTGACAGGCCCCCATCTGCCTGGCCTATGATCTCACACACACTGGAGAGGGGAGAGTGGAGTATAGAGGAGAGGGGGATAGAGGGAGAGGGGTGGAGAGAGAGAGAGGGGGGTGGGAGAGAGAGAGAGAGAGAGAGAGAGAGAGAGAGAGAGAGAGAGAGAGAGAGAGAGAGAGGGGTGGGAGAGAGAGAGGGGGGGGAGGGAGAGATGGAGAGGGGGGGGAGAGAGGGGGGGCAGACCAAGATTGAGAAGAGAGGAAGAGAGAGAGAGAGAGAGAGAGAGAGAGAGAGAGAGAGAGAGAGAGAAAGAGAGAGAATGTTGACACTTTCATCATGCACAAGGTGACATATACCTGCTTGTATAATGTTACGTAAATATGGAAATATAGAGATGGAGAGACAGAGAGAGAGAGAGAGACGGCGAGAGAGCATTTCAAAGAGAAAAGCGTAATTTTGTTATCGTCTTCCTTCTATGCTGTACCTGATTATGACGATGATGCCATCGAAAATGTTGTAGGGGTTGCGCAGGTATTCGAAAAAGCCAAAGGCGGTCAGCTTGAGGATCATCTCCAGGGTAAACATGCTGGTGAAGACTATATTGCAGATCTCAAGCACGTTGGTCAGCTCATCCGGCTGGGGACGGGATGGGAGAAAGAAATCAGATTCATTAAGATTAATCAAGTATGTGTGAAGTCTGTGAAAAATAAAACAAAAACCCAATAAAAGTGAGATGTGTGCACAAATGTGTTAGATTAGATTAGATTAGATTAGATTAGATTAGATTAGACTACAAATGATTAGATTAAACTTCATTGTGATTGCACATATACTAAATTTAATTATAGAATTATTTTTAAAGACTTATTTACTTTTTTGAATGGCTTTCCAAATCCTTTCTGTTTTATGCACGGTGTTGTCGGTATGTCTGGTTTGCCTGGGCTAAAAGTGTTTACAGTGAAAAAGAAAGTTATCTTTAAAAAGTCACGACTGCTCATCCTTATTAGAAGAATACAACTCATACGCTCCACCCTTCCTGCCCCGGTTGACACTGGATAAGAAGGGAAGAGATAACACTGCATGCAGGGGCGTAGCTATAGGAAGGACAAGTAGGGCACTTGCCCCTGGGCCCAGGGGCCTCCTGTGTTGGTGGTGGGGCCCCTATTGTGAGCTCGGCAACCTGTAAAGGGAGCCCTATAAGTGTCTTGCCCTGGGGCCCTGTGTGCAATTGTTCTGCCACTGACTGTATGTCTCTGGGGCAATTACATGGAGAACTACACGCCACCTTGACTCAGACGATATGGCAAAGCCTTTCCATTTTGAAGACTACCTGGAGAGTACACAGAATCAAGGTGGTCCACGGAGCGATCCCTGGGGGACGCCATTAAGGAGGAAGAGAGGGAGGGTACACAAAATAACCTTCTCACCCAGCTGGAAAAAGGATGAAATCAATTGCACACCTGAAATTCTGTACATGTACCTTGTGTCGTCCTATCACTACACGGCACATGGGTTTAAATCGCATGGGGAAGAGGGAAGAGTTGAGACATGGGGATAGTCCAGGAGCTCACAGAGAGAGTGAAAGTTAATGCAAGGTCTGTGGAAGTGTCTGTCATTGGTATCTCTGGATGCACTTGGATTTCATCATTTGTTGCGGCAGCTTGGAGCCATGCCAAGTGTGTCTATATGGGAACACATGACATATGGAAGTCAAACAGTGCAGAGGACAGTATGGATAGAACAACTCAACACCAATCGACTCTCTTCCCACTTGCCTTCTCTCCCCTCTGTCTCCCTATCCCTCTCTCTTCACTGTATCTGCTTCTCTGCCTCTTTCATTTCCCATTGTCTCTATCTTACTTTCTCTCTCTCTCTCTCTCTCTCTCTCTCTCTCTCTCTCTCTCTCTCTCTCTCTCTCCTCTCTCTCTCTCTCTTCTCTCTCTCTCTCTCTCTCTCTCTCTCTCTCTCTCTCTCTCTCTCTCCCCCACACACCTACACCTCTATTTCTCGGACTGTCAGGCACCTCAGCCAGAGATCAATACCACTCCTTTGACAAGTCCTTTAAAAAGGGGGAGGCAAATGAAAACAGAACCGGCACACCACATGGCTTGCACCGGACGCAAGGCTAGCCATGTGTATCAATGACACAGAGCACCGGAGCACGAGCCATTTAAAGCATGGGGATATTGACACAGTCATCAGGGCTGATCGTGATAAACCATCTCCACCTCGACGCTCCTGGATGCCCTTGCTCTATGATGTAGCATCCCTTTCCTAATAAGCCATAGTGTCTCCTGCATTGATTCTGATTCTGTTGCTTCCTTTATGTTAGTGGGTGGTTGACGTTTAAGGGCGTAACACACACAAAAAAAGTTTTTCAAATTCCTGAAAAAAATGATGGATAAAAATTGGAAAAAAATAGAAAAAAATAAAGCACTTAGTGGTCTGTGGAATTTCACCTTATTTTTGCCATTTTGGGGAAAATGTGTCCTGCATCAACACATTGCATAGGCATGTCACACCGCAGGAAAATGGAGTCACACCACAGGGAATTCACTGCATTATGGCAATTTTAATCCTTTTGTATACATGACTGACATCTGAGCTCATGCTAACTTGATAATGATATTGTGTTTAATCTTAATATGTGTTTTCATTAATAAAAAACTTTTTTTTCCTCCTATAAGAGCAGTCACACCACAGGACACCATAAAATGAACCTAAGCATTGCGTGACAGAAAGATTGCAATGTGAAGACATATTAAGAGGTTAAGAGTCACCTTAAACTTCCACAGCACTCTCCAATAACTGAGGTACTGACTGGTTAGGAGCCAGTCTTTAAGACCCTTGTAGTTGGCCTTGCAGCTGCCCATTCACAAACATTGACATACATGTCACCCCACAGGACGCAATTTGTGTTACGAAATTGAACTTGTAGTTAATATTACTGTCTTGAGTTTTTTCCACATTCACATATCTTAATCTAAAGTTAAGATTTATGCAATCATGCCAAATGCTTCATACATTATTCAAAATGTTGTTGGTTAATTTATATATATTATTATATATTGTTTCATTAATGTTACAGTCACACCGCAGGAAATTTGACATATAAACCTTTACATAAATCTTAACAAAAATGTTTCTTCTCATCTAAGACTAATATGAAACATAATGTACCACATCTTCTTTCATTGACATTTGTTTTTTAAAGGAAAATAACAGTTTTGTAGGTTTTTAACTAATGTTACGAAAAAACAAGGCGTCACGTCTCCCACCCTAAGAGAGAGAGAGAGCATGGGTGTGTGTATGTTAACGTAAGGCATGATGTAAGGCATTATGCTACACTCTATGCTATACTATATTTTTGTTATACAGTATGTTTACTGCAATGTGAAATAATGTTTATTAGGTCTTTGCGTATGTCTTGTAGGCTATCTACAGTTTGTCTTGTATCTATGTACCTACGTAAGATGTCAGACATCTTAATTTGCCTCTGGATTAATAAAACTACTGAAATATGTTTATATCTTTCATAAACCTGTTTTAGTTGCTGTTCACCTTCTTCCTGTTTGTGTATCTCTTTGCGATGGCTCTGGAATTTGAATGAGTGTGGAAATGCACAGGATGCAGTGTGCGTCTGCTTTGATCACCTGTCAAGCATGGCTGCAGAGGCACACACACACACACATAACCATGCCCGCCTGCATGCATGCATGCTGCACACACTCGTGCGCACACACGCACACGCACGCATGCACACACACACACACACACAAACATACACAACCATGCCCTCACGCATGCATGCATGCACGCACATACGCATGCACGCGCACACACACACACATACACAACCATGCCCACCCGCACACATGCATGCATGCCCACACTCTTAAGCACACTCACGCACACACGCATGCAAGCACGCAAACACACACATACACAATAATGTGTTCAGTGGTGAGCCTGCAAAACCACATTAGTAATCTATGCTACCTCCCACTTTCCATGGTGACCTTGTTAAGTCTGTGCACTTCAATTTACATTACAGTACATGTCATATACCAGATGCTTGTATTCAGAGGGACTTATATGGTGCAGCAGGAGCGACGGAGGACAAAATTCCTTGCTTGAAGGTCACCTCCGCCATGACCACTCTCTACTGTATATTGTCAAGAAGTTCTACATGTGGCACTTTAATCCCAAAACCATGTCTTCTGAGCGTTTACGCCTCAATGAATTGTCCCAAGAGATCTTTTTTTGTTTTGTCTTTTAGAAACACTGAGCACACTTACGTACATGCGAGGAATGTTCTACTTTCTTCATGTAACTTGTGTTCTCCTTCCAAATGAGGACATGTTGCAATACTCCGGTTGCAAAATGTTGTTCCACGCATGTAAATAAAATATCCCAGAGCTTGTTTTAAACCGAATACTGACAAAATGTTTGAAACTGGAATATTCTGTGAATAGACCTATAACTGTGCTCGATGTTGTAGAGCACATAAGGAAAGTGTTAACTTGTGTTACAAAATAAAACCCCTTGAAACTCTCCTCATTACACAGCTAGGTTTTGTATTGGGTGTTGCTTAAATTTTAAAGATCCTAAACATAGCCACGGGTAGTTTCATTATGTAAATGCGATCTCAATGCCCTTCAGAATCTGGCCGTGGAAATGTACACGTACGTACAGGGCTAATTTGGGAAACAGGGGCTACACACAAAATGTATAAACAGGTGTTATGAAATTCTGATGATTCAGAAATTACAAATTATAATCAGATAAAAAGCAGGTCCTACACAAAACACGCAGACTCAAAAACACATTATGTGAAACACTGTCCAACCTATACCTTAATTATGCTGTGTGTGAGAGAGAGAGAGAGAGAGAGAGAGAGAGAGAGAGAGAGAGAGAGAGAGAGAGAGAGAGAGAGAGAGAGAGAGAGAGAGAGAGAGAGATGTGTGTGTGCACAAATGTGTTTGGCCCAAGTATTAGTGTACAGGAGAGTGTGGATAGAACAACTCTACACCAATCTGCTCTCTTCCTACTTTCCTTCTTTCTCTATCCCTCTCTCTTTACTGTATATCTACTCTACGTCTCTTGCCCTCCACCTGTTCTCTACAGAAGAATGGTATTACATATACCTGTTGGAGGTAAAAAATATTCCAATTCCAATGTGTATGTGTGCACGATAGAGACACAATAATTCGACTATTTTTGGAACCAGTCTTCCGTGGTATGAGCTGAAACTGCTGTGTAATGCTGTGTTGTGCATACCAATTCCTTTGCCTCTGTTTAGTATCACTGTCTCTGTCTCTAGTTTCTCTCTCTTTCTCTCTCTTTCTCTCTCTCTCTCTCTCTCTCTCTCTCTCTCTCTCTCTCTCTCTCTCTCTCTCTCTCTCTCTCTCTCTCTCTCTCTCTCTCTCTCTCACTGTCTTATTCCCCGCCTGTCTCACTACCTCTTTTTGCTCTTATTCTCTGGCGTGTTATTTTTAAACTCTTCAGAGATCAGAGAACAGGCTCCACTGCAGGCAGCAATGGATTGAGGGGGTGGATGAGAGACAAACAGAGGGGAGGAAAGAAAGAGGAGAGGTGAAAAGGAAGGGAGAGAGGGAGGAGAGGTGAAAAAGAAGGGAGAGAGGGAGGAGAGGTGAAAACGCAGGGAAAGAGGGAGGAGAGGGTTAGGAAGGAGCGCAGGGAGGGGGAAAAAAGAAAAAGAATGAAGAAGGGTGTGCCAAAAAAAAAAAGTGCGCACCAGAAACGAGCATCTGCAATTTCAAAGGATGTTGAGTTGCGACATCTCTCCAAAAGCCAAGCCCACGCAAACAGCCCCTCAGAAGGGATTCGGCTGTATTATTTTTCTCCTGACTGATTAAAATACACTCTTTTGTCAGAGCAGCTGAATGCTGACTGTGCAAGGGATGATGGGATAGGTATCCAGAGGACATGGTGAGCACGGAGCCCTGTTAAAAGGTCCAGACTGTCTTGGGGTGTGTGTGTGTGTGTCTTAACTACACTAAATGGCGCTACAAACTTTCGTTTTTGTTAACTGCAGTGCTGAAATTCCTCCCTACCGCTAAGCTGAGGATTACACACTGAGTTGTACAAGTGGAGCCTTTAATATGCAATTTATAGACTTTAGAGGATGGGATTGATCTTTTGTAATTAATGCGTAAGCCTGACAAACTCAATTAATGAAAACAGTGTTATGTAATTGAACTGTACACTATGCTAACGACCCAAAATGTAAAGACAACTAGCAACTGGATTTTTTTTAGAGTAAGTGTTCAATTTGCCACAGGTTGCAGAAATAAAATCTTCAGGAGAGGTTTTGACTCGCAGAATGTATTTGTACAAGTAACACTCTTCGATGGAATACTAGGTTCTCATTTGAATTCCAGAAACAAAGCCCATTCCTTAGAATGTTCTAGCCTCATATAACGGGGTCTGCCCATTGATCAGACAGCCCATTAGTCCGAGAGCCCATAAGTCAGACAATAAGCCATAGAGGAGCATAACGCTCAGGCTATTGGGCTAACAGGCTACATGCTACATGCCTTTAATGTCGGTTAGGGTTAGGAATTGGTTTGGTTTGGGCGTAGTTTTAATTTTTTAGTTAACCCCTTAGCGCAGCACTATGGCTCTCTGTAATGTCACAGCAATGTTGTTATGATGTAGTTAAGCATGTTCAGCAAGTGAATAGGGTCGCCGGCGACCCCTGCTGCAGTAAGAGGCTACCTTAAGAGTGAATAAGTACAAAATGATGCCTCTAAAATAACTGTAGGCCTATACTGACAGAACATGCCTTTAATGACGGTTAGGGTTAGGAATTGTTTATAGTCATAGGCTACCTGTCAACTTTGAGTTCCCAAAATCCGGGAAAATTCCCATATTTTAAGCCAAAATCCGGGAAATTTTCTTAAGGCCAAATTCTGACAGTCAACAGGATGACACAGACGGATCGGACGGTGCGTACTACTCTGCTTTTCACAACAGCACGCCTGCAAAGGCAGTACTGTCTAAAATCCCTCAGCACACGTTTTACAGCGTGGAGAAACAGTGCAATGAGCGCAATGAGTTTCTTATTGTTGTTTTGTCGCACAAGTTGTCTGTTCGTGCAAAACGCCGTGCTGGTACAGGTTGTAATTAGGTTAATCGCATGATTCGCTCTTCCGAGGCTGTTTTATGCGTTGCATGAACTGACGGTTTCTGAGGAAAAGAGTGGGCGCACAATCGCTACGGAGCTCAAGGGTGACAGCTCGTATTTTCAAGGAACTTCAATTCTTGGTGTCTTCTGGCAGGTAGCTTGATAAGCATAACCATAGAGGTAGAAAATAACACTAGAGAGGACCCCGCCCCCCTTTTTACGGCAATCTGTAGCGGCCATTATCTGTAGGTAGATCAGAGAACTGGAAATTAACGGAGAACAAGGCTCACCTCTGTCAAAAATGGCTTAATCATGTGAAAATGTCCGCCAACACACTATACAAGGACAATAGTTGAAGTGTGTTGCTAACTATGTTCATAAAAGATATTATTTGATTTTTAAATGTGTTTTATCGACTCATATGATTTTAGTAGATATTTAGCCTGCCATTTCAAATCTGGAGTTTGATTAATGTGTTACTTCATATTCACACAGTTTTAGTCAATTTTTTGACAGGGGTGGGCGTGTTCTCCATTGACTTGCATTGCCCGAAGGTACCTACACTACCTACGGAAGTTAGGAAGCTCCAGCTGCCATTTCCCAGTGCTGTCGCAAATTGCTGTGTCCTCTCTAGTGTTATTTTCTACCTCTATGAGCAAGACTCTCTGTATCTCTCTTCAAGAGGGGGTGTGGCTCGTCGGACAGGGCCGTGGCTATAATTACTGGACCGACGGTGTTTTTTGATAATGTGAAAAATCCGGGATATTTCCAGGAAAAACTTCAAATCGGGAAGAAATTGGGAAATGAGTCAAAATTAGGGAGTTTCCCGGGAAATTAGGGATGGTTGACAGGTATGTTTATAGTACATGTGTGGTCGGACTAATGGGCTGTTGGACCAATGGGATGTAACCCATAATAACTAGAGTATTTATACCCCATGGACGATGGCAGAGCAGACTCAAAGTGTCTTTCACCCTGTTACAAGTTAATGTTAACTACTTTGATGAAATTTATTTTGAAATACATTTTTAGACGCTGAACAAGGCTTACGCAGAAATGTAAAGTAAAAAAAAAGAATTGTAGTTAAGAGTGCAGTTTTTCTACAACAAAGGGAAAGTTTTCAAAATTAACTTTTTGTTTGAAAAGATTAGGCTACTTAGTGTCGCTGCAGGTGATTGTGACTCTGACTAGCCCCAATCAGTGAGGTGTTGATGATAGCACTTCAATAAACCGGTTTCTCCAAAAAACCTGATTGTAAAGGGTTTATTGATGTGCATATAAACAGATTGAGTGAGGTGTTGATGATGCTACCTGGTTGTGGTGCTCGATTCCCATGCTGATGGTGTTGATGAGGATGGCGATCATAATGCCTCTGTTGAAGTACTTGCTCTCCACGATGCTCCACAGCCTGACCCTCATCTCGTCCCACACGTCCTTGAAGAACCCCAGGCAGGACCTCCTCTTCTCCTTCTTGGACTAGGGATGCAAATTATCAATTAATTCATTAATCGTTAGTTGATTGCCTGATCGATCGATTTAGGATTAATTGATAGGGGGAATCTCAATGTTTCTCAAATAAATGACTTAATCTAATACTACATTTAAATTAATTCTATTTAAATTCTTTAATCCAAAGGTGATTAAAATATTCCCACTATTCACACCCCTCTTCACACACACTCTTCACATGCCCATTTCACCAGGGTCTCTTGTCAGTTGAATTGGTCAATGCGCATTAACCAATTAAAGTCGATTAATCGATTAATTGATTGTATCCCTACCTTGGACTTTCCTTTCTTATTATCGCCCTCCTTCCTGCTCCCCAAGTGGTTCTCCTCCCTGTCCGTCTCTTCCAGAGTTCCCTCCTCCTCTTCGTCCTCTTCCCCATTGGCCGAGCCGACCCTCGCTCCCTCCCCTTCCGTGAGTGACAGCGCAGCCGAGCACTCGGGACAGCTCTCTGGGTTGGAGGTGACCGAGAGGGAGATGGCATTGTCCAGATTTTGAGAGCTATGGTCCAATTTGCTCTGATGCGGACAGTGGGGCGCTGTCATGAAAGGTTGAATAGAAAGACAACAGAAAAGAGGAGAAAATGAGTTGAATAACAATGGGTCATGAATAAATAGGCAGTCCATGAAAATAGAAACAGAACAAATGATTAAAGAGAGTTGAGATACATGTTTAAGCCTTTCAGTTGTTTGTAGTTGAACCCTTTTGACCTTTTTTCAGTCTTTTTCTATTTTTGTCATAAATTGTCTCTTTTTTTCTTTTGCATTCAATGTTCACACATGTGATACATAAATAATTTCATAAAAACAAGCCTCTAAAATATCGTTACCATTTTTCCCCCTTCCCTTTCATTCTTTCCTTTCCCTGGTTTCTCCTTTCCCTACTCACCTTTCCCCAAAGGTACATGAGGCTTCTTCTTTCTACTATTGTATATAGCTGCTGAACCCTCACCTAACTGTAGCTCAACATTTTTCTTCCTTCCCTTTGTTTGTTTGTCTGTTTGTTTCTTCCCTCTTCCCCTCTTTCTTTCCCTTTTTTACTCCCAGACACTAAACCGAATGATATAAAAGGTACTGTATTTCTCTGAGCTGTGGAAACACTGCAATAAAGACATGCATATTATAAGCATGCATATTAATGCTGCATGGATTAACCTTGTATTTGAAGTTGTTCTGGATTTGCATTTGTGTTGTATTTGTATTGCAAAAGCATTCAATTCAATTCAATGCAATTCAATTCAATTCAATTCAATTCAATTCAATTCAATTCAATTCAATTCAATTCAATTCAATTCAATTCAATTCAATTCAACATCCACCACCCCCATTCCTCCGTCTCTTCACTCACCATGCCCCGAATGTCCATGGTGCTTCTCCCCTCCTCCGTTGACAGCGCTGACCCCTCCGCTCCCTCCTCCTCCTCCTCCCCTGCCCATCCGTCCTGCCCCCCTGCCCCCACCCCCTGGTGGCGGCGGCCGGCCCCGTAGCGTGTTGTAGAAGGCTGCGGAGCGTCTGCGGGCCTTGCGGAGCATGTGGCAGACCAGCTGGAAGAGCTCCTCGTAGCAGTCGCCCGGCTCGGTGAGGGAGGCCAGGGTGCTGGAGGACAGGCACTGAGCACGCTGCTCCTGCATCAGCTGGTGCTCACGCTGCTTGGTCTCCGAGAACTGGGTGGCGATGACCACCAGGCACAGGTTGATCATGAAGAACGAGCCGATCTGTGGTGAAGAGGAGAGAGAGAGAGAGGGAGAGAGAGAGAGAGAGAGAGAGAGAGAGAGAGAGAGAGAGAGAGAGAAAGAGAGAGAGAGATGGAGAGAAAGAAAGAGATGGAGAGAGAGAGAGAGAGAGAGAGAGAGAGAGAGAGAGAGAGAGAGAGAGAGAGAGATGGAGAGAGAGAGATGGAGAGAGAGAGATGGAGAGAGAGAGAGAGAGAGAGAGAGAGAGAGAGAGAGAGAGAGA
>NC_085858.1:44158542-44161042 GCF_034702125.1 Engraulis encrasicolus | reverse complement strand
TCGCGAATCGTCCTCTTTGAATGTTGTTTTAAAAATGTGTAAATTCCTATGGTCACCAAGTTTTCAAATCAATGAAATGCGCGACGAAATGCTTCATATCAACTGTCAAAGCAGTGTGCGTAAACAGTCATCATTCTGGGATGCCTCCGTGCCGAGTCAACTAAAGACTTTTTTGTATTATTAATCATAATCGTAGACATTCTTAGTTTAAATGACAGTTTGAAGATGGGGAGCGAGACAGACGGTGTGTGCATGCCGGGTGCCTGCCTGTGTTACTGGGAGGGAGAGGGGGAGCGAGAGGAATCGATCATCAAATAACTTTTTAAACAACGCTACCCTAGACATGCTAAATCCTGCTGAGAATAAACGCTAACAAAGGATCAATCCGTTAACATTGCGAGGAGACATTGATTAGTTTGTTGTAAATGTATCATAGTAAGTAGTCCTATGTAGACCAACACGCCCTTATGTTACTCTGAGTAGTGGTGAGAGGAGGTTTTTGGCGAGGGACCTCCTAATGTGATCATCCACGGTCATAACATCACCTAACATGAAGTCAGTTATTTTTTGTTGGACGTTGCAAACTCAATCTCAGGGTTAGTTTTGACAACGATAGTTTGATAGTTGCTTTCATAGTCGAAGGACTCGCTATGAACAGACACGCGCAGGTTCCATAAGCACAGCCCTTCTCTCTCTCTCTCTCTCTCTCTCTCTCTCTCTCTCTCTCTCTCTCTCTCTCTCTCGCTGGTCTCCGCAGTTCGCACACACTTCAGTTGTACCGAAATGATGACGTTTGACATTAGGAAGGGCAGTCCAACGAAAAGAGACCGGTAGCCTATATTTTCACAACTAGTATAAAAAGTGAAACAAAGCCTTCTAAACGGATAGCAATTGCAAGGAGTAGAAATGTTTACATAATAATCGAGTGTAAAAGTACAACTTCTTAAACTTTATCCATGTCAAATTATTCACAATGTTTTGTGCATAATGAAGGTGTTCTGCTTCTGCCTACTGCAGGAGTTGAGAAAATGCGGTAACTGCTTACCTCTCATGTAAGCTACAGCCTATGTGGTGTGTGGCAAGTCATATTAATGACCAAGAATGACTTACTTGTAACTTAATTGTTATGTGCTTTTAATATGTGTTTCAGGCAGTGGTGTTGCATATTTTATATGCATGGTTGTCCTGAAGTCATTCTGGAACAGGGTAAGTCGCCGACTGAAGAAAAATAAACAGACTTAAAGGCCATAACACTGTCATGTTATTTGTTTATGAATAGCCATTTTCACTCACTCAGGCTTGCTGTCCTTGTTGCACTGTGCACTGTGTAGGATGGTGGCAGAGTAGATTTTGCAACTAAATAATAAACTCATATTTACAGTTAGTACTATTATAACTAATATTGCAATTTGCGCAGTCATAGAGAATATTTTGAATTTGATGGTGGTGGTAAGAATCAGTGAAAAAGATTTATGACTGGGCCGCATGAATTATGGAACGAGACTGCCAAATACATTTCACAGTGCACCTTTGAGGTCAATAGATCCCTTTACTGTTTGCATACAGATGTGACATAATCAAGCTGCGCTCTCATTGTTGGAGCACAATGGACCATGTATGCACATTTGTAAAGAAACTAGCCAGGTGTTATTTCTGAAATAAGCAAATGGATGGTCACGATAACTTCAGATATGAAGTGGAACCGCTCATTCCTTATGGTGGCCTCAGTCCGATCGTTCTTAAATTTCTTGAAACAAACTCCTATGTTCTGAAACAGCCTATTCCCGTAGAATAGCGTAACAAGTGTTCTTTTTAGGGTCTCTATTTAAAAAAAGGATGGCAGGTCTTCTCTCTTTAGGGTCTGCACTGTCTCTGTGTGTGTTTGAGTCAACAATGCGTGAGCAGTCTGATGACTTAACTTCTATGTGAAGCTGTCAAGAGCTGTGTAGAGGGCAAATACACTGTGGATTGGTCACAACTGTTACTAATAACTCAACCCCTTTACTTTTTCAGCTCTAGACAGATGACCAAAACAGACCATAGAATGTACCTTTAAAGAAAAAAGTTTAACCAATGAGTATTCTTAATAGTGTATCTTGTCCCAGGGTTGTGTTCAGGTGCGTGACAACTGACAACATTGAGAAGACCCAGGAGCGGGAGAAGGGCAGCCTGATGAAAGAAGGTGACAGTGTTCTGTGGTCACACCTGAGATGATGGTCCTGAAGAGGAACGAGAGGAGATACTGGGCATATAGATACAGGCACTGTACGTTGTTTTTCTGTCCATTATCTTTTTACTCTTTTTGGCATACTGTATTTCACTCGCATATGTAGTAATCAGTACGTGTTATTGTTAAAGGGGCATCACAGTGGAGGACTATCATGAAAAGGTTGAAGACTTCACTGTGCCCATCCCTGAAGTCCCTCCACTCGGTGCAGCAGCTCTTTCCACCATACTGCCATGCTCTGGGTTGTCCCTGCCACCATCCACCTTTTGGGTC
>NC_085858.1:44136042-44146042 GCF_034702125.1 Engraulis encrasicolus | reverse complement strand
ACACACACACACGCACACATGTAGACACACACACACACGCACACACACACACACACACACACACACACACACACACACACACACACACACACACACACACACACACACACACACACACACACACACGCACACACACACACACACACACACACATGGACGCACAGACCCACGCCTGCATGCGCACAGGGGCGCTGATAAAAAATGTGGGGCCCCCTGACAGAAAAAATGTTTTTTGCCTAAACCCCACTCCATTTCTTTTACATCTTTTTGCGTGTCCCAGTGTAGCTATGGGTCCCATCCAAAGACACACACACACACGCACGCACGCATACAGACACAAACACGCACATGCAAGCACACGCACGGACACGGACACGAACACACACACACACACACACACACACACACACACACACACACACACACACACACACACACACACACACACACACACACACAGAGACACAACATTGATCTCTGGACTTACGATGATGAGGAAGATGAAGTATATGAAGTTGTAGAAGGAGTGGGCATCCATGACGTAGTACATGATCTCCACCCAGCCCTCCAGCGTGATCACCTACACACACATACATATAAGGCCAATTTTAAAAACATACACACAAATATACATATAAGGCCAATTTTAAAAACATACACACAAATATACATATACAGTCAATTTTAAAAACATACACACAAATACAGGTATACATACACGGTCAATTAAAAAAAAAAACGTACACACAAATATACATACACGGTCAATTTTAAGGGCAAAAACAAGACATTGAATTTATTCATGAATTGAAACTCATAACTGGCATGAAGAAAGTGACAACAAAAGCTGACTTGACTCGAATTGATTGCCACACCGATGTAGTTGATGAAGTGGCAGGTTTGTGGCCCTGAGGGGCAAACTGTGCAGGAACATTTTGGTCACAGTGGTGCCATTGACCTGGGATGGGAGTGAGGTTAAGGGGGGAGAGTGTAACGGAGGCCAACTAGCAGAGTGTGGTGTGGAACGTTAGTAAGACCTCCCTCCCAAAAGCCTCATACACAGTGCGGTAGCGTTGGGCTGGGGGACTGGTCCTTTAGTCCAGCAGTATCGTGCTGTGACTTCCATTTCCGGACCGTTGTAGTTGACGAGGTGACAGGTTAGAGTCCCTGAGGGGGACAGACTGTGCAGGAACACCTCCGTCACATGGGTGCCGTGACCCGGATAGGAGTAAAGTTTGAGTGTTAAGAGTGTAATGGAGGCTAACTGGCAGAGTTGGCGTGGAACGTTAGTAAAACCTCCCTCCCGAAGCCTCAACACAGTGCGGTAGCGTTGGGCTATTGGACAGGCTCTTTAGCTCAGCGGTCTCGTACTGTGCCTCCCATTGCCGAACTGATGTAGTGGATGAGGTGGTAGGTTCACAGCCTCGAGGGGGCGAACTGTGCAGGATCACTTTGGCCATATACACACAGCGGGCAAGTGTGCAAAGAGAGATCAAAGAGAAAATATCTTTCCCAGTGTAATGAACTTTTATGGGAAGAGTTCATAAAAATTAATTGTGTGAAATGTGTTCTATACAAAATATGAAGAAGTAAGCTTTCTATATAAAACAGCATTTGGTCTTCAATATTTTCAGCCCAGACTGAAACTGAAATGCTGGTTAGAGTACAATTTTATCACAACACAGAGTCACAAAACTTCACACAATGTGCAGACACGAGAAGCATGTGCTCTCCAATATGACTGCCATACGCTAAATTGTCCAGTGTTAAATCAACAGTTAGCGATTCCAATTAACACTCACAGTGCTGACACTCACAGTCATTCTCCAGGTGTTGATTTAGCATAAAATTTGCTGTGCACTGCACACACTGCAACAACATAGCATACAATGACCATACCTGTCAACTTTGAGCTCCCAAAATCCGGGAAAATCCCCATATTTTAAGCCAAAATCCGGGAAATTTTCTAAAGGCCAAATTCTGACAGTCAACGGGATGACAGAGACGGATCGGGCGGTGCGTTCTATCTGCTTTTCACAACAGTGCGCGTGCTTAGACAGTCCTATCTAAAATCCCTCAGAACACGTTTTACAGCGTGGAAAATCAATGTAGCCTAATGAAAACAAAACAATGAAATGAGCGCAATGAATTTATTCTTATACTTTGTGCTGGTAGCCTACAGGTTGTGATTAGGTTAATCGCATGATTCACTGTTCTGAGGCTGTTTTATGCGTTGCATGAACTGACGTTTCTGAGGAAAAGAGTGGCGCACAAGCGCTAGAAGACTACGGAGCTCGAGGGTGACAGACAGCTCATATTTTCAAGGAACTTCAATTCTTGGTGGCATCTGGCATACAATCTTCTGGCAGGTAGCTTGATAAGCAAGACCCTCTGTCTCTCTTTTCAAGGGGGGGTGTGGCTCGTCGGACAGGGTCGTGGGTATAATTACTGGACCGACGGTGTTTTTTGATAATGTGAAAAATCCGGGATATTTCCGGGAAAAATGTCAAATCGGGAAGAAATCGGGAAATGAGTCATAATTAGGGAGTTTCCCGGGAAATTAGGGATGGTTGACAAGTATGAAAATCACATGGTATACCATTGTATATTTCAAAAAGTTTGGAGCAAAGTTTCATGCAAACAGATTTTTCTTTTTTTCAGGGTGCTGATGGAATATTGATATAACTGAAAGGTCAGAGAAGGTTGCACCATGTAATTGACTTGATTCATTACACAGACGTGTTTCGGCGGTGTGACACCGACAATAGTATTGAAAAATAAGAGAAGTTCACACCATGCATAGGACTTCTTTTATTACAGACGTGTTTCAGCAGCGTGACACTGTGGAAGACAGAACGTCGAAACGCGTCTGTGAAACAAAATAAGTCAAATGCATGGTGCGAACTTCTCTTATTTTTCAATACCATTGTATATTGCCATGCCGTGTATTGTCCTGTCCTGTAATGTATACTTTGTCTATCTCTTACCACTGCTGGATATCTTAATTTCCTCTGGGATATATAAAAGAATCCAGGTCAATTAAACATATCCATATCCCCCCAGGGGGAGATTTGAAATGTTTTGCAGCCCTGAGGAAGGCCATTGTCGGCCGAAACATGTTGGCAACCCTTTTCTTTGATATATAAAATAACTCTGCTCCTCCACATCACCTGGAAGATGACGATCCAGGCGTAGCCGATGTTATCGAAGTTGATGGCCCCCTTGTGTGGGTTGCTGCTGCCCGTGTGGCAGCGCGTGTAGTACTGGTTCCAGTTGACGCACAGGCCCATGATGCTGGCGCCGGTGCTGGCGTTGAGCGGCTCGGGCCCCAGGCCCAGCGCCTGCCGGTGCAGCACGTCCTCCTTGTCCAGGCAGCACTCGTGGCCGCCCTCGCGCCGCGCCGGCACGTCACGGCACGTCACGATGCCGTTGTCCTGCGGCAGCGAGCAGATGAAGGGCCTCTCGTCCTCCTCCTCGTGGTGCTGGTAGTAGGGGGCGGGGAGCGTGATTCCTGAGGTGCTGTACGGGTTAGAGGAGAGAGGAGAGAGGGGTTAGACATGTTAGATAGAGATGGGGAGGTGTGTGGATGTGTCCACCGGTGTGTGTGTGTGTGTGTGTGTGTGTGTGTGTGTGTGTGTGTGTGTGTGTGTGTGTGTGTGTGTGTGTGTGTGTGTGTGTGTGTGTGTGTGTGTGTGTGTGTGTGTGTGTGTGTGCGTGTGTGCGCGCACGTGTGTTTGAGATTGGGGAGAGAGGAGGTGTGTATGTGTGTGTGTGTGTGTGTGTTTGTGCGCGCGTTAATGTGTGTGCGGGGTGGACGTATGTGTGTGTGTTTGTTGGTGCATGTGTATGTGTTGGTTCATGTGTGTTTGTGACAGAGAGACAGACAGAGAGAAACAAGAGGCGTAGAGGGGGTGGGTGACTGTGTATTGTTGTGTAAATGAGCTGTAAATGAGTTGTAATGGATCAGCTGTATCACAATACACTTTTAATTGGACACAAGCAGGCACACAAAAAAACAAATGATTCACACATACACTACACACACACACACACGCACGCACGCACGCACATACAAACAACAAATAACATGCCTCTCTGAACACACACACACATACACATACACACACACACACAAAAACACAAACACACACACACACACACACACACACACACACACACACACACACACACACACACACACACACACACACACACACACACACACACACACACACACACACACACACACACAAACTCTCCACACACAAGCATACATAACAAACACAATCCCAGTCCACTAGAGATTTTTGCTGTTTTCACTCGATGCAGTGAAATTGATCTTCCTTTGTTTGTTATGGCTGCTGTGTCTGGACAGTACTGCTGTATTGCTGAGCTGCAACAGTGTATGTGGCCAGTTCTCTCTCCCTTACTAGAGATGATATAAAACCCGGAGGATCCGGTTGGAGAGCCGGGTAAAGACCTCATCCGAACAGACCGGATGGCTGTCGTGCATTGATCCGCCAAAGGCGGGTCAGACGGCATTTCATTAATATGTCAACAAAATGGCAGTTACAGCGCGAGAAATTGTGAAACCGGAATATATCCTCTTTAGTTGACTACAACAGCCATTCTCTAATCTCCCTAGTATGCTGTTCAGTCACGAAAACTGAACCAACTCCCGCCTCGTCATTCATCGAGCCTGTTTGATCCGTCCAGCCAATTGAGTCGCGGATCCCCGCTCCCTATGTGTGTGCTTCTGACTCTGTTGAGCTCTAGCCTACATTTCTAAATGTTAACAGTGCTCTGAGACGAATCCTGACTGAGTTGTTGGTAGCAGCGAATCCCCTACGGATCGGATCAACGCTTAAGTTTCGTTTTTGCCACGAGTGTGCGAGTCGCAAGGTAACTCGGCAGCGGAAGCGAGTGGTCATCTGCTGCTCGCCTCCTGACTATCCCTGCTCAACTAGACTTCTGCTCCCAAATATTTGACTTTTAGTCTTCTTAAATACAAACACACACATTATTTATTGCAAAATCAGGAACATGCCGTTTCACTGCTGCCAAAGGCTGTTCGAGTTGTGGTCGCATGTTTAGTGAGGAGAGGTAGTCGGATCGCAGCATGAGTTTAGGAACTGTGACATTCATAAAGTGAGTTTTGTTGATCAAACTGTCTTACTCTTTGATTTATCAACATGAATTGATAAATGGAACAACAAAGGCATAGCTATTTAACGGCAGAAACGTTTTAAAAAATACATTGTTATTTATTTTTATTTAGGCCTATTTTAAATAAGTGATCCGTGTGATCCGAGTGATCCGTCTAATCCGGATACTCTCCTTGGAATGATCCAATCAATCCGGACGCCTCAAAGATTCGAGTTAAGCACCTCTATCCCTTACCCCAGCAATGTCCACTCATACGGTTCCACCTGCACTCTGTGGTGTAATACTGTGTGTGTGTGTGTGTGTGTGTGTGTGTGTGTGTGTGTGTGTGTGTGTGTGTGTGTGTGTGTGTGTGTGTGTGTGTTTGTGTGTGTGTGTGTGTGTGTGTGTGTGTGTGTGTGTGTGTGTGTGTGTGTGTGTGTGTGTGTGTGTGTGTGTGTGTGTGTGTGTGTGTGTGTGTGTGTACGGCAGGCAGGGTGATGCAGTCTCTATCCTTCACTCCCTTGACTTGTCAAATTCACTTAATAAAACAATAAGTGCCTTGAAAAAAAGTCCTGCTACTGCTGCAGGTTCCTTGATCCACCTCCAAGGCCTTACGGTAGGGACACATAGGAGGCGAAGCAAGCGAAGCGAAGAGAGGCGAAATTCAACCTTCATCAGGTCGTCGCGGCGAATCCAATGGGATGGAACTGTTATGTTGTTGATTTGATTGATTCGCCCCTGTTTGCTTGCTTTCGCTTGTCTTCGCCTCTCTCATAGGAATGAATGGCAAAGTTCGCAAATTCGCGTGTATGTGTCCCTACCGTTACTGTAACAAATGACGGCCCTCACCTCACCTCACCACAGCCAGTCAGATGCTCTCACTGCCAGAGGCTCTGCTCTGTCCCTACAGTCCCTCTAGCTGTTGGGTGTACTGTACCAGATATTGCAATGAACTTAATTCTCAATGCACCATCGTTCATTTCCTGGAGGAAGTCCATGTTTGATATTACTTGATACTCCTGTAGTGCTGCTTAAAAATGGTACAGTGGTAGCCTGATTATAATCGACTTTCAAATCTCTTTGAAACTTGGTCTGACCAAGAGCATAACAATTAACATTTCCCAAACTGTATGGTTGACCCAACTCCCTTGGTTTGCTAACGGTTGTTTGCTCCCTGACAAAGTGGGAGGAGTTCCTGTTTTTTTGGGAGCTCAGAATCGGGTTTGTATTGTTCTTGGTTTGACTAGAGGCAACGCTGAAAGTGTAGCATCACTAGGAGGGCCCAGCCTGGCTAGTACAGTGGGGCCCTATGCTGGTGACTTGGTTTTGATTCCAGCCCGGGTAATTTGCCAATCCTTCTCTGTCTCTCTCTCTCCACACTCATGTCCTGTCTCTCCACCGCTATCCTGTCAAAAACAAAGGCAAAAAAGCCCTAAATATATATATATATTTTTAAACTGTTACAGTGGAAGAAACAAGCTGGAGAGGAAGACAGACTAAGTATAATTGTAGCCCCTCGCACTGGAACTTTCACAGATGCACACTAATGGGAAATAACATTTTTGCAACATTTGTTTTTTTTCCCCAATACTTTTAATGGCATCGGAGTGAGACAAAACTCTTTGGAACGACAACAGATGCGGTGAGAATCACAACCGCATATGTTTTGGTGCCGGGCTAATGAGTGCGGCGCCAAATAACGCACAATTAGTTGCCGCTTATGCCGCTATCTGTCTTATCTGTTGCATTATTCAGATGCAGGCTGACAGGGGCCACATGGCCTTGAGATATGGAAGTCGGCGGTGATGTATCACAGGAGGCAGAGGCCAGCTTGGGTTGTCTTTTTGGGGTTTATGTGGCTCTCTAGTAGAGTTGCTAACCGTCCCTTGAAATACGGAATCGTCCTGTATTTAGAGATAAAAGTATGGGTTACCTTATTGAGCTGAAATGGGACACGGGATGTTAAAATGCATTATTATATGGTGTGACGTCATCGGTCGAATGCTCCATTCATTTCAACGGGGCTCCCCAACGTTCGCACGTCTGTTATTTTTCGATAACGGACTGGTTGGTCTATAACAGACCGCTGTCAATGGCAACAAGACTTTTCACTGCTAAAGCGACTTTTCAACAAGACTCTAATCAGCTGCTGTGATAGACTACACCTGTTGTCCTGGCTACCTAGCTGTTGCCTAGCGGTGTTCCACAACGGCACTGTTTTGTTTTGCGCAGCAACAATCTTAACATTAAATAGGCCTAAAGAAATGTCCCCGCCATGTGTGAATCATTTAAGTATATCCATATAATAAGCGGGTTAACTTTCGGCGAGTCGGTCGCTTTGTGGAATAGCAGCACTTCAGAGAGAACAAGACCCCTCCGCTCCGCGTCGGGGTCTAAAGATTCTCTCTGTCGTGCTGCTATTCCACAGTAGCGACGTTCGCCGAACGTTAACCCTTACTTATTATATGGTTGTGACGTCATTGGTCGAATGCTCCATTCATTTCAACGGGGCTCCCCAACGTTCGCACGTCTGTTATTTTTCGATAACGGACGGGTTGGTCTATAACAGACCGCTGTCAATGGCAACAAGACTTTTCACTGCTAAAGCGACTTTTCAACAAGACTCTAATCAGCTGCTGTGATAGACAACACCTGTTGTCCTGCTACCTAGCTGTTAGCGGTGTTCCACAACGGCACTGTTTTGTTTTGCGCAGCAACAATCTTTTGACATTAAAAACTATAATAGCCTAGCCTTCACATTAAATAGGCCTAAAGAAATGTCCCCGCCATGTGTGAATCATTTAAGTATATCCATATAATAAGCGGGTTAACTTTCGGCGAGTCGGTCGCTTTGTGGAATAGCAGCACTTCAGAGAGAACAAGACCCCTCCGCTCCGCGTCGGGGTCTAAAAATTCTCTCTGTCGTGCTGCTATTCCACGGTAGCGACCTTCTCGCCGAACGTTAACCCTTACTTAACCCATTGTGTCCTGGAGCAACATATACGCTGCATTCAAGTTCTTGAGATTTGAGTTGTTTTATTAAACATGTGGGTATGTTAGAGCTGAATGAACACATTCTAGTGCAAAATGGAGGCTCTAGCTTTTAAATGCAACTGATGTCATGTTTTTATGTGCTTCGGAGGCTGAGATATTTAGGTTTTAATAGGGAGAGGGCACCTTTTCCCAAATAGGGCTTATATTAGGCTAAAATGGGTTAAAATTCAGGAAATTACATATAAGATAAGCTAAATGTTCTGGGGGATGATCCCCACACACCCTGCCTGAATGAAGTGTCCAATATTTCCCCCCTTGACTGTCGGCAACCCAAGTCTGGCTGATCCCCTCAAAATCCACAAAGATCGGGCCCTGCCGTGACCCAACGGTAGGCCACTGGGTTACTAAGATGGCGACCCGGGTTCGATTCCGACCCAGGTCATTTGTGAATCCTTCCCCATCTCTCTCTAACCAACTCAATTCCTGTCTCTACTCCACTATCCTGTCAGAAATGAAGGCAAAAAGCCCTAAAAATAAGAAAATAAAAATCTGTTAAGAGCATCACTGCCATATACCTTGCACACATTATACAACAGCCCTTGAGTTCAACCACGACAGAATAATGTAGAGTTGAACTACCATCAACTAACAAGGAATCCACAACGCTGCAAACTTAACCCTCTTCGTGTCTGACAAGACATGACATGGAGAGACAAGTAGAAAATCTTAGATCACAACTGAACTGTAGAACAGCAAGGATCTATGAACTCATGCTGGGTAGGCCTTGTCTGGTTATCAAAAGACCTAATCACAATTGAGATAAGGTCTGGAGACCGGCCTAGGCTAAATCCTGTAGGGCGAATGTGGTTTGCGATTGACGGCTGTTTATTGGGCAATACTAATGTGTATCATTTGGCATACGTAGGCATGGCCAATCGAGACAGCTGTATCTATTCAAACAAACTGCAATCAATCGCCCTTCCATGCCTCCCTGCTCTCTGATTGGAGAGAGACAGGGACCATGATCTGGTCCCTTCTCTGGGTATAGAATCCATGCAGTCTTTCAGATCGGAACGATTGTGCAAAGCAGCATGGGATTTCCCTGGCTAAGGTAGGCCTACCTACATAACATCCTGTCGTCTCTGTCTCCCTCTTCATGATGTGAGGAGTTCAGATGCAAAACCCCCTAACTCCATTTCTGAAGACCTACACTTCTATATTTTTAGAGAACCCCGTTGTTGGTTTGGTTTACATTCATGTACTTGATAATACATATAAATAGTTATATTACATAGATAAAATAAAACATATGCAATTTTGTTTTTGGCCAGCCCTTAATCTCAGTGTTTTAGTGGCACTGATATAGTCCTATTGTCGATCAGCAAGGGCCCTGGCAGGCAGCTAGAGCAGAGCAGCAGGTCACCCTGACTGTTTACCCAGCCTCAACTCCTGGCTGACGACCGCCCCCAAGAGAAGAGAAGAGGAGGAGGCCATCTTACCAAACACACCGGGTCAAAGTCATTGGCACTAAAACACCCACAAGAATTCCAGAAGGGGGAAAATGGCCCAGGGTCAGTGCACACTAAAAATGCAGCGTAAATTCAGTGCTTAGATAGTTCTGAAAGGAAACACAACGTAGAAAAATAAATGAATGAACACGGCAATATTTACTGTGTGTGTGCTGGTATATTGGCTGTGTTTTTTGTTTTTTTACGGCAGAGGATACTATGGAGAGAATACAGGAAGAGAGTTTTACTGTCAATGCAGAGTGCGGGAAGGGAACTTTAGTGCCATGGATACATGCTCTGCTGAGCTAATCTTAATGTCTGAAGCACAGCCAGACAGCTAATGCTAATGCAAG
>NC_085858.1:44121042-44123542 GCF_034702125.1 Engraulis encrasicolus | reverse complement strand
GTGTGTGTGTGTGTGTGTGTGTGTGTGTGTGTGTGTGTGTGTGTGTGTGTGTGTGTGTGTGTGTGTGTGTGTGTGTGTGTGTGTGTGTGTGTGTGTGAATAACACCTGTTTAATTAAACCAGTACGAGAACCATGTGACTGCACAGAGCTCCGGTGATATCCATCCTCCTCAGTAACCACATCTCACATATCTCAGCCCCTCGTGTCCTGGAGCGAGCAATCACATGCCTGCTAATTCAATTACTATTCATATTTCATGAGCACTAGTACCAGTACCCCCTGGAGACGCACACTTCAATATTGATAAGGCCCGGAAACTTCTTCAGGCGGGCAGGCAGGCCGGCAGACGAACCAACCAACCCTAAATCTCCCTGTCTTTCCCCTCACAGAGTCTTCACCTCTTGCATGTCAGGACAAGATGTACCGTGAGGGCTTCCGCACACCGGCTCCGAGAAAGTGCTGAGCACTGCTGGACAAAAGTTCGATTTCATTGTTTTCAAGAGAACCCCGCACACTGGCGCCGATGTCCACGGATATTCGCCGATGTCGGATAGCAATTAGAGACAAGTTCTATTTTGTCGGCGCCGCCCATTGACTATCAATGCTATGTTCGTGTGAAATTGGGTTTGGGGGTCCGAATTATGTCGGAAACAAAGTGTGCCGCAGTGCTGTCGGAGCCAATGTGCGGCCGGACTTAGAGGTGCACTATGTAGGATGGTGGCCATAGTTGGTATTGCAACTATGCTGGTCATGGAAACTGTGCTGTCTACTGACAAATTTGATCTTTTCATGACTATTCAGGAAATAATGAACTTACATTTAAAAATGGCGGACAATGGACAAGATCCCCCTTTTCCTGTATGAAAACTGCAGTTTTCCCAGTCATAATGAATACTTATTATATGGTGTGACGTCATCGGTCGAATGCTCCATTCATTTCAATGGGGCTCCCCAACGTTCGCATGTCTGTTATTTTTAACGGACGGGTTGGTCTATATCAGACCGCTGTCAATGGCAACAAGACTTTTCACTGCTAAAGCGACTTTTCAACAAGACTCTTATCAGCTGCTGTGATAGACAACACCTGTTGTCCTGGCTACCTAGCTGTTGCCTAGCGGTGTTCCACAACGGCACTGTTTTGTTTTGCGCAGCAACAATCTTTTGACATGAAAAGCTATAATAAACTTAACATTAAATAGGCCTAAAGAAATGTCCCCGCCATGTGTGAATCATTTAAGTATATCCATATAATAAGCGGGTTAACGTTCGGCGAGTCGGTCGCTTTGTGGAATAGCAGCACTTCAGACCCGCGTCGGGGTCTAAAGATTCTCTCTGTCGTGCTGCTATTCCACCTTCTCGCCGAACGTTAACCCTTACATAATGAATGGTGGTGGTAAGTATTCATGAAAAAGGTAACATTAGTGAATGGGCAGCATAGATTCTGGAAATAAACTACTCAAAATATTACACATTGCACCTTTAAGGTACCCTGGCAGTCACGACCTTACACTTCAAAACGACAAAATGACAAAAGCAAAACATTTTCTCCTCCGTAATTACAGCAGGGATTAATCTCAGACTTTCATAAAAGCTGTAACTTTCCCATAATGGTTTTTCACAAATCCCCCTTTGAATCCACCGATTCAACCGGGGGTGGGGGTTGGTAGCAATCTGTAGGAAAGAAGCACTGCAGTGCTGATCATGGTCTTGGGTATGCGAAAGAGAAAGCTAAGGTTAAACCAAACTCTGTTTGATTGTTCAGAGCACAAAAGCAGTAGCACACAAGGAGTAGCATTATTATCGGTTATTTGTTAAGGAAAGATCTTTGTGTAACCTTGCACAGTAAAAGGCTATATTATAATATCCATTACAGTCATTTTGCATGCTGCTGGGCTATTATGCGGCGTGGTCCGTAGTTTGGTTAATGAGACTGTTGAGGTAGCTATGGTGATCATTGCTCATTTCTGCTGCCTTCAAGGTTTTACGACGATTTCAAAACAGCTCATTTCATGTTTTTCTACAGTAGCAGTGCCCTGTGGTCTGCTTCACTACTCTGGACCCTACGGGACAAATGTGATTCATTTTGGTGTGCTGAGCTGCAATAATGCATTGCTGCCTGTTTTGAGGAAAAGGCTCGTCTCACCGACCATACTAAGGATTAGGTCATGAAAGGTGCTTGAAGATATCACTGTTTTGAAGTTTTGAAAATAATGAAACAGGTTCTACACATCTATATACTGTGCACATACATGTATATGCATAACATGTGTTCAGAACAAAGCCTTTCATAGACTGTACAGATAATGTTGGAGCACTGCCCTGGGCAGTTGGCAGTCCCCTTAATTTCCCCCTGGCGATTAACCCATTGATGCCTGATGTTGCGTTGTGCAACATTGGCCCTGGCGCCTGGAGCTGCGTTATGCAACATTCAGTTTGTTTGAGATGAATGGACACATGCTAATGACAGATGACGGTCCTACAGTTTAAATGCAACTTATTG
>NC_085858.1:44113542-44116042 GCF_034702125.1 Engraulis encrasicolus | reverse complement strand
CTATTATAGCGATGACCTTCTTTTCACTTCAATAGCCAAACTTATCAACTGTTTGACACCAATCCAAAAAATATTATCTGTCATTACTGATACAGAAAGGTCAAACAAAAAAAATGTCCGATCCCATTGGCAGAATTACAAGCGACAGTATCAAGTCCTTCCTCCAACCCTCAAGGCCTTGAACTGAATGACCAATGCCTCATTTACCAATCAGAGTTCAAGCGAGTCCTTGTGCACAAGCCGTCAGTTACGTTGGTGCAGGCAGGTGTGAGGCAGGAAAAGGTGAACAACGATGAAAATTCAGAAGACACTGCACACTGTTTACTGTTGTTTTTTCTTTATTTTGTTGGAGCGCTTCCAAAAAAATATTTCAGAAAAACAGCAGTGAGCAGTGTGCGGTGTCTTCTGAATTTTACATTGTTGCCTCATTTACCAAACTGACTCTAAGGCCATTTAAGTCTCCAAGGTGTTCTGTGTTGCAGACTGTAACCTCAAAACCTGTACCACAAATCCTGATTGGGTTAAAGACACAGTAACACATATATGTAAAGCACGAAATCATATTTACTACCTTATACTGTATTAAGCCTGGTTTAGATTCGTCCTGCAACTGCAGTCTACGTACACAAACAGCCACCACGTCCCACTCTGCAGCACTGAACGTATACTTCTCCCAGGCTGAATTGTCCTTACTCTGCCACCACCCTCCAATGACAGTGGGTCTCCTGTATCCTGATTCCTGCAAAGTCTGTGTTGTATGAGTAAAAAGATGCCTTTACTGCCTGACGGTGAGTGGATGAGTCTGGCTAGGTAGCTGTCCTTGGTGCTGAAACATCTGTAGTGGTGACACAGGGTACTGAAGATTAATAGAGCAGAGCATCTACAGAAATGGAGGTGTGTGTGTGTCTGCTGGATGCAGAAGTGTGTGTGTGTGCAGGGAAGCCGACAGTGGGGGACAAAAGGGGTCAGCTGTCCCGGGCCCAGAGGGAAGGGGGGCCCAGAATTGGGTTCTCATTACATTGTATGTATTGGGTGGGGGGGCCCTTTCAGATGACTTTGTCCTGGGCCCAGACAAAGCTGTCAGCGACCTTGTGTGTGTGTGCGTGCGTGTGTGCGTGCGTGCGTGCGTGCGTGCGTGCGTGTGTGCGTACATGCGTACATGCATGCGTACATGCATGCGTACATTGGTACATGCATGCGTGCACGCGTGTGTGTGCGTGTGTGTGTCTGTGCTGTGGGTGGGGGTGGGGGTGGGGGTTCTGGGAGTAAGTCACGACTCCGGTGTGCATGACAAGCAGATGAGCAGCTGGGATTAAATTTCCTAGAAGGGGAGACACCGGATGGCTGTCAATCATTCTACACAGGCTCCGCCCAAGTCACGCTTAGAAAAATAAATTGTAGAGAAATTACATTCTATCGTCATGTAAATCCCCTGGTGTGTGTGTGAGAGAGAGAGAGAGAGACAGAGAGAGAGAGAGAGAGAGAGAGAGAGACAGACAGACAGAGAGAGAGAGAGAGAGAGAGAGAGAGAGAGAGAGAGAGAGAGAGAGAGAAGAGAGAGAGAGAGATGTTTATAAACATAAGTACAGCATATATGCATACTACATATACTCACAACATGTTTTCAGGGTTGTACTGTATATATTTGTGCCTGTGCCTGTGTGTAAGTTAGATAATACAGTGTGTAATCCAGCTGTGGGACCACTCCACCACAATCCTCATTCATATTTAACAACCTGCACAGCTCACAACCAGCCAACCAGCCGGCCTTCTCCCGCCTGCCTTTACACATTGTTATCTTCCTCTATAGCTTCCTCTTCCACAATCTCCTCTTCCTCTGTCTCCTCCTCCTCTTCCACAATCTCCTCTTCCTCTTCCCTATATCTCATCCTCCTCTTCCACAATCTCCTCTTCCTCTTCCTGTTCCCTCTACATTCCTCTTCTCCTCCTTCTCATCCACAATCTCCTCTTCCTCTTCTCCTCCTTCTCATCCACAATCTCCTCTTCCGCTTTTCTCTATTTCCTCCTCTTTGTCTCCCCAGAATCACATCTTCCTCTTTCCTCTATCCTATTCCTCCTCTTCTCATCTTCCTCTTTCCTTTATCTGCTCCTCCTCTTCTCGTCTTCCTCTTTCCTCTCTCCTCTATTCCTCCTCTTCTCATCTTCCTCTTTCCTCCATCTATTCATCCGCTTCCACAGTCTCATCTTCCTCTATCCTCTATCTACTCCTCCTCTTCTCATCTTCCTCTTTCCTCTATCTATTCCTCATCATCCTCTTTCCTCTATCCTCTATCTATTCCTCCTCTTCTCGTCTTCCTCTTTCCTCTATCCTCTATCTATTCCTCCGCTTCCACAGTCTCATCTTCCCCTTTCCTCTGTCATCTGTCCATTCCTCCTCTTCACATCTTCCTCTTTCCTCTATCCACTCCTCATCTTCCTCTTTCCTCTATCTATTCCTCCTCTTCTCGTCTTCATCTTGACTCTCCACTATGTAATCATC
>NC_085858.1:44091042-44106042 GCF_034702125.1 Engraulis encrasicolus | reverse complement strand
TGCATGACCTTTTGGATGTTTTTGGGAATGAATCAAGATTTTTTTTTCTTCAAATGTATACAAACTCTGTCCCCATTACAATGACCAGGATCTCGAAAAAGCTGACGGAAAAAAAAAAACCTCAGGTACTGACAAGTCCAGGGTAGTGTGAGCATTACAACTGCATGTTGAAATTGGCTGAAGTTATCCTTTAACTCCAAGCTATCTAGCCTCCAGTCGAAAACTTCCAAAATGTGTCATCATGCCTCATATAAATAGCCCTGGTTATCTCATCCAGATGACCCTATAACGTCAAATATTTGGGAAGAAACGCCTGACTCCAAAAGTTCTTACATAATAATGAAAGTAGACTTTTAGTGATGGCCGCTAATTTAGCATGCCTGTCGAATTAGCATCATGGCCCACTGGCCTGTGATGGTGAGGTCATCAATCAATCGCATAAGGCAGAAGAGAGGATAAATGAGGACAGGGGAACAGAGAAGGCCTGCTTTTGACTCATCAGAAGCACTCCTTTCACATTCATCTCAGCAATTAAGTGCACAATTCTGGAAAAAGTGAGCAAATTTAACACATTGAATGCCACACAGTGTTTAGAATTTTGGCGGTAGAGTGCCAGCAATCTAGACAATTTTCAACATTTTTTGAACAGCCACAGAATATTTTATGCTAGACCTACAGACACATACACACAACAGGGCTCATGCTTTCCATAGGTGAAAGCATCTTGTTAGGTCAACTGGTTACTCAGTTAGCCCAAGCTAACAAGCTTGGGGTCTGAGGCACAGTCTCCTACTTATATGATACTTATTACACACAAAAGAATCATACACACAAAAAGGCCAACTCATAATTAAAACCTTTTGCTTATTAACTCCATCTATTACATGCACAATGTAGCACAGAAGTACTTAATGAGACAGAGTAGACAACACTGCACTGCCTTGCTGATTCTCTTTGCTGAAAAGTTTAATGTGACACGTTCAGGTTAAACAGATGTGTTTGGGCTTGACCAGTCCTCGTCAATGCCTTAACCCATTTTGTCCTAAGCCCTTTTTGGGAAAGGGTGCCCTCTTCCTATTAAATCTTAAATATCTCAGCCTCTGAAGCACATACAAACATGAAATGAGTTACATTTAAAAGCCAACACCCTCACCTATAACAATGTGTTAATTCAGCTCTACCCACATATTTAATAAAACAGCTCAAATCTCAAAATCCTTAATGTAGCGTATATGTGTCTCCAGGACACAATGGGTTAAACATGCCCCATTGGAAACTCCATTGGAAATGCTCAAAATTGATTGGTTCCCTCGACAAGACTTGCAGTTGCGAGAGCAAGGCTAGCAGCAACTATCCCTGAGTTTGAGTGTGTCTACAACTGGTACTTGAGGAGGGAGTAAAACCTCCTGCTTACTCACTGTCTCAAAAGTAACACAAAAGTAAAGCAAGAGGGGCACCA
The DNA here is from genome assembly GCF_034702125.1 of Engraulis encrasicolus. Lineage (NCBI taxonomy): Eukaryota > Metazoa > Chordata > Actinopteri > Clupeiformes > Engraulidae > Engraulis > Engraulis encrasicolus. The sequence continues at coordinate 44,104,583 of NC_085858.1, read as the reverse complement.
GATGAAACAAGAACAATTAGGGAAGAAAAAGGAGTAGAGGGATAGAAGAAAATAAAAGAGATGTGATTAGCAAAGAAGTCCTGAAGGGAAGTCCTGAGGGAGGTGGGACGAGGTGACTCAGAGATTGCACCCAGCAGAGAGAAAAGGAGTGGAGAGAGAAGGCAGGACAGAGGGACAGGCAGAGCACCAGGAAAGCAAAGCAATCAATGAACAGAAGACAGGAAAAGAAGAAGAAGACGACGACAGAAAGGATGAAGAAGAAGAAGAAGAAGAAGAAGAAGAAGAAGAAGAAGAAGAAGAAGAAGAAGAAGAAGAAGAAGAAGAAGAAGAAGAAGAAGAAGAAGAAGAAGAAGAAGAAGAAGAAGAAGAAGAAGAAGAAGAAGAAGAAGAAGAAGAAGAAGAAGAAGAAGAAGAAGAACCGAGAAGTCTCCAGAGCACAAGACAGAAAAAAGGATGACACAGACAGAGGTTGCGGAGTGAGAAAGAAATAGAGAGAGGGAGATGAAGAGAGAGAGATGGATGGAGAGAAGAAGGAAAATGGAAGTAGCTCTTCCAAACTCAACACTCCCCACATCTGTTTATGGGAGCATCAATCAGTGTCTGTGTTTGATGGGGTAATGAGCTGACTGGCAGGGAGCTGGCTGTTCCGCTAATTGTTCTGTGCGTTCTGTTACATCCCAGTCTTCCACAGTCCTCTCCTCCTTTTTCTCCTCTCCTTTTATGTCTGCAATGAGAGCAAGTCTTGAAGCAGGTGGGACTGTTGGACCTGCGTGCTCGTGCTCTCTCTCTCTCTCTCTCTCTCTCTCTCTCTCTCTCTCTCTCTCTCTCTCTCTCTCTCTCTCTCTCTCTCTCTCTTTCTCTCTCCCTCTCTCTCTCTCTATGTGTTTGTGTATTTGCGTGCACAATAGAGGTTGGGAGAAAGAGAGAGAGAGAGAGAGAGAGAGAGAGAGAGAGAGAGAAGTATGCTGTGGATGCATTAATGTGTGCATGTGTGTGCGTGTCCCAGCCTCTTCCCCTGCATCTGTGCCGATGTCTGTGAGTTTGGGTGTGTTTCTGTGTGCCCGTGTACCGCATGTGTCTGTGCTGGCTTGAAAGCAAAAGCTAGACACTCTACTAGTGCCAGTGCTAATGTGGGTAGGGTAAGAAGAGAGTGAGGGAGGGCTGAAGAGAGGGAGAAGAGGAGGGAGGGATAGAGAGAGGGAGAAGGAGGGAGGGAGGGAAATGAGGATGGGATAATAATAACCATGAGATGGCTGTGAGGCGGCTGGTGGTGGAGCAGAGTTGCTGCTCGGGGACAAAAACAGCAGTCTGGTACTAAGACTCAGACATACAACACCAGAATACACCAGGGCACAAAAGAAACAGTCTTGAGGAGAAGAGAACACAGAGGGGAAGAAGAATAGAACTGAGAGGAGCAGAGCAGAGCAGAGCAGACTATACTATAACATGTCATAGCACAACACGGAGGATGAGATTAGGCCAAAGTAAGCGGAAACAAAAAAAAAGGACACATTAGTCGAATGCCGCAAAGTGAATTGCACAAAACCAGAATGAACAGCGCTCCCAGTGTAGCATTTCCACAAATTTCAAAAACAGATTTGATGAGTTGATAACCTGGAAAAATACGCCTCCTACGAGAACCTGAGAGAGCAACCATTAAGATGGCCTGGGGCTCTTAGGCTACAGGTTGTTGGAGGCCCCCAGAGAAGTCAAAGACCGCTGCAAAATTACACACACAGCGTCATTCTAACAAGGAATAAAGAATAACATATTTGCAGGTACACTTTTCAATGCTTCATCTTGTCACAATTCTGTCCCCCACAATCCCCTACAATTCTAGTCTGATTATCATCGACTCTTTGATAGTTGGTCTGACCAAGGTCTGTGTCTGGAGTTCCCGATTTTTCTGGAGATCAGGAACAATATTTCCATTGCCCTTGGCCTGGCTAGAAGTAACGCTGAAGGTGTTGCGTCACAAGGAAGGCGTTGCCTGGCTACCAGAAGGGGGGACCCTTTGCTCAAACGGTGGCCCCCTGGCTGGTGGGGACCCCTACTGTAGGCCCTGGGAACAACAAGAGGAGAACAAGCGCAGCAGCATTGCATTCATGACAAATCTTGACTCCATTACCGTACCATATGGGTGGGGTGAAGGGCAAAGATTCAGAATGCCCAAACTGTGAAACTCCAAATCCCATTGTCATTGTGACACAGCACACATGTGAACACTGCACACTGCACACAACGAAATTGGATTTATACCTCAACCGTGCAAGGGGGCAGCCTCCAAATGGCGCCCGAAAGAGAGCACTGCGGTGGGACAGTACCATGCTCAGGGTACGTCAGTCATGGAGGAGGAGGATGGGGGAAAGCACTGGTTAATTGGTCGGCACCCTCATTGTTTTTGCTCCTTGTGTACTTAACTCTTGCACATTCCCATATTTCCACAGTTGGAAAAGTTAAGCTTCACTATAGTACATAGTCCAACGGCAGTAGAAGTTCTTGAAATCTTAGCTGCTCGGGCCGAAAAGAGAAAAAGCACCACACCAGACAAGATAAAACTCCAACAGGGTTGGAAAAACTGTCCAAACCCTGAAGAGAGGATAGCAGCGCAGGAAAAGGGGAAAAGGGGTGTTTCTTGAAAACTTGGGAGCATGTGGCCTTGACAGATCGACAGAGAGAGAGGAGTGAGATTGAAGAGGAGAGAGAGGGGGGAGGACAGAGAGGGGGAGAGAAAGATAGAGAGGGGGTAGAGAGAGAGAGAGGGGGTAGAGAGCAGGGGAGTCAAACGTACGGCCCGTGGGCCGCATCCGGCCCGCCAGAGGGTTCCATCCGGCCCGGATGTAAAAAAAAAACAAAAAACAAACAAAAAAAAAAACAATTAAGTTTTTTGTTTTTTTCAATGAAATAACCGAAATGCGCAATTACGCCCCTCGGGGCAAAATCGAGACCTGCATGACATTAACCCAATGGTCCCTCTGTTATACTGTATATATGTAGTGCACATCACACTTCTATTATAAATGGTGAATTTGTACTGTAACAGGCATTTGATAAAGATCATACATTATAGACCTCTATAGAGATAAAATGTTAATACTTCTTATTCGTATTATTGGTATTGGTTGTATTTAAATAATAAATATGATTGGATTTGTATTGGTTCCTATTAAGCTGAAAATGGAAACAGGATGTTAGAATGCGTGAAAATGCAGGAAATTACATCTAAGAAATACAACATTTTCTGGGGGAAAATCCCCAGACCCCCTGCCAAAATGAACTGTCCCATATTTAATTAATTGACGGTTGGCAATGAATGAATGAAGTCAAGGACATTTTGCATAGGATTATCAGTATTGCATTGCTTTCTACATATTCAACACACTTAAAACGTGATAGTACTGAACACTAATCCTCTGCTTTACTTTTTTTTGTGTGATGATGTTACTAATGCGGCCCGCTTGAGGTCCACATGGGTTGTATGCGGCCCCCGGACCAAAATGAGTTTGACACCCCTGGTATAGAGAGAGAGAGAGAGAGAGGGGGGAGGGGGGGTATAGCGACAGGAGTGTGGCCGTGGAGTGCAGGCTTCAGTAGAGTAGTGAGTTGGCAGCGTTCCTGTGTAGTCTCTGTGGGGCGTATGTATGGCTTATGGAGTCTCCTTATCTCCTCGTCAAGGCTGGACTGGCCATCTGACACAGCGGACATTTCCCAGTGGGCCCCGCACCCCTGTGGGCCCCTAATTTCAGGACATTTTGACGGTAGACATTTCTTAAAATAGGGGCCCACAAGGGTGTGGGGCCCACCGGTGAGTCAGTTCTGCGCCGCTAATTTTGAGGGGCCGCTTTACTGTAAGCCAAAAGTGCCCGGTCCCTATTTCTCCCCCAGTCCAGTCCAGTCCTGCTCCTCGTCCTATGTCAGCCTGTGCCTCATATCGTGTGCCCTCATGATGTCCTCATGTCCTCATGTCTGGAGCATGTTGCTCTGCTCTCCACTCCTCTCCTCCCAAAGCCCTCTGCTCCCCAAGCTCACAGATCCTCCCCCCATGTACCCCCACAGCACACACACATGCTCATACACACACACGCGCACACACGCGCACACACACACACACACACGCACACGCGCACGAGCATGCGCACACACACACACACACGCGCGCGCGCGCATGCACGCGCACACACACCCACACACACACACACCGTAGGTAGGCACTCATTCATTCATTCAGTTGGCAGGGTTCCTGTGTGTGAGGTCTCTGTGGGGCGTATGGCTTATGGAGTCTCCTTATCTCCTCCTATGTCAGCCTGTGGCCCATATCTGCCGCATGTTGCTCTGCACTCCACTCCACTCCACTCCACTCCTCCCAAAGACCTCTGCTCCCCAAGCTCACAAGCTACACCGTAATCCCAATTCACACCTCACAGGTCGCCCCCTATGACCCCCCACATCACACACACATGCTTCATTCATTCAGTCGGTGGTTCAGTCATTCATACATGCACATCCGTGCATGTACGCAAGCACGTCGCTCACACAAAGGCATGTGAGCATGTGCAGTATATACTGTGCATAGTTTCCATGCATTTTTTTGGGCATGCATGCACACACAAACACACACACACACACACACACACACACACACACACACACACACACACACACACACACACACACACACACACACACACACACACACACACACACACACACACACACACACACACACACACACACACACACACACACACACGAATGCATGCACGAAAGCCTCCCCTTTCCCTCACACCTATACAGACCCACACACACAATCACAGACAAATGCGCACACTCACACTGCATGGGAGAATGAACGCAGAAAAGTTACGTTAGAGCAGGTTCCCAAACTTTTCCCCCTGCGCACCCCCTTGTACATTTCAATCTGGTTCGCGCACCCCCTAAGCGAATATTTTGGTGTACTGATGCCACGGAGGTATGATTCACTGCGCATTCACTGTACATTATGCACACTTGTTTTGGGGAATCCTCTTTTCCAATAGTCTAGGAGTTAAACTACACTTCAGATGGATCTTTCCAGCATACAATTCAGCGTACAATTAAAAAACTATGTCATATTCATTAATGTTGGATAAAAACTGACATATTCCCCATTGCTCTATTTAGCTCGCGCACCCCCTTGTGACAGGCCGCGCACCCCCAGGGGTGCACGCACCACAGTTTGGGAAACCCTGCTGTAGAGTAAAGCTGTCGATGTGAAAACTCTGAAGTTGGTGCGGTGCTGGTGAAATGCCGAAATACTATTTTTTCCATGACAGTATTTTTCAGTAGTGGTGTGCATTGGCACTGCCCTCTGGATTCGATTCGATTCCGATTCGGAAGGTAGCGATTCGATTCGATTCGATTCGATTCAATTCTATAATGAATTGCAATGCATTACATTTCTACTGAAAGCAAAGAAAATGTTTCATCAGTCATGATGAGGCAATACAAGTAGTCAGATACTGAGCAACATTTTATTGGCTGTTTTCTGTATCAGTCTTGCAGTTTTCAATGCTTTATAGTGCTTTTATTTAATTTAACGTTCATTTGCTCCCGAAATGTCCACGGAAGTAATTGAAACTTTAAAACGTTGCCGCATCGATTATGGAACTTGCCGCATTGCATTGAATTGTCCATGCCCCGAATTGCATTGCATTGCTGAATCGATTATTGTTGACACCACTAGTTTTCACCACTCCACTCTCTGCTGCCAGGGCCTTATCTCTCTGGCTGCCACTGCAGGCTGGCTGCTTTCAGAGGGGTGATCAGAGGCCTACCCCATGTCACCTCTCTGGATATACACTTTAGTAGGGAGTCTACTGGAGGAAGCATCTAGATGCGGTCCTCTACTACTGCACTGTATAGCCTATACGCTGCTGGGGAATATACTGCTATGTAGATATATGGGGGGGGTCCATTGGAGCAGATTGTTCATAGGGCCCACAATTAGCTGCTTACGCCCCTGGTCATACTTGTATTGCAAATGTGAAAATAATAGTTATGATGATGTGTACTGTATATTGCAGTGGAACAAATTTGAGCATTATGTTTTTACTGTTGCATGTGTGTGTGTGTGTGTGTGTGTGTGTGTGTGTGTGTGTGTGTGTGTGTGTGTGTGTGTGTGTGTGTGTGTGTGTGTGTGTGTGTGTGTGTGTGTGTGTGTGTGTGTGTGTGTGTGTGTGTGTGTGTATTTAATTTGAGCAATATGTTTTTGCTGCTTTGTGTGTGTGTGTGTGTGTGTGTGCGTGCGTGCGTGTGTGTGTGTGTGTGTGTGTGCGTGTGTGTGTGTGTGTGTGAGTGTGTGTGTGTGTGTGTTTGTGTGTGTATTTAATTTGAGCATTATGTTTTTACTGCTTTGAGTGTGTGTGTGTGTGTGTGTGTGTGTGTGTGTGTGTGTGTGTGTGTGTGTGTGTGTGTGTGTGTGTGTGTGTGTGTGTGTGTGTGTGTGTGTGTGTGTGTGTGTGTGTGTGTGTGTGTGTGTGTGTTTTAATTTGAGCATTATGTTTTTACTGCTGTGTTTTAAAATCATTTAATCCCTGAGAATTTCACATTTCTGCATAAATGGCTCCTCGAATGATAATCGGATTTAAACACCAGAACACAACAAACGAGAAATAAAAAATGTGCCACTTGATGATTTATTGAGGAATATGTAGTTTATAATTTAAAGTTTGAAAGTGGAAAATGAATGAGCTGTAGACACAGTCTACTGTCCAAATGCAGCACTGGCTTATCTATTTGAATATACTGTACTACCCTATAAAGGCAAAGTACAGTAACTACATATTTCGTCAAAAAAAGAGTAACACTTTACTTGACGCCAGTGTCATAAGCATGTCATTACAGTGTCATAATAGTGTCATGACAGAGTCATAGATAAGTCATAAACATTATGTGTCCATGTCATAAACATATGGGTAACACTTTATTTGAGGGATACATCTATTATCACTTATACATACAATGTCCCTGTATAAGTAACTTGTAAGGCATGTACAAAGCAAAATGTATTTGCAAATGTCGTGTTCATGCACAATAAGGGATTTATTATCAATTTAACCTCAGTAAGGACCTAGTAAGCCTTAGCATTTGCTTAGTACATGCCTTATAAGTTACTTATACAGGTATTAACATTGTATGTATTAGTGCTAATAGATGTATCCCTAAAATAAAGTGTTACCATCATTTTATGACTGTTGGCTTTAAGTGACATTCGGTCATGGCATGGTTGTCTTTGCCATAACCGAATGTCACTTAAGGCCAACAGTCATAAAATGTTTATGACATGGACATAATGTTTATGACGCGTGCATAACACTATTATGACACCATTATGACACTGTAATGACATGCTTATGACACCGGCGTCAAGTAAAGTGTTACCAAATAAAGTTCAGGCTGAAAATGGTCTTCATTATGCCTCCTTTATCTTGTGATAAGGTCTTATAATATATATATGGGCAGTCATGGGTGAGCGGTTAGGGCGTCAGACTTGCATCCCAGAGGTAGCCGGTTCGACTCCCGACCCGCCAGGTTGGTGGGGGGAGTAATCAACCAGTGCTCTCCCCCATCCTCCTCCATGACTGAGGTACCCTGAGCATGGTACCGTCCCACCGCACTGCTCCCCATGGGGCGCCACTGAGGGCTGCCCCCTTGCACGGGTGAGGCATAAATGCAATCTCGTTGTGTGCAGTGTGCAGTGTTCACTTGTGTGCTGTGGAGTGCTGTGTCACAATGACAATGGGAGTTGGAGTTTCCCAATGGGCTTTCACTTTTTCACTTTCACTTTCACTTGATGGTCCACATGGATGATGTTGCTCTGACTGAGGGACATGGTGGTGCTGCTGCATCTTTTGTGTGCTTTGCATTGCAACATACTTTGTCATGGACCCCTTGGCAATGCCAAAGAGAGGACCCTTGGAGGTCCCCGGACCACACTTTGAGAACCACTGCGCTAGGGAAAACCCTTGGAAGTCCCCGGACCCCTTGTCAATGCGATGGAGAGGACCCTTGGAGGTCCCCGGACCAGACTTTGAGAACTACTGTGCTAGAGAAAACCCTTGGAGGTCCCCGGACCACACTTTGAGAACCACCGCCCTAGAGATGACCCTTGGAGGTCCTGGAGCACACTTTGAGGGCGACATAGAACAGGAGAGATAGCCAGGCCATGCCCTTCTAGTGACGCAATACCTTCAGCGTTGCTACTAGTCAGGTCAAGAGCAATGCAAGTACTTTCTAAGCTCCCGAAAAATCTGGAATTCCTTCCACATTGTCGGGAAGCAAACAATCATGGGCAAACCAAGGGAGACGGGTTAAAAGCATGCCGTTTGGGAAATGTTAATTGTTATGCTCTTGGTCAGACAGACCAAGTCTCAAAGAGATTTGAAAGTCGATGGTAATCAGGCTACAGGAGAGACAGCTCCAGATGTAATGGAGGGGGTACAAATTCCACTGAAAAATGCAGAGAAAATATAAATACTGAAAGCGACACAATGACACTCGTTGTTGCGCTCGTTGTTGCGTTTGCCCGGGGAATCAAAAGACACAGAGCTTATGTCTTGCATGCCATGTCATGTAATGTTACTGCAGTGCTGCAGAGAATCACACCGGGCGGGCGGGCGGACAGAGCAGAGCAGACAGTCGCATCTCCCCAAAGGCACACACACACTCTTTCAAGTCACAATTACTCCCCTTCTGATTTCTGCTTTCAACCCAGCAGGGCTGGCGAGGCAAGAGCACAGCTCCAGGGGCCTCTCATCATCCCACGCTAATGTCTAAAGACACCCAGACGGCCCAAAATATCCCCCCTTTGTCTTGGAAATCAATTCAGCTACACATACATACCGGGAGAGCTGTATAACGTTTTAGCAACTACATGGAACTCTCATTTCCTGTCATCTCCTGTACTTTTCTCCCTTATCCTGTTCTGTCCTGTCCGATTACTCTACTCCCTCTCCTCCCACTTTCACCCCTCCTCCCCAGTCTTCTCACTGCATGTCCTTCTCCTCCCCAGTCTTCTCACTGCATGTCCTTCTCCTCTCCTCTCCTCTCCTTTCCTCTCCTCTCCTCTCCTCTCCTCTCCTCTCCTCACCTCTCCTCACCTCTCCTCCCCAGTCTTCTCACTACATGTCCCTCTCCTCTCCTCTCCTCTCCTCACCTCTCCTCACCTCTCCTCCCCAGTCTTCTCACTGCATGTCCTTCTCCTCCCCAGTCTTCTCACTGCATGTCCTTCTCCTCCCCAGTCTTCTCACTGCATGTCCTTCTCCTCTCCTCTCCTTTCCTTTCCTCTCCTCCCCAGTCTTCTCACTGCATGTCCTTCTCCTCTCCTCTCCTCTCCTCTCCTCTCCTCTCCTCTCCTCTCCTCTCCTCTCCTCTCCTCCCCAGTCTTCTCACTGCATGTCCTTCTCCTCTCCTCTCCTTTCCTTTCCTCTCCTCCCCAGTCTTCTCACTGCATGTCCTTCTCCTCTCCTCTCCTCTCCTCTCCTCTCCTCTCCTCTCCTCCCCAGTCTTCTCACTGCATGTCCTTCTCCTCTCCTCTCCTCTCCTCTCCCCTCTCCTCTCCTCTCCTCTCCTCTCCTCTCCTCTCCTCCCCAGTCTTCTCACTGCATGTCCTTCTCCTCTCCTCCCACTTTCACCCCTCCTCCCCAGTCTTCTCACTGCATGTCCTTCTCCTCTCCTCTCCTTTCCTTTCCTTTGCTTTCCTTTCCTTTCCTTTCCTTTCCTTTCCTTTCCTTTCCTTTCCTTTCCTTTCCTTTCTCTCTCCTCTCCTCTCCTCTCCTCTCCTCTCCTCTCCTCTCCTCTCCTCTCTCCTCGCACCTCCTCTCCTCATCTCCTCCTCCAGTCTCCTCTCCTCTCCTCATCTCTCCTCTCCTCTTCTCTCCTCTCGTCTCCTCTCCTCATCTCTCCTCATCTCTCCTCTACTATCCTGTTATCTCCTCCTCCACTCTCCTCTCCTCTTTTCCCCTCTACACTCCTGTCATCTCCTCCTCCACTCTCCTCTCCTCTCCTCTCCTCTCCTCTCCTCTCCTCTCCTCTCATTTCATCTCCTCTCCTCTCCTCTCCTCTCCTCTCCTCTCCTCTCCTGTCCTCTCTCCTCTCCTCTCCTCTCCTCTCCTCTCCTCACCTCTCCTCTCCTCTCCTCTCCTCATCTCCCCTGTACTTACCACCCCGTCTCCTCTCCTCTCTTCTCCTCTCCTCTCCTCTCGTCACCTCTCCTCTCCTCTCCTCCCATCTCCTCTCCTCTCCTCTCCTCTCCTCTCCTCTCCTCTCCTCTCCTCTCCTCTCGTCACCTCACCTTCTCCACTCTCCTCTCCTCTCCTCATCGCCTCTCCTCTTCTCTCCTCCCCTCCCCTCCCCTCTCCTCTCCTCTCCTCTCCTCTCCTCTCCTCTCCTCCTCTCCTCTCCTCTCCTCTCCTCTCCTCACCTCTCCTCTCCTCTCCTCACCTCTCCTCACCTCTCCTCTCCTCTCCTCTCCTCACCTCTCCTCATCTCACCTCTCCTCTCCTCTCCTCACCTCTCCTCACCTCTCCTCTCCTCTCCTCTCCTATCCTCTCCTCACCTCTCCTCTCCTCTCCTCCCCTCTCCTCCCCTCTCCTCTCCTCTCCTCTCCTCTCCTCTCGTCACCTCACCTCTCCTCTCGTCACCTCACCTCTCCTCCCCTCTCCTCTCCTCTCCTCACCTCTCCTCTGTACTTACCACCCCGTCTCCTCAGGACTCCTTGTGGCGTCCAGTGTGGTGCGGCCAGTGAACATGTGACATGTGACACACAGGACCCAGATCTCACGCCACAGCTGCTGCCGTCCCATGCCACTTGGTGCTTGAGTCAGAGAGACACGACCGTTTTATCCCATGCCAGTCCGCCCACTATCTGCCACGACCATCACTAATAAGACCGCTATACAGGGCTGGGCTGGGGGAGGAATAGGGCCTGGGCTCTTTTGCCTAAAAGGGGCCCCTCATAATTAGTGCCGCACAACTGACAGTATTTTTTTGTACATTTCTGAAAATAGGGGCCCACTAGGGTGCGGGGCCCACCGGGAAATGCCCGATATGCCAGAAGGCCAGTCCAGCCCTGTCCACCATAACCTCCACCACCATGCCAAGCCCTCACCCTGGCCATGTGTGAGATTCATTTCATTTACAAATCCTCTTTGAACTCTGTCACAGCATCAAATATGGCGCTTGGCACGCTCAACCATAGCAGATGTAAAATGGAGAGTGTGATTGAATATGGGAATTCATTATCGCCAGCATGATTTGGAGAGCCATAGATCTTTCAAAAGAAAGCTTACTTACTACTGAGGCAAACTCTCACACGTACAAGTAACACACAGTAGGAGAGATGGAAAATACGAGTCAAAGAGTTGGGTGCATAGCATAAGTGTGTGTGCATGTGTGTGTGTTTGTGTATGTGTGTGTGTGTGTGTGTGTGCCTGTGCATACGTGTGTGTGTGTGTGTGTGTGTGTGTGTGTGTGTGTGTGTGTGTGTGTGTGTGTGTGTGTGTGTGTGTGTGTGTGTGTGTGTGTGTGTGTGTGTGTGTGTGTGTGTGTCCGAGTGTGTGTGTTTGCGTGTCCGTGCGTGCGTGTGTGTGTGTGTGTGTGTGTGTGTTAGCGTGTGCGTGGATGCGTGCGTGTGTGCGTGCGTGCGTTAGCGTGTGTGTGTGTGTGTGTGTGTGTGTGTGTGTGTGTGTGTGTGTGTGTGTGTGTGTGTGTGTGTGTGTGTGTGTGCTTAATTGATTTCTCTGTGTCTGTGAGGAGGATGGCATAGCATTGATTGAGCACACTATACAGCACATCCATCACTGGAAGCGTACTGTAAATTAGCCATTACAAGACAACCCCAGACCGTTGGAGATCGGAACAAACGAGCATCCTTACCCTGCCATGACGATGAAAAAGTCCAGACGATTCCAAGTATCGCCAAGGTAACAGCGACGGCCAAAGATCCCCAGGGCCACCATCTTCACCACCATCTCAAGTGCAAAGAAGATGTAAATGAATGCATCGAATGCCTGGGGGAGAAAGAGGAAAGAGAGAGAGAGAGAGAGAGAGAGAGAGAGAGAGAGAGAGAGAGAGAGAGAGAGAGAGAGAGAGAGAGAGAGAGAGAGAGTTGGGTGAGGGGTTAAAATGGTGTGATATGAGCTGAAAAGATACAATTAACTTCTAAGCATAAGAAAAGGGAAACTGAATAGGTTCAGCCCTTGAAATTGCATTTGACCTCCTCTATTAGTCAGCCGTCAATCTCAGGCTATTTTTTTTAGCCAGTTATCTTCCACACACCGCACTCTTCCGTCTTGTTGGTGCGTCTCTGAAGTGATCAAGTAGTTAGGAAATGGAGGAAATGGATCGCACTCAGTTTTTTTTATTCTTTCCCTTTCTTTTCTTTTTATTCAAACATTGCAGGGACAGACAGACGTTTCGGCTGCGAGAGCCTTCCTCAGTGTCAGTGTCACAGTGACACTGAGGAAGGCTCTTGCAGCCGAAACGTCTGTCTGTCCCTGCAATGTTTGAATAAAAAGAAAAGAATATGAAAGAATAAAAAACTGACTGCGATCCATTTCCTAACTACTTATTTTAGTCAGAAAGAGCATAAAATGTGAAGTATATGTGGAAAATTGTAGGAAAAAAAAAACATTTGGGATAACCAGATCACAAATCACAATCTAATGCGTTGAACATTAGAACGATAATAACAGAAATCTGAACCATGCATACTGTAATAATCAGAGTGAAGCGAGAATAAAGAGAAGCTGACTGTATAATTGCTAAAAAAATAAAATATATTTTAGCAATTATTACAGAATACCATAAACAAACTGGCTGAAGTACGTGGTAGTAAAAGGAACAACAGTTGCATGTTTCTCTATTCTGTCTCGGTCGGCTCTACTGATTGCATTTTAATTTAATTTCTTTGTCTTTTTTTGGATGGTACAGCTTGGCCTGCCAATGAATCACCATTCAACAAAGACATAAAGCGTGGTATGTGTGTGTGTGTGTGTGTGTGTGTGTGTGTGTGTGTGTGTGTGTGTGTGTGTGTGTGTGTGTGTGTGTGTGTGTGTGTGTGTGTGTGTGTGTGTGTGTGTGTGTGTGTGTGTGTGTGTGTGTGTGTGTGTGTGTGTGTGTGTGTGAGAGAGAGAGAGATAGAGAGAGAGAGAAGGGGGGGGGGGGCAGGCAGAGACAGAGAAATGGAAATTAAGACTTCAGTGCAAAAACATCTGCAGTGTCCAAAAATATGGTATAAGCACGTCTTCCTCCATCTCACTCCTGAAAACTGATAATATATTTATCAGTTCAGTTGGCTGAGGAATCATCAAACAAACCACCACACAAACCTCAAATGAATCTTGACCACTATTCTATTTAGGGAAACATTCATCGGTTGGCTTAAATTATGAAAAGGAACAAACAAACCTCAAACGAATCTTGACCACTATTCTATTTAGGGAAACATTCATCGGTTGGCTTGAATCATGAAAAGGAAAAACAAACAAAAATGAATCTTGACC